>NC_089802.1:57209258-57536480 GCF_029633855.1 Hoplias malabaricus | reverse complement strand
AGCACTGATAAAAGACAAACGTGCAGGTGTTTGATCCACTTGTACAAGCTCAATGCACACTGATACACCACCACCACCAAACCTAATATAATCCACAAGCCAAATAATACCTGCTATAGGTTGATCTTGTGGGGGACCTGGCCACTGAAGAACAGGATTAAAGGGAGCCAACAAGCTATGACTTTCCCATTGCAAAAAAAAAAAAAAAAAAAAAGCTTTCACACACTGAAGAACAGGGTGAAAGTATGCAGAGCAACCAATGGACAACAGTTAGTAATTGCAGAACAACAAAGGAAACATTGGAGTAGAGAGAATAGACAGTGGGTGTAGAGAAAAAAAAAGTGGTCATTATATTATGGCTGATCTCTATGTATTAACATATACGTGTCAACATTTCAAGAGTCCAAGGTGTCAGTAAATACATTACTGTTAAATGTTTATCCTCTGTCATTCAAAACACCCTGGGTAAACATTAAGCCCATGCCAGATCTACATTGTCCATCTTAACATGCAAACAGCGCCAAAAGAGAATGAGCCAGGTAGAGGACCAGGGGAATTGCTTCTTGGAAATCATGCAAAAAGAGCCTTGACTGCACTGGAAGAAAAAGAGTGCTCAAGCATCCAAAGACTAAAAATGAACTCTGTATGGTGTGTGTTTGTAGAGTGTGTGTGTGTGAATCACTGTTTGCTGGAAAGAGAGAGAGAGAAAGTGACAAAGTCAAGAGACAGATGTAGTAGCGTCTTCATCTCAAAACTATTCTTCCTGAAGCCTGAAGCAACAGCTACTAAGATCACTCATTGCACTACTAACGTTTCTGAGTCAGGTTTCCCCTCCAGGGAGTCATTTATTAGTTAAAAATATTCCTCGGCCAACACAAGGCCAAATTATGAATGTACAAAGCTCTCCTCAGTGATAGAAACCTGAGGCCATCAAGACCAGCAGTGTGTGGAGGAAAAAGGAGAAGTCTCCCTGATGACTGATGCCTTGCACATATATTTTCATTTTTTAAAAAACAAATCTCAGTCTTAGACCGAACAGGCCGTAAAGGTAAAGCATTTATGAGCTCACTGGGAATACGGCATGCACAAAGACCCAACTGTGGACGGCCACAGATTTGCCTGTCGTCGTGCATCTAGGGGTTACTTAAGTCCTTAATACAAGGCAAACAGGCTTTAGAGCTTTACACACCGACACATTTACAGCTGAATTTAAAAAGCCATGTTTCATCGTGCCTGTAAAATGAAACGTAGTACTGTGCTGGTGCATTAGCAGGCCCAGGCTAGAGAAGATGCCTGTGTGATAAGTGCGGGCACAGGCCGGATCTGTTTGATAATCAGGACAACCCACTTCCTTTAATATCTGAAGGATACATTACTGCAGGTGATGCATGTCGGTGTTGGAATTCTTCAAGTCCAGACTGAAACGTTCAAAGGAAATCAGCAACTTTCATCCATCTGCTCTGACCACTGTCAGTCATAGATAAACAGCAGTTAGGTATATTCCACTTAACATCTACTTAACTACAAAACTAAAAGTTATAAAAAAAACTACTTGAACTTAATTTACTTCATTCAGTTTTTTAAAGTATTTTTGTGTAACGTATACTTCATCTATTCTCCCACTCTTTTGTATTATTATGGAAACTACTTCATAGTATTTCAAATGACAACAGCCATTTTATTTAACAAAAAAAATGAAGCTGAAAAGTGGAAAGTGAGAAAAATGTATTTTTCACTGCATTCATCCTATCAACTTCCATCAAGGAAAAAAAGCATCTACATCAATTGTTCTGTTCTTGGGGATAATATTGCATCCAAAAGAACCTGTGAGGTTTGTATTAGTAATCATGAACACAGCACGGCCTGAATGTAGTGGGTTAATGCTGAATTTTTTTGTCATTGTCATTTTAACACTATAAGCTACTATGAAATGACAAATGAACAGTTCATAAGTTTTAAGTTTGAATTACAATCCTTTGTCACACAAAAATGCTTTAAAACTACTTTGTACAACAAATATTTTTACATTTTTTTGTTCCAAATTTGCATACTTCAGAAAAAAAAATAAAGTGTGATGCATATTGTGTTTCATTAAAAAAAATAAAACGCAATATAACATTTTTCATTTGTTCCCCCAGTCCTAAGTGAAACAAGCCCTTTCAAAGTAAATTTAGTTTCCAACATGATGTAAAGCTATTCAAATGTCCCAGAAAGCAGAACCCCAGAACGTTTATTGTTACAGAGCTATACGACTGGCAAAATGAAACGCGCCACCAAGTACACAACAATGTTCTAATATAGTGTAATGCTTCTCAAACTGGATAATGATAGTCATCAGCTGAAAGCTCTGCCAGTTGCTAAATCACAAACCCAAACACACAGACACTAAGAAAATGTTCATACCAAAGAGTCCCTGAAGACACGTTACATTAAGCAGACCACAAGCTGGAAAGCAGAGCTAGAAGGAGCCTACCATCCAACACCAGAACACCCAGCTCTCGCGAAATAATCATTTCCCCACAGGCAGGGGCCTGCAGACCCTAATTAATCAAATGATTAAAAACTGTTGATAGAACCTATCGTTGTCCTCTCACTGTACGCAGCTTAAGAAGTCAAGCTGAATTTCAGCCTGGCCGGTCATCAAGCTTAGTAATAAATGTAAAGATGCAGAGTCATTTTTTTAAGCTTGGCAGCGCTAACGTACAGATTTACAAACATGTACGAAGAACATGTGTGGAAAATGATTTTTAACTTTGTGATTAATTCATTGTGTTATAATATTGGATTCAACAAAGCCAAGAACACAGACAAAATGAGAGGAGGAGGGGGAGGTGAGGGGAAAAAAAAGTTGATGGATTATGAGGCTTACAAGGGTTTAGCACTTATTCTACACATGCTTGAGTGAGCATTCCTTCCATATCTACAAAGGCTTTTAAAGATGGAGGTCTGGACGCTTGAGTAACTGTACCATGTGTTTGGAGACCAGATTAAACCACGGAGTGTTACATGGGTTTGCAGAACAATGCTCCTTCGTAGGGAGGTTTTCTGAAGTAAAGTGCCTTTAGTGTCAACATTCTGTCCTGCTGAACACCGCAACTAAACCGTTCCACCTTCATGATTTACACTCTCTCAACTATTATTAAACCTAAAGACTGGATTACTGAACAGCTCTGTTTCCATTCCAGCTGCTGGTCTCACTCGCAGGCCAGCCAGGCAGCATGAGGGGAATGATCTTCCTTTCTGCTGTCGTAAAAAATCCACCGGACACGTTTAGCATATAAGAACATCCCAAGCAGTACCAGCCATAACTGCTGGGGAAAAAAGCGCTTATATCAACAGAGGGCGTTCATCCACCTACCATTGACAAGATCCATCAATCAAGCAAGAGGTCTTAATTTAAATCCCACCATAAAACAGCACCTATATCTGCAGGGGGATCTGCTACAGTGCACGGGGTGAAAAGGTTGACGGAACCTGTCTAACTCCTATATTCTACACCAGCAAAGGTCAATCTGAGTGTATCCTAACTCAGACAGTAAGCAGTAATAAAGGTATATTGTGAGCAAGGATGTGTGCGACCGCCCCTTGGTGTATATTACAACAGGGTGCAGACCATAAAATATACAAGAAAATACATATTAACGTTCACTATACAATGTATATTTTAAATAAAAACAATCACTAAAAAGTTGAATAATCTTACGGCTTGTGATCAATTTAAACGTGGGGAGTCAAAGGTGTATGAATTTAAACATTGGTTTAACCGTCTGTTTATAAAGAGAAAAAAAAAATGCTTAATCTGAACAGAGAGAAAAATCACACCAAATTACAGAAACGGCTGTTTCCAAACTGTCTCCTTCACAATGGAAAGCTGGTGAATTACTTAACCTTACTTCTTTTCTTTTGCACTAGGGTTCCCCATCCAGCACCTATTTTTTGCCATTATGCAGCTCTGAGCCCTGACAGGTGTCACAGAGTACAAAAATCAATCACAAATATTTTCCAAGCTTGAACTCTCCAGGATCTTGGACTAGGTTCATGGCTGACCAATTCAATAAGTGCTCGGTAAATCTACTTAGGAATTAAGAAGAACAGGCTGGGGATTAGACGTGGACTTCATTCAAAACTCTGTAAATCAATTCACCAGGTAATGTGAGATATCTTATCAGCAATGCAATTTATGTAGGCTCCTATTGGGGACATAATTCACAGGACTGAATATCTATAAAGTGCACTACAGTTCATCCTGTGTTTAGAGCTCTATGCAAACTATTCTGGCTTTCCTTTTCGCTGAAGAGCGTGGCTGAAAAATACTAATGTATCCTCAAAAGTACAACCCAGCTCATGAACATCCAAACGTGTACTTTATCCATACATTTAAATATTGTTGCTGTCCAATTATAAACGTGTACCTCCATTTTTGTGGATTTTTAATTTACTACATTATTTGAATACAGCAGGCGTCTTTCACACTGGGTTACATTTTTAAAAATGCTCCAAAATCACTTGGAATAAAACATTTTTTACATTTACTTCCATCGAGAGCCAAGAAGGTTTTTTCTTTCTCCTGTAAAATTACTATTTTGGGAGATACATGTTTTTCATTGGACAGCAACAATATACTATACTCATTTTCACAGTGGAAAGGCTAAATGTTTTATTCTGTTAGCTGGCTGTAACTTCAAACTTTTAATTTAAAAAACCCTATAGTAAAGACCATCTGTGTGGAAAAGGTGTAAATAAAAATAAGTCAGATTTAAAGTCTTTTTTGAAAACGTACTAAACTGGCTTTAACCTGCTCTAATGTGTCTTTGAGTTTTGGTTAATGGACCTTCCTCAGCAGGGTGTTCTGCTCTGCATAATCGTGTGGTATCTTAAACCAGGTTCACCTTTTCTAACGCAAATGAAGCAGTCCTGGCCTTCCAAAGGAGCTCCAGCTGAGAGCTAAGCTGAGGCACACACACTCGCTCACTACACTTTAACAGCCCTATTGTCACTCTATGAAGGGCTAAAACCAATATGTACTCACATTTAATGGAGGGGTGTCTAGGTCAACAAGCTCAGTCTAAAAGAGTAGGAGCTACAGCAGCACATTCAGCTCAGAGACCAAGCCACCAAGAGTACAGTCACAAGAGACACACCACTCAAGACAGACTGAGTGTGTTGCAAAAATAAATCCAGAAATGTATGTGTGAATCCACTTAAAACTCGCACTTCAAATATAGGCCCTTCAGTGTTGATACTGACTGACACTGAGGTCACTTTGAGAGTTCAAGCCCCTGCTCACCCAGGTTAGACAACGAACAACTCACCCATTCTTTGGAGACAGAAAATTAAAGTAAAACATAAGTTCTTATTGTCACAGCAGGGTGCGGGTTAAACACGTTCAGCTTCAGGTGCTAATTTGGTGCTAAGCACTAAGACTTTGACTAAGGGAAGCCCCTGACAGAAGAAAAGCCTGGAGCAAATGAGGTAAATTAACTTTGTTTTAATTTAACGAATTAAAAACTTTCGAATTATTTATTCAATTCAGAAAATTAATTTAAGCTGAATGTTAGGAGATACGGGCGCGTGTTGTCCCCAAGCCCTGCTAAAAAAAGACGGAGGCCGGGTGATGCTTCAGGAGGTGAAGCTACCTGTAGTCTATTCTCCACACTGGGGCGTTATGTCTGCCCTCTTTAAACTCCAGAAGGGCTTAAGATACGGTGAGCTGGGGCCGGTTCTGTCAGTTCAAGGCGTCTGTATGAAGAGTTTCCTACCTGTGACGGAGTGAGGCGCGGAGAGCAGAAAGAAGAAGCGGAGGAGTAGCGGCAGGCGGCGGCAGAGCCCAGCTCCCCGCACCCGCGACCCTGCAGCCCGCAGCGGACACATCTCCAAAACACTCTTACATCCACTGGACAAACTCTCTCGGCTTCAGCTCGCCCACTAACAGCCACTCACTCTCCAGCTCCTCTCCTTCTCTTTCCCGTCTTGGTCTTCACTTTCTCTCGGGTCTTTCAGAGCTCTCTCTTTCTGTCCCCTCGTGTCTCCTGTTCTCCCTGGTTCTCTCTCATTCCCCGATTTAGTTAGTTAGTTAGCTCTCTCTCTCTCTCTCTCTCTCTCTCTCTCTCTCTTGCCGCAGCTGAGCCCCCTTGCAGAGATCACCAAGTCCGGAGAGGTCCAGTGTCGCCATCTGCTGCTCAAACTTCAAGACCACGGTACGCATCACATGTCCCTGCTTTATTAGGGTGACCATGCTTAGCTGAACCTATGTGTGCTTTTAGGTCCTTTACACCTTTATTTGCTACACAAAACATGGGAATTTCTTTTTTAATCCATCCGTGAACGTACATTTACGTTTCGGCATAGCTGCTCGAGATGAGGGTAGGTACATTAGCTTTGCATGACGTAAACAAGGACTACTGACGTGCAGACTGACCAATTAAAATGTTTACAGAGAAGGTTATCGACCAATAACGGTAGCCCTACAGTCAGACCGTCCAATCAGAAGATTTTACGCTACTTCACCACGCCCCCTTCTCACGCAAGCGAACCAATCGGAGTAGGGGAGGGCGGGACTAGTTTGTGATCGAAACGCTTCTCGAAATTCTATGTGAGCTCTAGAAAAACAAAATCCCGGACGTTTGTGAAATTCCGCCCGGACATTTTTTTAAGTCTAAAAAAGAGAACATGTCCGGGTAAAAGAGGACGTCTGGTCACCCTAGCTTTATGCACTGAACATATTAAAGGTCTTTTTCTTTATTTAATCTTTTAACTACTACTTATTAATTGAAAAATATTAAAAGTATGAATTGTGAAAGTAGTTGTTGTAAAAGTGGTATCAGCTCCAGTGCATTATCTGCCTCAGAAATTCTGCCTGACATATATGACTCTGGGAACGCGGGGTTGTCTTTTTTTGCTGTGGTTAGTCTGTTAGGCTCCTGCATGTGTCCTTGTGTAAAACTCCAGTCCACTGGTCAGAATTCACGATGCCAAATCTTTGGTATCAATGTAGGTAAACTTGACTAATGCACATAAAAACAGAATTTACAAGCTGTTTCTTATGTAAGAATACATTAATTTGTTCATTCATTCATTGTCTGTAACCGCTTATCCAGTTCAGGGTCGGGGTGGGTCCGGGGCCTACCCAGAATCATTGGGCACAAGGCAAGAACAAACATTGGAGGGTGCGCCAGTCCTTCACAGGGCGACTCACACACACACTCACACATTTACTCACATACATACACGGACACATTTGAGTTACCAATCCACCTACCAACGTGAGGTTTTGGATTGTGGGAGGAAACCCACGTGGACAAGGGGAGAACACCCCATACTCCTCACAGACAGTCACCTGGAGTGGGATTCGAACCCCAACCCCAGATCCTTGAACACTACCTATTGAGCCACTGTGCCATCCTAATTTGTTCAATATACTGTAATTTTTTTTTCAGAATTCAAGTTGCCCTGTCAGTTTTAACAGATACGCATTCTGGGCTTTTTTGTTTGGAGAATGTTTCTGTGACACAGCCTTTTGTTTTCTGCTATATATTTAACAAACCGAAAGTCATCTTGTCTGTCCCTATAACGACACGAATACACGGACAGAATCTCTGGATTATTAAATCCAGAACACCACAGTGAGGTGTTACTCAAAATAAACGAGTTTGTGAATTAGTTCCACCTAGCTGAACCTAATTCCAGCAAATCCCTGTTCCTTTATCAAGTGTAGATGACTTGGCTGATAAAATGTTAAGGTGCTTGGTTTTAGGAATATTCAAAAACTTAAAAGTTATCTTGTTGTTTTCTGGTAAATGTAGTTTGGGCTTTCCTGTTTTTGAAATACCAGAAACACCTCTGTGACAATGGCTTACGGCAGTCAGACTAAACTAGTCTTCTTTGCTCTTGTTTGTTTAGTAAATGTGTGTCTTTGTGTCTATTATATTTATTTTTAATAATGGTGGCCCAACAGGTCCATGTGGGTTTCCTCCGGGTGCTCGGGTTTCCTCACATGGTCCAAAAAGCACATGTTTGTAGGTGGATTGGCGACTCAAAAGAGTCCCAATCCAAAAAAAGAGTGTGAGTGTGTGAGTGAATGCGTGTATGTGTCACCTTGTGAAGGACTGGCGCCCCCTCCAGGGTGTGTTCCTGCCTTGTGCCCAGGGATTCCGGCTCGGCTCCGCACCCACCGCAACCCTGAATTGGATAAGCGCTTACAGACAATTAATGATTTTATATGGAGATTCTACCGACTGTGTCTCGGGGGAACATGACACTGCGTGGGTTTCCTCCGGGTGCTCCGGTTTCCTCCCACAGTCCAAAAACACACGTTGGTAGGTGGATTGGCAACTCAAAAGTGTCCATAAGTGTGAGTGAATGTGTGAGTGTTTGTGTTGCCCTGTGAAGGACTGGCGCCCCCTGCAGGGTGTATTCCCGCCTTGCGCCCAATGATTCCAGGTAGGCTCTGGACCCACCGCGACCCTGAACTGGATAAGCGGTTACAGATAATGAATGAATGTTAACATTGATGCACAAGCAGAATATTCTGATATGTTAAAAAATATCTAAATATGTCTGATATTTTTGAAAATTCACTGCTATATGAAAACCATATGCCTAATAATCTTTGCCTATCAGGACTGAGAGCATATTTATATATTGTTTTGTTGATTTATGATGTACGCTGATTTTGTCCCCCCGATTTACCTATAACCTATAACATGTTCTTTAAACCATCAGTTTGTGCACTTAACTAAAGTGGGATCCACAGAGGATTTATGAGTATCTAAAGCTTAGATGTCTTCACATTTCTGATAGCCAGCACGCTCCCGTTTCCACTTTAAAAGAGGGCAGGTCCGTAGTGCCTGGACAGAGAATGGTAGCAATTTACAAGCTTGGGGTCTTGCATCCTGACCTGTTTCTGTTCATTTGTGTCATGTTGACAGCAGAGGAGAGGGCTCTGAGCAAGGACCTTTTGAAGTGATGGGCTGTGCTGGCTCTCTGAACCTAAAGTTCATCTCTCATTTCCTGTCCCCCCTGTCAGCTCTTTGACACATGCTAACGTTAGCCTGCGATCAAAGCCCAGCCTTATGACGCACCCCAGCAGTCTCTAATGTGATATTACACGAAGGGAGGCAGGAAGGGGACAGCTGGGTGCTTTTGCTCAGGCAGTGGGAGTTCCGTACATATGTTCTGCTGCTAGGCCTTAGCTTGAGTTATAAACAAGAGGAACTGAGGATGTTAATGCAATAGGTCAGTGAAAAATCTAATTTACACATTTTGTTCCGTATCTCAAGAGCAAGTGAGTGCAAATGTTCAGTCAAACATTTTTAGGGAACAATTACAGAACCAGAAATAAAATCTTTGGTTTTGCTTTGGTAAATGTAGGTTATGGACTCCCATATTTGCCTCCAGCAATGTTCATTATGCGTTAGGTTAATTAGTCTTGTGGCTCTGAAAATGTTTAAAGCTATGTCAAATACACAAAGGAATAATCTTCTTTGAAAAATAAATAAATAATAATTTATATATAAATTTTACATATTGCTCTGGTTTAAGATACAGCATCAAATAATTCTGACCATAAATATGAAAAAAACCTAAGGATTACCTGAAATCAATGTTTTGTCCATGTCAAGTTGGCGTATGTATAAAACTGTATTTGTATATTTCTGTTGTTTAGTAAAATTACAGGTAATCCTGGATATTCTAACTAAAATAAACATCATTTACGTTTAAAATAAATGTAAATAAATACCCATAATATACATTTAAAATAAAAACTGATAAAACTCTTAATCTGATATAGCACCCGTACTCTTAAAGTACAGATTTGCGTGTGAGGAGCACTGAGGATTCAAGGTCATTGTCAAAAATGCATTTCAGTACATAGACATTTGCACATTTTGATAGTTCCATCATATCCTAAACCACCTCAACATTCATTCATTCATTCATTCATTCATTCATTCATTCGTTCATTCATTCATTCATTCATTCATTCATTCATTATCTGTAACCGCTTATCCAGTTCAGGGTCACGGTGGGTCCAGAGCCTACCTGGAATCATTGGGCGCAAGGCGGGGATACACCCTGGAGGGGGCGCCAGTCCTTCACAGGGCAAGCACCTAAATATATCAGCACAAATTTGTCTAGGAACTGCAGGACACAGGGTGGCAGGTAGTGTCGCAGTCACACAGCTCCAGGGACCTGGAGGTTGTGGGTTTGAGTCCCGCTCCGGGTGACTGTCTGTGAGGAGTTGGTGTGTTCTCCCTGTGTCCGCGTGGGTTTCCTCCGGGTGCTCTGGTTACCTCCCACTGTTCAAAAATACACGTTGGTAGGTGGATTGGTGACTCAAAAGTGTCAGTAGGTGTGAGTGAATGTGTGAGTGAATGTGTGTGTGTTGCCCTGTGAAGGACTGGCGCCCCCTCCACGGTGTATTCCAGCCTTGCACCCAATGATTCCAGGTAGTCTCTGGACCCACCGCGACCCTGAACTGGATAAACGCTTACAGATAATGAATGAATGAACTGCAGGACAAATTTTATTTACATATTTATTGAATAATTGACAAGGTTTTGTTAGCAATATTAGCCCAGTAGCTAAAGTAAGCAAATAAAATTTAGACATGAAACCTGCCTTGGGTGACCGACCACGTTTAGAATAAGTTTAAACTTGTGTAAACGGATTTTGTCTCCTAGACATTCTTTTTGGAAATGTATCAGTGGTAGCACCTGCCAAATCTTTCATGTGGGACCATTGCTGTGACATATTTAAAGTATCTTGAAACCAAGGGGAAAGTGGAGGGATGTTTCATCCGACCTACAAAATATACATAGTGCAGTTTTTACAGTGCTGAGCCCAGAATAGCAACAACAGAGGCACTATTTTCCCTATTACAGGTCAGTGAAGGATCGTACTACCTAGTGTTCCTTTATTGGGTAAATTAAGCGATAGCAAGCTATCTACACAGTTGACACATTGCAGTGTACAAATTAATCAGGAAATTAACTGGACAATGTCACATAATATTAAGCAGTTATTTTTTGTAACCTTATGTAGCAATGCCATCATTAACCACTAGATATTAGCTACAAGTTTGTTCATTTATTCATTCATTCATTTGTTAGTTAGTTCATCCGTTCCTTCAGTCTTTCATTCATTAGTTTGTTGCTTTGTTAATTCATTAATTAATCCACATTCATTCATTCGTTCATTTTTCATTCAATCAATCATTAAATGATTGTCTGTAACCTCATTTCCTTGTTATAGTGCACTATATAGTGAGTAATGTAGGGATTCAGTTCACACACTCCCCTGAACCCATAGAGTTTGTACAGCAGCCTCTTCAGTTCAGCCTAGGTGATTTTCAACCATACTGAAACTGAAAAGAGCCGGTACTGTATGGAACAAAGCTTGTAGCTAAATGGACTGTGCCATTCAGAAGTGGGACAAAATGTCTAGAACATGCACAGCTAGTATAACAGTGGTAGAATGTACTAGAAACATTTAATCCCTTTTTCATTTTGTTGGTGCTTTGCCTGATTTTCCTAAAGAACAAACCGCTTATGCTCTGTAGGATATTCTGTTATCTATAAAAATTATGACAAATAGCAAAACAGTAGTAGCAACTATATTAAAGCTCAGAGAAAGAGTGAGAGAAAGAGAGAAAGAAACGCAGAGTGGGGCAGGTGTAATACTCATTCATTCATTCATGTGGAAAGAATATCACAAAGCATGTGTGGTTTGAGAAGCATTGTTCTATTAACACTGCTCTCAATTCCCAACTGATTGTGAAAGAGTTGGATGCTACAATAAAAATAAACTACAATGCAATACTCTCTAAACTGTAAGTGAATAAAACAGAAATCTTCACACAGTCCCTGAATGGTAGAGGAAGGGTTTATAAAACATGATACTTTGCTTAAACTTTGCATACATTATGATTTATGCAGTTTTCTGTGGAGTTACACATTCTAGCCTAGCAGAAAAAAAAGAGTGCAGGGCCTTTTCTCCAGCCTGATTGCATCTAATATTAAACATTTGGAAGCTATTATCTGTCGAGCAGCAAAGGAGGTGAAGTATTTATGACATGGGGCTATTTTTTCTTTATTTTTCTTTCTGATGTCTATCTGTTCTATTTTCCCAGAGCAAAATAAGATTATTGAAATTGCAACCATGCACAGCAAAATGCATCTAAGTGTAATGAGCAGGGAGATTGAGGCCCATGCACTGAAGCTTTTTGAAAGGCTGTCTGATCCACACCAACACAGCAGAGCTTGGGAAAATAGACCTTCTGTTCTGGAGCACCGATGTTAGTCTCAAGAGCTACCAAGATTTCCAGTTGTGGAATCAGAGCTTCTGCACGGATGATGAATGAAAAGCAGATTCTCACATTATAACACCTCTGAGAATCAAATAAAAAACTGGGAAAACTACAGGAATTTTCACATTATTAAACTGGGGACTGAATCAATGATGACATTAATCCTAAGAAGAAGCAGCTGTCGCTTCTAGTAACAAATGCATGATGTAATTTTATATGAATGGTTTCTCAGCGCTCTGAGATATTCTTTGTCAAAGATTTTTCTTCTGACAGTAAAAGAAAAGTTAATGCTGTACATGCAGCCTGGTTTAGGTGAAAATGTAAATTTACTAAATTATAATATTGAGAAGTTAATAATGTAATTACATATAAATGATGAAGAATACCTAATAAATGCTTTTTTTATTTTGATCAGGAAATATATTTGATATTTTATATTTAATAAATAAATAAATAAATATAGAAAAGTACATAAAGGTCAAATATAAATAAATTACAATATTTGAAAAATTACTCAAGGGGGTTCAAGTGGTTGTTTATGGCAAAATATGGTTCTGTTACTAAAATAAATCTAGATTTTCAATTGTTAACTTGTTACATTCTTTGGAACACAGCGGGTGATAGTCTGGACTTAGGTTAGACTTGCAATCACTATGGTGATTCATCACATACAGTCACTAGTATAAATCTTAATCTTGGTCTAATAAACTGGTCCCTCATTATCCATTTGTAAAAAGAGCTTAAAACAACACGTATAAATGTGAGTTGAATGTGAATGCCAAACAGGAAGCTCTAAATGTAACTGGTATGGAAAAATATGTGTTTATAAGTCCACACACACAGACACCAACAGCTACAACGATGGCATCCAGTGTATGTTATTGTGAACAAGTCTAAAGAGGGGAGGGCATTATTTATAATCCTGGGTGGTCGTTTTCTTACGTTATCCAGTCTGAATGCCTCTAATAACAACTGTGTTTGAAGTGGACGGTGGGACATATTTGACCATCCAAAATTCATGTCAGAATGAAGCAAAGCCATTAAGAAAATGGGCTCTGGTGTCACATCTGGTAAGCATAAGTGTGTTTGTGTGAGAAATGGAGTCATAGTGAAAACACTCTTATGTCACCCTTATGATGAATAAAACAACAAATAAAATATTCCCTGCCAAGAATAGTGTCATTGGGACCTACTCCTGGAGCCAGACTTGATGGTAGTGTCTGACAGCGAGCGCCTGTGGCTGGGCGTCCCATGTAAATGAAGAAAGGCTGTAAGGTTGTGGGCACAGGGAAGGGGTCCCTGGCAGAATCGACCTTTGCAATAGAAACTTTTGGCACATGAAAAATAACCTTTTATGGTGGGAGGGAACTTGAGGTTGTTCAGAAGTTTGAGAGATACCAAGCAGATAGCGTTGGACTCACCTCTACATAGTGTGGACTCTGGAACCAGACCCCTAGATAAAGGATGATCTCTCTGTCCTACTCAGGACTTGAAAAGGGTGAGAGGTGCCAGGCAGGTGTGAGGATGCTCAAAAGTTAATGGCTGGCAGCCATACAGATTGTCTAGTAAACAAGAAGGTCGCCACAGTGCACCTCAGTATTAGGCCTTCTTGGTGATAGTGAGTTCTGGAAAGAATTCAATAGTTATGCAGATGGACTTTAATTCTCATGATGATAATGACTGAGAAACCTGGAGAACTCAAGCATTGTGATGTTACTGAACTTCTGTGGCAGTCATGGATTGTCCATCACAAATGTAATCTTCTTGTTCCCAGAGCACCTTTGGCCAAAATTCACTGACTGACTTTGTGGTCTTAGCTTCTGGTCTCTGACAGTATGTTTTGGATACTCAGGTAAAGAGAGGAGCTGAGCCATTAAATGATCACCATCTGGTGCTGGATAAGTTGGCAGGAAACACTGCCATAAAGACCTAGTAGGCCCAAGAGTGTAGTGAGGGTTTGCAAGGAAAGACTGGCAGATGAGCTAATAACATGTTCTGGAGGAGGTGAGAGATATGATGTCTGAATTGACCCTGTCCATGAGCTCCATTGTGGAAGTGACTACACGTTACTCTGGTCAAAAGCTGGTTGGTGTCTGTTATTGTGGCAACGAAAGAACCTGGTGGCGGTTACCAGAGGTGAGAGAGACTGTCAGATAGAAAAAAGTAGGCTTTTTGAGCTTGACTGGCTTAAGGAACTCCTGACTCATCAGATGGGTACTGATGGGCAAAAATGACTGCAGCTTTGGCAGTTGCAGAACCTAAAACTAGAGTTTGGAAGAAGTTTGGAGAAGCCATGGAAAATGCTTCAAGGAGCCTCTGGAAAGTTCTGACAGCTCAGGATGGAAGGGAAGACATTGTTCAAACTGTGCTCAGCATGAGGGATGATCAAATGAGGGTATTGTTGGGTGTTGGAAAGAGCACTCTGAGGAATTTCCAATCCCGAGACACATGCCTCATACAGGAGTTTGGGCCATAAGTGTTTGGAGTGTCAGAGTCCATTTCCTTGCCTGAAGTCACAGAGGCAGTTGGAAAATGCTGCACTGATAAAACACCTGAAGTGAATGAGATTCACATAGATTTGCTGAAGGCCCTTGATATTAGGTTCCCAATTTTAATAAAGAGGATCAGAGTTGGTGTGCCAATTATCCAGGCCTTACACTTTTCAGCTTCCATGGGAGGGTCTATGCCAAGGTACTAGAAAGGAGAACCTATGGTCATGAGCTCTGGGTGATGACCGAAGGAATGAGATCTCTGATGCAAGTGGCTGAAATGAGTTACTAGGCATACACTCTATGATCAGCCCGGATTAGAATGGCTGCTCCTTCATATTGAGAGGAGTCAGTGGAGGCAGTTTGGGCATCTGTAAAAGATGCCACCTGGATGCCTCCCACTAGAGGTGTACTGCTGGGTGGTCTGGGAACATCCGAGGATCCCCCAGGAGGGGCTGGTGGACGAGACCCTGAAACGGATTAACCGGAAAAGAAGATAAAGCTGAGGTTGTGGGTTCAAGTCCTGCTCCGTGTGACTGTCTGTGAGGAGTTTGGTGTGTTCTCCCTGTGTTCGCGTGGGTTTCCTCCAGGTGCTCCGGTTTCCTCCCATGGACGCAAAACATGGTCGCTAGATGTGAGTGTGTGAGTGAATGTGTGTGTGTTTGTGTGTCGCCCTGTGAAGGACTGGCGCCTCCTCCAGGGTGTTCCTGCCTTGCGCCCAGTGATTCCTAGTACGCTCCAAACCCACTGCGACCCTGGACTGGATAAGCAGTTACAGACAATAGCCTCATAAACCAGTTCATTAATCAGATAATCAGTACAGCGGCAGCAGACTGACCCTCCGAAGTCTTCTCCTTTGCCAATGCTTCTTTGTAATTCATTACTAGTGTATCACGTTTTTTTTTCTGTCCAGGTGCATGTGCTGTTTTTCATTTGGATTTTTTAAATGTAATTCCTAGTTCATTCAGCCAATTTCCTAAAGTTCTGTCAAAGCCCCCTGTTGCTGCCTCATTGTTTTATTTTGCATTATCTATTGTTAGGGCATATAACATATATATGTATATATTTATTTCCTGATATTTTGACATATTTTTGCCCAGAAAAATTCATTCAGATAAATATGGCTCAGAATTTCAAAGTAACTTTGTAAATGTCTTCTGGAGGAGATGCTGTTTTGCATAACCCTGAGGTTCCTTTTTTTTTAAATGATTGAATTATTTTTGCACTCTATAATCTGATATTATTTGAGGCTTAGATACTTAATAAGTTAACTTCTAACAGCTGTCTATTCAACCAGCCAGTTCTCCACTGCTTTAGAACTGAAGAAACACTGGTCTGTGTTAACACAAAAATTTGAATAAAGATGTAGTAGACAATGGTGTTAATGTGAGAAAAGCTGAAAGCTCTCTGATCTACATTGGTTCAATCCAATGAATGGACTACAAAGAACCATTCATAAGAATTGGCTTTGAAACGAGGCCTATGACTGAAAACACCACGTTACTGCCATTACCTGACGTAATGATGGCCAATCAAAATATAGCCTGCAAGCCATTAGTGTCTGAGTGGTGGAGAACTTTGTGTCTCACTATGTGTCACATTATATCTGTAAAGCACAGAAACTTACGAGGAAGAAAACCTTCACTATTTTACCTAAACGCAAAAAGAAACTGGATGGTCCCACTGTCAAAAAGCCGTGACTTTTACTCATTGAAGAACAGGGTGAACGGGGCCTAACAAATCATGCAGAGCAACAGATGGACTACAGTCTCTAATTGTAGAATTACAAGGAGCTACTTTATTGTCAGTGGAACTGATGAAATGGACAATGAATGTAGATACAATGTCCTTTTAAAGTTATGGCTGATGAGTGTATAATCTACAGTTCATATTTTTGAAAACCATAGTTTTACATGTTGGGCATTGGTCACAACTGATGTCCTTTTTACTGAACATAGCACCATCATAAATTTATATTAAGAGTATATTTGTGCAAGATGCAAGCAGACAGCTAGTTTCAACAATAGCTTTAAAAAACATATCCAATTCCAAAGCCCCTCTCTTGTCCCCCTAAAAATGTTTCAGACCCGTTCAAATCAGTCTGCAAAGAGGATTATGGTTAAATCAGTCTTTACAGACTAACCGTTTTTGAAAGCTATTGTGGTGTGGATAATATGTATAAAAAGGCTGAATATATTTTATTACGCAAGTTCTCCAGCGGCGTTTCATTCCACCACCATAACCACATCCTTCTACCTATCTGAGCTGATTGGCTGAATCCGGCATTCCTGAGGTGATTACTATCACAGTCACTGAGACTTACACTGAGGAGTCCTCCATCAAAGAAGTGTGCAATTGACTCAGTAAGATTTACATTTTAATATAAATACAACTTTCAAATGTTGATCTGCCACATGTATTATTCATTTTGTTCATTAATGAAATACAGTTTCAGAAGAGTGTGACTGATCACAAAGATAATTATTTGCAGTTGTTTTCAGGCCAGTGTGGCTGGAGATGACTCACTAGTGGATGGATGTGTGTAGCAATCCTAGTAATAATATTCATGTTTACATGATACAAACATTACTGCCAGATATGGATGTTTAAAAATAAATTATACAATGCAATGATGTGCAATTCATTTAAATTCTGTATTTAACTGAAAACAGTACAAAGACAACATTTCATATGTTGACACTGAGATATGTTTTAAAAAATATTCATTTATTTATAATAATTTTAAATATATATTTAGAGACGCCAGCAACACCTTAAAAAAAGTTGGGACACGGGCATATTAAGCAGTGTGTTGCATCATCTCTACTTCCCACAGCACCTGAGTAGTTACTATAGTTTTGAAAGTAAAATATTTTCCCATTCTTGCTTGATTTAGAATTTCATATGCTCAAAATTTTGGGTCTGAGTTACAGTATTTTTCTTTTCAATTTCAATAGGTCTGAATTAGTTTTGCACCTTTCGTTTACAATGGAACAATGCTGTAGCCTTCCTTGAAAAAGACATTGTCTGGATGGCAGCATATTGCTCCAAAACCCTGCATATCTTTCAGCATTAACAGTGCCTTCAAAAATGTGCAAGCCGCCCAAATCATGTGCATTAATGCACTCCCATACCATTACAGATGCTCACTTTTGAACTGTGTGATCATAACAAGGCAGATGGTCTCTCTCCTATTTAGACTAGATATGGCATGCATGATTTCAACATAGAATTTCACATGTTGATTTGTCGAATCCCAGGTCATTTTTTCACTTCACCTCAGTCCATCTGAAATGAGACGGGTTCCTGGGATCAGTTGATGTTTCTGGATTCTGTTTATATATGGTTTCTTCTTTGTTGATTTGTGAAAGTAGCGACAAACCATGTTCCTAATGAATTTCCTCAGCAGTGGTTCTGAGCCAATGAAGTTATTTCCCTTACAAATACCTGTTTTTAAATTAGAGGCACGAAGATCACAGTCAGACAATATTGATTTTGTGTTTCTCTATTTGCTGGTGCAGTATTTCCCAAAATGTGGAACCCCTTCCCAACTTTATTTCTGAAAGACTGAGATTTTTAAACCATATTATATCACTGACCTGTTGCCAATTACCCTCTTTACTTATTTATTTAGTTAGTTAGTAGCATCACATAACTTCAGCAGTCATTTATTTAACAATCCAAAGTTTAACAAAGATCACTTTGTCACTGGTAGTCTGACCTCCTCTGCTGCAGAGTAGCGTCTAGAAAGATTTACAAATTGTTATAATGTTGCATTGATTTGATTGCATTTAGATACAAGATAATTATCAAGGCTAGGTCCTGAAGTTGCATGATTACGTCCGAGTTGCAAACACTAATCCATTTTATGCCTGGAGTGGTTGAACAGGACTCCGCCACACTCCAGAGAATGCTTTTCCACTGCTCCACATTCCAGTGCTGAGAGGGCTTTATATGCTTCCAACTAACTCATCATTGGGTAGGGTGCCCTGAGACTTATGCTATTGGCAGTGGCTTTCAGTGGATATTATGCAGTCAGTGTCTACATAGTTGACTGACTGTGCGGTGGATGAAATTTCATGGTAGCAAATTGCCAGATAGATTTGGTGTCCAAATTTTGCTTCCTTATCTTTGGAACTACATGAATAGGGAACAGCCTGTTGTCTAAATGGCTGACTGCAACATTCATTCTGTTCATTTTCACTAAGTCATGTGTGCCTTTTTTTTTTTTACTTGAGTAGACTGAGATGTTTTGTTGAAGATTCATTAGCAGCATTAGACTTGTAGCACCACTGCTAAACTATATTGAGTAAATGGTAAAGTAAACACAGAGGATATGTAACAGATGCTAATGTATGTTACTAATTTTGTGAGGAGTAGTAAAAAAGAAAGAAAACACCCATGTCAAAAACTAGATAGTAGGTGGTTTTAATGAGTACCTTTTCCACACATACCAATACAAGTGCTTACTTAATTCCACAATATAATATTGTGTTTAATATGATCTTTATCCATTTATTCACAGTGACTCAAGACGTTTTATTGCAACTAGGAAACACAAAGAACATGTGATGGGTGATGGACTCGTTTGATGGAAAATGAGATGGTGGCAGTTGGTGGGACATATAGGCTATAGGCCTTGTTATAGATCTGGAGCAAGGCAATGCTGGCTAGACTGAGCTGAGGTCTGTGTTAGATCTGAGTCATGATAAAGGCCTGTGAAATCTTTATGTGATCACAGTAGGGCCAGTGCGACCAGTCTTCTCCTGGAGCTGAGAGATCCTGAGGGCGATGTCCACCAAAGGAGCCAACATTACCTAATGAACACACATAACGCACACTGTAATAACAGTTTAATGTAATGGAATAGTTCACTCCTTTCAGTCTCCCCCACAACACACAATAAAAATGACTTCATGACTTCTTTATGGCCATGTACTTTTCCTCCTCCTGTTTAGTTCCCCTCTACATTGGCCCTGATGCTGCAAGCTGTAACTCAAGCCCAGACATTAACTGAGAAAGTGAGACAGCTGCTGGGCCCAAAAAGTAAAGCATGACCAACTTTTGCTGTCTGTATTTAGACTGGGTGCATTTGAGGGTGATTCTGTATGGCAGGTTGATAGCTCTCTGATCAGTCTGAAACTCAAAAATAATTCTGCTCAAAAGAAGATTTTCACAGGGTTCATGGCTTCACCTGCTGTGAGCGTTATCAGGATTCTGCCACAGCCAATCACCACACAGCTGCATGTGAGCAGTCACTTAAAGGGCAGACCCTTCTAAATTTCTGTGTTTTTTTTTTTAGAAAGAGTGATTGATGATGGGAGAGTAAATGAATTTCCAGGGAATGTTTCCTTAGCTTAAATGTGATTAAAAATATATATATATTTCCTGGACTGAGATTTAGCCAAAACATTACCTTCCAGGCTTCCGTAGTAATTATGCAGATGTCACACTGCTGAATTATGCCATATAACCAAATCAGTTCACTAGTCATACTGTATTTGTCAAGAATCACTTCCACTGCCAATCAACTGCATCTAATACCAGAACAGTAGACATTTTATAATAATAATCATGTGGTATACAATATACACTGGAGTACTAAAGTTTTTTTGTATGTGAACTACAGTTATCCGTAAGGTGGCTTCGGTACATTCTTACTTATTTCTTGTGGCATATTTCCACAGAGTCACTTTGCAAAAAAAATGAGAGCTCCTGAAAGTCTACCTGTGGATCGTGATAAATCTTCTGAGGGTCTTTCTCATAACTGTCTATGTAAAGCCTGATAGTTGCACCGGCACTGCCTGTCCCACTGAGACGGAAGATGATACGAGAGCCATCACTGAAGATGATCCGCAGGCCCTGGAAAGAAAAAAGGACAAGCATGTCAAGAATAATGGTCAACGTACTGGATATTAACTTCACCATAATATTTTCAAGTAAAGATTGTTCTGTTCCAGTGTTTAAAAAAATATTAAATGATGAGAATTCTCTCGCTCCAAAAACAAATCAAACTGTTACAACAGCAGGTGGGAGGAAACTAATTTCAGATCAATGTAACACTGAAAAAATAAACACTTCAAGCTTCAATTCCCTTTTCAGCTGTCAGAAATTCCACACTGCCAGTTTACAAAATAAGCACAGATAAAGTGGCACCAGCTCACCTGTCCCTTTGAGACACTACCATCCACTGGGTCTGTGTATTCAAAGTTATCAGCTTTCTCCACTTGATATGTTTTATCCCCTGAGGAGAACTTCTGTCCAATGAAGGATTTATCAAACATGGTGTTCTGTAGGTCTGCAATCATCTTATTTGCTGCATCAGAGTCCACCTCCTCATAGTCATACCTACAAAGCAGTACAAAAAATAATCCACCATGAGAAAGGCTGAAAGGAATCTTATTTATAAAGCTGTCAGCAGGCATGTAAATTTAAGATAAAAATATTAAAAGGCTGGATCTTCCCAATTTTTTAATTAGAGATGTAGTATGCAAACATTACATTTTCATAGATATCATTAACTCGTGAATGCGTACAATCCATACATTTTGACCAAGCTATAAAAACAAAAACTGTTTGAAATATCTATATTTGTGATGTCTTGAAATCCTAAAAAAAGACAACAGGAGACCAACGAAAATGTCATTATTTTATATACCTGCATTTCAATATGAGAATAAGCATACATTTTATATATATAAAACATTTGTGTTAAGGCTTTTTGTGTTTATCCTGTATTATGTCCAGAATTTTAAGGGAATGTTTGTATAAAAATTACTCTGTAAATAAATATTATATTAATATATTCAGTAGGTACTGTATGACATATAAAGAAAAAAGAAAAAGGAGTGCGTGTATAAGCCACAACATACATTCATGTAAAATAGATTTGCAGTTCTGTGCACTTATACAAAATATTTCTGATCCTCCACCAGAGGGCAGGCAAACTACAGAACTGAATTTTCGAAATAACAATAATAATAGGCGCCGCCTCCAGGGTGTATGCTTGCACCCAATGATTCCAGGTAGGCTCTGGACCCACAAATACAGATAATGAATGAATGAATGGATGGATGGACAATAAAAATAAATGAAATAAAGTTTTGATCATGAATCAGTCACCTTGTGAAGAAATTCCTGCCAAACTTCTGCCAGTGTTCTTTCATGATGGCCTCCACACTCTGTTTGCGAGTGGCCAGAATGGACAGCCAGGCAAGCACTGCCCACAGACCGTCCTTCTCCCGGATATGATCAGAGCCTAGCACACAACACATTTACGATAAGAGAGAGAGCAGAAGAATACCCAGCACAAAACACTGTTTTCCACACTTTTTAGGAAAAAATGTTAAAAAACAAGAGAGGAAATCATGGCCTAGAATTATGCTTAATATCCAAATTACACAAAGGATATAATTACCCAATCTGTCTCTCTCATATATATATATATATATATATATAAATATATATATCATAAAATAAAGCAAGTCTAATTTTAAGATTAGACTAAAAAATTAAATTAATCATAATAATGTGCAGAAAATTGTCCAGTTTTCATATGTTGTCCTGGGGCATTCAAAATTTTCAATATGAATTCATGTTGTTAAACAGACTTGTCTACAGCTGCAGTGGGTCCACTCACCAGTGCCAAAGCTCTCTTCTCCACACAGAGACAGTTTACCAGCATCCATAAGATTCCCAAAGAATTTCCAGCCTGTGGGTGTTTCATATAACTCCATCTTTAGAGTCTTGGCCACACTACAATGTATGCACAAAATTAGAGGCATGCCAAAACCTGTAGTGTTTTCTCACTATTTTAACAGCCACATGAGTGAAACTATAGAGGAAATGGACAGCCGTGTAGGCTGATCTTACTTGTCTAGAGCACCACTGGTGGGCATACTGCGAGCTAATCCTTTAACACCAGTTTTCTGGAAGTATGGGATGCAGGTGATATTAGCACCAATCACTGCCACAGAGTCAGAGGGGTTGACGAAGAATCCATGTTTACCTAGAACCATGTTACGATCCTGAATAATAAGAGCAGAGTGAAAATGAGAGTCAGATAATGAGTCATCACCAACTTAAGCTAAAGCTCTGAGTATCAGTACTAGTACACACTGAGGTGTTTTTTAAATATATATTTATATCAATAATATATATAAGAGCCTTTATCAATAAACAATTTCATTCAGTACTATATGCAAGGATCAGCATTGCCTTTAAGAATAAAACTAATGAAACTAGAATAGTAAGAGGTGACATACCAAAAACCAAATATGCACATCTATCTGATTAAAGCCAAATAAATAGCCAAAATATGTGGGTCAATGTGATCAAACAATGAAAATCTGTCTCGTGTTGAAAAACAAGATTCCTTCATGACACTGCCTAGTTTGTAGGGTATAATAAAAAAGTGAGAGATTTGCTGAAAAATATAACTGACTACATTTTGTTAATGTTTTGTAGATAGATACATAATTCTGGTCAGTTTCCAACTTCAAATGTATTGGCCCAAGAGGCAAATGTTTATACTTGTCTAATCTTTACCGTATTTGCTTCATAATCATAATAGGCACCAACTCAAAAATACATATTTCCAATTTATCCCCGGCTAAAGAAACACTTTTTTTTTGCTAAAGGCACACTCTTTAGCAGAAAAATATTTTTAAAATCTCTCCATCGTGAGAACAGAAAAGCAGGAACACTTACACCATCACCGTCAAAAGCTGCTCCAAAGTCATATTCACCTCCCTTCATAGTGTTGACCAGGTCAGCAGCGTAGGTCAGATTTGGGTCAGGGTGGTGACCCCCAAAGTCCTCAGAGGGGGCACAGTTGACGGCAGAGTTGGCTGGGGCCCCCAACTCCTCACACACTATCTTTTTCACATAGGGGCCCACCACTATTTATCCAGGAAAAATATATACAAAAATGTCTAAAATCATATAAGCAATCATTTTTTGTGCAAGTCCATTTTACTCAAACAGGTGTGGAAAAAAAAAACTACAAATCAATTTTATTTTAATGATAGTATGTATTAAATAAATTTGAGAGAAAATAGTATCTCCATTTGAATATAACTATATCCTTGCTGTTGGAATAAAACCACAAATCTCCAATTTTGACATTTTTCTCTTTCAAACAAAAAAGGCCAGCATACATAGTTCAACAGAACATAAGATTAAACTTGTTAACATATATTGACATTTAATATCATTTGTTCCTTCACCTAAACTTGCTGTTTTGAAGGTGGAATTGTTTGTGGAAACTATAATAACATGGAAAAACTCAATGTGTTAGCATTTTCATAATTTGCTGTTGTGTGAAGCTAGTTTTGTGGTGAAGCAAATAACCACTGTTGTTACTCCAGTACAAATACAATTTAGCATAGTTTAATGAGTTTTTAAATTCCTATTGGCTTTGAGATTTGTGATGAGTAATATGAAGGTCACAATGAAAGTTTAAAGATTAAAAAAATCTATTTTATGTTTTGGAAACTTAATTAAACGTTTTTCCATTTTTATAAATTCTTGTATAAAATTTAAACCTTCTTCTGTATGTTACACTCATCCAGTATGTCTCTAATACATTGCCAAAATCTATGTTTCGTAATCTAAACGATGTCACATGGTTCTACTGCTTCTAAATCATCTGAAAATATAAAATATATAAGGCATGTAAATGTATTTCCTGTAATTTGCCCAGGCATATGGAAAGTTTAGCTTATGAAAGAAAGAGTATGAAATATTCATCACAAAAAGGCTTTTCACCATTCAGTAGATTTCCAGAGATTTCCATGGGACGCCTTTTCTATGACATTTTATGGAAAGGTCATTTTTGATAGAGCCAAGCAAATAGAGCCACTATAAATGCTGCTGTATTTAGTTTATACATTTTTTTAATTTCCACAAAAAACAGCAGCAGTAAGGGCCACAGAATAACTGCTACTGATACAATGCAGATAACAATAGTACAGTTAAACAACTTATTTTGTTTGAAGATCCTCACCTCCGTGCATTGCGTCTAACCGGACATTGATGCGATTGGATCCAGATAGTAACTCCTTCAGAGCAGCAAAGTCAAAGATGTCTCTGAGCATCTCAGCGTATGACTCCACTGAGTCCACAATCTCCACTATGGTAAAACAAAGAGATAACAATAATAAAAATCTCTAATGAAGTAATAATAAACTGCCCTGATAAATGTTATGTAAAGTGAGAAACAAGATGCAAAACTGTACCTGTGAAGGGCTTGAAAGTGTCCACTTCAAAAGTCTGTTTGCCAATGGTGGACAAATCCACCTTAAGCTCTGGGCAGATGTGGTACTCTTGAAGGCCTTTGCTAATCTGGAATATTTTATCAGTAATGCCCTCTGGTGCAGGCCCTAGAGAAGACAATTTTGGAAGTTTAGAATTTGTGATCCCATAATTCTTCCTTGTGATGGGATAAGAAATGTATGAATTTTGGTTCAGTTAATATTCCTGATAATGTTATATGGTACATTCACTCACTTTTATAGACCTTAAACAGCTTTACAGTAGTAAGTCCTCAGCATAAATGTTCCAAATGTGTTCAGGATGACATATACATATTTTTTTCTGGAAATGATTCTGAAGTTATTCTCTTTAACACTGCCATCAACAAAGGAATGGGCAAACAGGTTATGATTATAAAAACATTATTACCATTACATGTAAATCATCATACCCAAAGATGTTTGTATAGATGTATATAAGGTACACCCACCTTTCAGTCATTGGTCATTTTCTCATGTATACATACAATACAACTAGAGGGTCATCTATGAGAAAATGATTTGTATAAAAGGATAGGCAAAACTAAGCTTAAGATTCAGCCAACACCTTATCAGTCAATATTGTTCTATTTTATTATTAATTATTATGAATGTAATATATTATAATTAATGCCTAATGCATTACTTTGAATAATTGTTAATAAGGACCAAAATAAATTAAGTGTACCATTCCTTGTCCTGGATGAGCAACTCCCCCAAGAGCAAAATGACACAGAATGCCATCACTATGCCATGTGACAGGTTTTCATTATAACACTGAATATGTACTAAGCCAAATCAAACGTCAGTATTCAGACTAATGTACCTCCACTGGAGATGTTATACTTGATGCCAAAGTCTCCATTGGGACCACCAGGGTTGTGGCTGGCCGTCAGAATGATCCCGCCAATCGCTTTAATTTTGCGGATCACACAGGACACTGCGGGTGTGGACATGATCCCATTCTGACCAATGACCAGTCGGCCAATCTGACAAAGAAAGGTTCAGAGAAATAAGCAGTAATGTTTATACATGGTTTTAAGATCACATTCTTCAGATTTGAGTATATAATACACATAGGGTAAAAAGAATCTAAGCAAGGTTAGGAAAACATGATTGGCAGTTGTCAACAAGGTGGTGTTTTCAGAAACATGACTGGCTGACAACATTTCTGAATGTTATTGGGATAACTTGGATTCTGAGAAGCAGACAATTTCTAAACAAGAATGAACTTTGAAGGTAAAAAAGGGAAAGAATAATGGATGGACTGATTCCTTTCTTTATCCCATTTGGAGAGTTGTGTGAGGAAGCAGCTGAGTAGAAAAAAAAAGACATTCCTGCAGATTTATTTGAAAATCTCAAACTCCCACAAGATTGGGAACTGTAATAAAGGGACGGCTTTAAAACTGAAAAATCTGGATTATACTTGGTGTTGAAGAACTGAACCTTTCCCCAACACATTTACTGTAAACCACATTTTATTCTTCGCCCCCGAGGCTAAAACCAGAATACTCTGTATTTAAATGCTATTTTCACCTAGAAGCGGAATAAATGAAAAGTGGTCTCTGGTATTTGCACAGTGTATCCGCTGTTTTGACTGTAGTGCTGCGTGCCAGCTCTCACGCGCCTCATTTGCGCAGACTCAGTGAGGACTCGGCAGAAGCTCGAGCGCCGCCACTCTGCGGTAGTGTAGCAGCAACGGCAGTAGCAGGCGACTGTAAGAACAGTCACACTCTCCAGACAGCGGCTAGATTTTCTCGCAACCTTCTCGCCTAGAAATGTCAAAGGTGTCTCTACTGTGGCGGTGACCTCAGGGGAACAGTTAGCCAAAAAAAAAACCACCTAGGTCAATTTGGTCATTTGAAACAGGAGTGTGTTAACGAAGCTCCCTGCTCGGGGTCAGTCCAGTGTCCAGTTTTAGAACAGGGTTTTCGAGCACACTAAATCGTTACAAATGGGTTTTGAAACATTGGACGTTGCGAAAGATGCTCTCTGCTCTCTCCCACCGCACGGAAACGCAGCCTGCACTCAGTGAGATATCGCTGCTAAGCTAGCTACAGTACCCCACTGTTTAGAGGGCACAGGAGTGACACAGACCCAGTTACTGACCCCATTGGCCGCAGCAATCTGGACGATTAGCTGAATGGCATCCTTCATGAAGAAGCGGCCGTCTCCCCCCACCACCAGCGTGCCCTCCTGCCTCTGAGCGGGCTCCACGGTGGAGATAATGCTCTGGATGAAGTTCTCGGCATAGTGCTGGTTCTGCTGGAACACCGTCACCCTCTTCCGCAGGCCGCTGGTGCCCGGCTTCTGGTCCGTGTACGGCTTGGTTTTCACGACGGTTATCTTCACCATTTTGCACCAGCAGCTCGCCTGTGTGTCCAAAGCGGGATGTGGGCCGTGTCGGTGTCACCTCCCCACGAATACACACACACACACACACACACAAGTCTGTTACAGATCAGTCAGACACGCCCCCTTATAGCATTTAAAGGCACCACACGACGCTTAAGAATAAAAAGAATCGAGAAGGGTTTGATGGGGATCTAGATTAGTTAATATAGTGATAATTTAACCGTCACACTGCTTAAAAAAGACTGCTTAGATCAGTTTTTTGATTGGTCAAATTTGATTCTTTCAGAAGGTCTACCTTTGATGGTCATGGTCAAATGTGTCAAAATTCATCATCAAGACTTTCCTTCCAGCAAATCAGTAGCACACCTGATTTAATTTGGTTCTCAGCCTTTCAAACCTGCAGCCACACCAGCCCTTGGCAGATAAATCCAGCCGAACCAAGCACAGACTTATTTAACGCTTGTCGGCATGAGAATAGTTACTGAGTTTAATAGTTTTGCTTGTTCACAAGTATGATCAACTTTTTGGCTGACAAATCAGATTCAGACGGCCATGCTTGTAATGAAGACTGAAAAGCTGAACCAGCAAAGACAAATGCTATATGCTTATCAACCCATTAAGCATTTCTGGCCCGGATGGGGATTTTTGCAGCAACAAAGTGTGTTCTGTGTGACAGTGATAAAACATTAAAAAATTAAATGCAATGAAATTAAAGGTGTCTGTTAATATATTTCATAACAGTTAAAATGAACAACATCAACAAATAACAATCAATTTAAACTATCACCAGTTGAATACTGGAGGCCTGCTGGTAAAGTGTGTTGGGAAAGACATGATTCAAAGCCTAGTTTGAGTATTGCATTCAGTTTGAGCTAAACTAATCAAATCAAATTTATTTGTATAGCGCTTTTTACAACTGACGTTGTCACAAAGCAGCTTCACAGTTTCAACTACACTCAAACAAGAACAGAGATTGTTATGATGCAATGTTTGCATACTCATGACACTGCACTTAACAAATATAGGCAAAAGGGAGTTGCACTTAGACTGATATGACTTAAAATACTGATAATTGCTGGCTTGAAAATAGACTGTGTTTGTTTAGCAGAAACAGAATCTTCTGCTGCTGCTGTCAGTGGCCCTGTGTCTGGGGTTATTTTCAGAATAATGTAAAATTTATCAGAGTTCTGAACAAGAGGGAGAAGATAGTGTTTGTTCTGCATGAGAGACACACATCTCCTTAAATACTCTAATAATGTGCCATGTGACATTTACTGGTCCTGGTCTACAGTTACAGTAGAGAAAGTCAAAGGGCGAAAGAATTGGCAGAGGGGTATAAATAGAAGGTCAAGCCTGCATCTGGCATTAAAGGCAGAGGGCAAACAGACATTAGGCCTGTGGCTTGTGTGTAGCACTTTGGAATGTGTATGACTGCCAGGCTCCTTGTAGATGTCTAGAGAATATCTCACAAAATATATTACAGTATAGGCATGAGTCTTTACATAGCTGGTGCTAGTTAGCTTCCAGTAACACAGATATTTTCAAAATAAATATTATTTCAAAATGATATGAATACAAAATACATGGGCTTGTAGAATATTACAGAATGCCTGTATTTTCACAGCTCAGCAGTACAACATTTAAGGTGCAGTACCTCTTGGTGTACTAAAAATGTGAAATGACAACACCTTGCACTTGACATTGCACCTCCACACAAGCATTCATCCATCCATCCACTGAGGGTTCTGTATTTATTTATATTCATACATAATAGCACATAGGAATCATCACACACACTGCACAAAGTATGAATAAGTTGTACTGTAGCTATGAATGTCATCTGTAAAATATATATATTGCCTGTCAGTGTATTTGCATGCTTTTAGCTACGTTAGCCTTATTAGCTCCAGGGCAAATCTAAAAAAGAAAAAAATACTTTCTACTACTCTGTGTTTCCTATCCTTTAAGTATCAAGCTAAATGTTTTGCAGCATCTATTGACCTTCAGCTCATTTGCATTCACGCCCAGGGCTTCTTTACCCAAACTAAACAAATGGTAAATTTATTGGCCCTTTTCCCTTCTTTTCATCTATCAGTGTTAAGCCTGTTAAATGCCTGCTGAAACAGATTGGCCATTAATAGCTAGTATTTAGGTTGTTTTTGCTTTTTAGAAATCAGCTCAGTGAGGCCTAATGCACCAGTTTGAACCTTTATCACAGATAGAAGACAAATTATAAGGCGTCTGAATTTATCAAAGAATCTTCACTTGTCAGATTTGTTTAGCAATTATCTCTAAACATGATGAATGGTGAAGTTCAATATTGGTGACCTTTTGACCTTACTGTTCTAAAGCCCTATTCGGACAGGATTAGTTATACTTGGGGAGCTGAGGTACTGTCATTATACCACAGGATTTCAGTAATATTTTCGCACTGGATAAGAAATCATGGTCTAAATAACAGATGGCAATGTGGTTCACTTTGTGAGTAGACACAGAATGTGCAGCTAAAGTTCACATCTCGTTCTCAAGCAAATTATTCAATAAAAATTTAAATGATCTGTTGTCACAATTTTATTTTCAAAAATATTTTTTTTCAAAATGAACAAAAGCATAAAAAATGTACGCATGGCATTTACATCATAATCATAATAATAATCATAATCAGAATGTTTCCCCACATGTCAATTTGCACGAGGTTAATATAACCTGGGGTTATTTTTACTGTTTGTTTTACAGTAGGTACAATGCTCTGGAATCTTTAATGAAAATGACTGAAATGTTCTATTCAGAGAGGATTAAATTCACTGAGATATTCTGGTAGAAATGACATTACCACACTTATGCAGGTATGACAAATCCTGTCTGTATAGGGCTTTAAAATATATGTCAATATAAATAAATAAATAAAATCTCAGAATATAAGAAAGATGTTTCTGTTAAAAAAATGCATAGTTTAATTAAACCTTTGAATCATATCCATTGTTCATTCATTGTCTATAACTCACTCACACATTCATCTCCATCATCTCTTTCTGAAATAATATTTGACAAGGTGCATACTGACACATTCCGGTGAATTTTAAGTCTCTTCAAATTCAACAATCTCTTATTCTTAGTGAGACTGATATCAGCTTGATATAAGTTTGTAAGATATAAAGCTGCTATTGGAACTATGTTTGTACAACTACATGGACGCATCATGCAGATTCTGAGCTTTGTACAATGCTCATTTGCCTAAAAACAGTCACAACGCTCCCTGATGACACACAAACACTAAACTATAGTAAGAGTTTGGCTCTGAGCCAAACTCTTGGAATAACGGTTTTATGACGCTTTGTTTATTTTTGGCTACCAAATTTAGTATCTTATCATCTAAGTCCACTTTTGTATTAACTGGGGAGGGTATATTTGTTGTTACAGACTCTAAGTAAATGTAAATGTTTCCTGTAAAAAATTAGTGAAACTACTGACCGATTCTTTCAGAGTAAAGACTAGGGTAAAGTGTAGAAGAAGGAAAAAACCTTTTCAGTGGATGTCAATGTTTAACAATATTTTTCCCAAAATAATTCCGAAGCATATATCTATTGGTCCATTAACTGTGAAATATCACACAGTGTGAAGGTGCACATGATATAGTAAACTACAAATCCACAAAAATGGAGATACATGCTTTCTTTGGACAGAGGTGATTTATATGTGATGTACATATATAATTATTAAACATACAAAGTCACCACTCCTCCTTCAACACCCAATTCATCATCAAAATTAGAAATTGGACATTCTACAGCCTGGAGGTCTTAGAAAATGATGTAAAGCTGCTTTGTGACAACGTCAGTTGTAAAAAGCGCTATACAAGTAAAATTTGATTTAATTTTATTTGATTCACATACACACACAGTAGAATTGTAAGGTTACATTAGGGTACATTTTTACACCTGTTACAGTGCATTGTGGGAATGTAAGTGACTACTGCATCAGCAGCATAATTACAAATTTATGACACATACACAGACACAAAAAACAAAGCAATGTAATCTTTTTCCTCTCTCTCTCTCTCTCTCTCAGATCCGTCCATCTCACATTAGTGGACATTGAAGAAAAATATTTATTTAATGCAACCAACACAAGAGGGCGCAGTTGTATTTTAGCTTGAACAAAGGGAACAACTGGAACCTACTATTAACAAACAATAGAAGGAGAGCACTGTAATTCAAAGTTTTAAAAATGTAATTAAAATTGTTTCATGGGATGGCAACTGGGTGCAGTGTCAGACATAAATGTAAAATTTATCACAGATGTATAACTCCATAAATGTCTCTTGAAATTATAGAGTATTTTTCTTTTGATAGCTGTTGTTTAAAAGTCCAGCAGAAATGGTACAGCAAATAAACTATAAATCACAAAGAAGTAATCAAAAACTCAGAACAACAGCCTCCTTTCCGACACGTCTGAGAGCCATTTTAAAAAATGAATAGTCCTCCGGAGCCATAGAGGGTTTTTAATGTTTGAAATAGTTTAGCACATCTTTTAGAGGGAGCCAAAAAACCTGCGTTTGATACGACACTTTTTTAGCAAAAGCCATTTCCTCACAGTATTTATGTTGAGCTGTGAAATGTGTAAAGTATCAAACCATAACACTTTGGTGGTTTGTCCACCTCGAATCAAAATGAAGAAAAGCGCCTGGGGCGTGTGTCCACTTGAAAAGACCCTGATGTAATGTCCCAAGGAGATGGGTCACTCTACTGAACTAATACACTACCCTGTCACCAGGGCAGAACCCCTTTAATTTACAGTCACCCATACACACCCCATAAACACACACACACACACACACACACACACACACAACACAGCCCTGCTAACGCTCCAATCTCTTCCCCCAATTATCAGGCCTAAGGCTGAGGCAATATGGCTGGCTGGACGCTCTGGAAGTCTCTGTGGTAATCTCAAAACCCTCATTCTTCATCCCAGCACATCTAGCTTTTTTTTCCAATCTCTTTGCTTTGACGAGTCTGGCTATTATTTTTCTGTGGTAAAGCAAACTAGCTGAGGTTAAAGTCAAAAAGAGTGCAAACAAAGGGAGGGAGATCGATATCAAAGCTCTGCTCATATCGACCAGGTGTAAACATGCCTCAGAAAATGCTCAGAATAACAAAAATAGTAATGGCAGAAATATGGCTTGTAGGATATTAAATTAAGACCAAGTTTAACACCAGTGCTGCGTGTTTAGGCTTGTGATGATGAAATCAGTGTGAGATTTGGAGAATGTTACATTAGAATCAACATTTTTGTAGAAATGATCTGCTCAAAAAGTTTTAACAGAATAGACAGAGGGTTTATTTATGTCTGTTATATATTTTAATCCTCCCTTGTAGATTTGATCAGCTCATTAACTTTATAAAACTGTTCTTTTCATGGTTTAAATCATTCCTATTGATATATTTTTTCTGATGAGACTGATTTAATTTTAACAGCAGCTGGGCTTTTCAAACTATATAAAGAAAAATAAAAAAATGGATCTTTGAATTCTTCACTTGACAGTGAACATATGTTAATACATAATTATTTTGAATATTAAATTCTGATGGTCCAGTAAGAGTAAAGGGAGCCGGTATCATTTCTCCACACAGGATTCTCCCCAGTGTATTTGTACTGGAACACAAGGTACATATATTTGTGGACAGAGACAACACATTTCAAAATATTTTTAGTTTAATAATGTGGCCTGTGGGGTGTATGGGTTCACACACAAACACAGACATGATGCCTTCACCACAGTGTGAGCCTATATGCTATTAAAGAAAAACACACCTTTAATGGAAACCCTCTTCTCTCTGTGTGGGTTGTTAAATTACCCTCAATAACACTGTGCTTACCTGGTCGTAATAATGACAGATGTTGCCTTTATCAAAAGATGAAGGGCAATCAATATCAGATAATGCAGCTATCTCCAGAGAGTGTGCTGGACTACATTTAGAAATGTGTTTATAATTTGTAAGAGCTGGTGATTTTGTACAGTCTCTTTATGTATGTGAATGTAATAGATTTCAAATATTGTATTAAACTCTTAATAGCAAATGATCAAATTTCAGACACAGAATTTAAAGCCCCTTTTTTCCATGAGTAGGTATAAAGAAAATGGCATTAATTCTCATATTATCTCATCACATCGAGATCAATATCAAGATGACTTCTGTCATGTCAACCATATTCAGGTGTAAAGAAGAATAAAACAATGTTCCTCCAGGGTTTCATGCACACATGGCCTGTGTTTAAAAGACCACACAGTACAAGCAGACATGCCATAGGCAGTGTAATTAAACAGCACAACACACCTACAATACAATTATCACAAAAACCCAATAAGCAATACATTAGAATATTAAATGTACATTGGATATAAAGTCAGCACACCCTAGCAACAATCATCCCAAGATGAAAACACTTTGGAACTACGTCCTATTCAACAACATAAAAAAAAAAATCATAAGGATTAAGGTAAATTGTTTTATAAAACCTATAATATCCTTTTGGTCCATAAATGCGCATGTCCTTTTTATTTATTAATTTTTTTTAGAAGGGCTTTTTTTCCTTACAAAGCTCTGAAATTTTAGGTACAGTGGCTTGCAAACGTATTCATACCCTTTGAACTTTCACATTTGATTACCTTACCACCACAAACTTAATCTATTTTATTGATATTTATATGAAAGACCAAAACAAAGTAGCACATTATTGTGAAGTGAAAGGAAAACGATACATGATTTTCAAAATTTTAATCAAATAAAAACCTGAAAATGTTGACATGCAAAAGTATTAAGCCCCCCTGTATCAATATTTTGTAGAGCCACTTTTCACTGCAATTACAGCTGCAAGGCTTTTGGGGTGTGTCTCTGCCAGCTTTGTGCGTCTAGAGACTAGAGATTTCTACCCATTCTTTTTGCAAAATAGCTCAAGCTCAGCCAGGTTGGATGGAGAGTGTCTGAACAGCAATTTATGTCTTACCACAGATGCTCAATAGGATTTAGGTCAGGACTTGGCCTAACACATGAATATTCTTTGATCTTAACCATTCCACTGTAACTCTCTCTGGCTGTAAGTTTGGGGACATTGTCTTGATGGAAGGTAAATCTCCTTCCCAGTCTCAAGTCTTTTGCAGCCTCTAACAGGTTTTCTCCCAGGATTGCCCTGTATATTTAGCTCCATTCATCTTCCCATCAACTCTGTCCAGTTTCCCTGTCCCTGCTGAAGAGCATTCCCACAGCATGATGCTGCCACCACAATGTTTCGCAGTGTGTTCAGGCTGATGAGCAGTACTTTTCCACCACACAGTGCTTTGCATTTAGGCCAAAAAGTTCAACTTTGGTCTCATCTGACCAGAGCACCTTCTTCCACATGTTTGCTGTGTCCCCTACATGGCTTGTGGCAAACTGCAAATAGCACTTCTTATGTCTTTATTTCAACAATGGTTTTCTTCTTGCCACTCTCCCATAGAGGTCAGATTTGTGGAGTGCATTATTTATAGTTGTCATGTAGACACCTGAGCAGTGGATTTTTGCAGCTCCTCCAGAGTGACCATGGGCCTCCTGGCTGCTTCTCTGACCAGTGCTCTCCTTACTCGATCTGTCAGTTTGGGTGGACAGCCATGTCTTGGTAGGTTTGAAGTTGTAGAATACTTTTTCCACTTTTGGGTGATGGATTAAACACTGCTCCTTGGGATGCTCAAAGCTTTGGATATGTTTCATAACCTAACCCTGCTTTAAACTTCTCCACAACTTTATCACTGACCTGTCTGGTGAGTTCCTTGGTCTTCATGATGCTGTTTGTTCACTAGCGTTCTCTAACAAACCACTGAGGCCTTCACAGAGCTCTATTAACTAATTAAGTGACTTCTGAAAGCAATTGATTGCACTGGATTTTATTGAGGGGTTTCAGAGTAAACGAAGCTGAATACTTCTGCATGTCACACTTTTCAGATTTTTATTTGTTTAAAATTTTGAAAACCATATATCATTTTTGTTCCATTTCATTTCATTTTTGTTATACTTTGTGTTGTTCTATTACTTAAAATCTCAATAAAATACATTTAAGTTTGTGGTTGTAAGGTGACAAAATGTGAACTAGGCATATGAATACATTTGCAAGCCACTGTAAGTGTCACACTGACACCTATTGACTTCACAAATTTCCCGCTCTGCCTTGCAAACATGTTCTAGGTCTGCCACATTGCAAGTGTGTCTCCTGTGCACACTGGGCACACTGCAAATTTCCAACTGGATTCACGTCTGGGCTCTGGCTGGAATATTTCAAAACCTTGATCTTGCTTTGGTAAAGTTTTCCTTTGTTGGCGATGATTTATGCATTGGGTTGTTTGCTAAAGTTTCTAGCTGATACTTGGAGAGTTTGCGCCAGATCTGACTGCTATGTGAAACTTGTTAATGATTACCAGTGATTACCATGATCTTGAATAAAGCCCCTTTTCCAGCATTAGGAAAGCAGCAACAAAGCATGATAGACCCAACATCATGGGTGGTGTTTATTGGTGTTATGCTCTTTTTGCACCAAATGAAATTATTGAACTCACTGCAAGAAAAAAAAAAAATTGAACAAAACTTCACTGGTCTTTGATTACAAGTTCACACACTCAGATACAGGCATGCAGTTTCTTCACACACACACAATTAAAATGCAGGCACAATTATTTGTGAACAAAAGAATATTTATGACCCTGATTTGACTACATAATAATGTAATGTATTGTGGAATGAATGCTGTTACTAAGAAGCAAACCAACACAATGTAGTTAATAATAAATAAAGAGATCTACTGACAATATTAAGTAAAGCACTACAAATGTGTGGACTACAACTACCAGAGACCCAGGTGCGTAGCCCAAATTATGTCGAGGGGAAACAGCGACGTAAAATCATTCTCATCGTGTATTCACTTTCCCCTTTGTTTATTTCATATTATACATAAAACGCAAATTACGTTTCATTATATTTCTAATGTCTTCTGTATAAACACATTTTACTGACAAACACTCGGGGTAGACGCGTTATATTGTAAACTGTTATACAAGCTGTTTTTTGTTTCCCGGGATATGTATTTCTGCCGCACGGCGCCAGAATATAAACAGACTAGAAGTTGTGTGTTCGTGTTTACAGAGAGATTCTGAGGAGTTTCTGTAAAACTGTCCCGACAGTGCAGCACGATGCCGTAAGTTTCTCTGTGTCCGCCGTTAACCGCTGCTCTAAGTCGCTTACCGAGTGTTTTTACACTTATACACGGGCCTCTGTGCAGAATTATCGAAGGACTGTCAGTTAGAAAATATGGTTTTAATTTTCAAAATAATACTTTAGTAATAAATATAAACGCATTTATGGTAAAGATGTGCCATTTCTTTATTTGAAAGATTTTTATATTACTTATTTATTAATTTCTTTCATATCTGTCCTCAATGATGATGTGGAAATGCCGTTATATTCATTTTATTGAGGGTGGAAGCGTGCTCCGCTCTTTTTCATGGGGTGTTCAGTCGTGTTGTGCTACCTCGTAGAAATGTGCAGCCATGGTGTACTTTTATACGTACAGTTGCTTAAATAAAACAGTTGGTAAGACACTCTCATAAGGTATATATACAGTCTAAACCAGAGTCCAGGGTCTACCAGGAATCATTGGGAATACACCCTGGAGGGGGCAGCTGGAGATATACACAGCCTAAATCCCCTTATTAAAGAAATTATAAGATAAGAAATGTTTTTTTTAACTTTTACATTTAATTTGCAGTGGAATCACTGGGCACAAGGTGGGAACACACCCTGGAGGGGGCGCCAGTCCTTCACAGGGCAACACTCACACACTCACACCTATGGACACTTTTGAGTCGCCAATCCACCTACCAACGTGTGTTTTTGGACTGTGGGAGGAAACTGTGGGAGCACCCAGAGGAAACCCACAGGGACACAGGGAGAACACACCAACTCCTCACAGACAGTCACCCGGAGAGGTCACAGATCCATGGTGCTGCCCCTACATAAATTACATGTAAACATTAACAATTTTGGGTCTGAGCATGCACAGAGCTGCAAAGTAGGACATGGTAGCACAACTGGTGAGAACACACCTGTTATGACAGACATGACAGCACTAGAACAGATTTGGAGAATAGTCCACAGTCATAATGTCCCCCTGTTCTGAGATCTGATGCTCCTCTTCCTCATCTATGTTGTCTGTGTCTGCTGGGAGTAGTAGAGTTGTCTAATTCATTCAGTTATTTTGTTTTTTTTACAGCGTGAAAAGAACTCTTCAACTAGAAGACAAGGAAAATGTAAGAACGACATGTGGTTTTGTGTGGTATCATTTGCTTTGAGTTCAAATTTAAATTAATGATAATGTTTGTTCAATCTAACCCAACTGTCTCCGACAGTTTCTCTGTCATTTGTTAAATTATCTGATTTTCCATTAATATGAATTATAGACTCCAATAAAGAGGCAGGCTTTGGAGAGGATCTACTCCCCTCTGACTGGAACAATGCCCATGAGCCCAGCAGCCAGAACTCAAGGTAAGGGTAATATATGTGAATTTTAAAAACATAAATATTATTACATTCAAATAATTATTAGGGTTGTCCCAATCTAGGTTTTTTTTTTTTTTGCCCCAGTCCTGATCAGAGTCTTTTAATATGGAGTATCTGCTGATACTGACTCTGGATCCCATGCTTGTATTCTTCTAGATCACTGTTGAACAGTGCACACTTAAAGTAGGATACATTACAGTTATTAAAATCAAACTAAATCACAATGAATATCTCCGCAGCACATTAAGATATAACTTCCTGTATTCAAACTGCAGCTTAAAGCTTTCATAATTTGTTTTTATTTTAATTTATAATGTAAAATGGGGCAGCACATAATGTCGCAGTCACACAGCACCAGGACACAGGACCTGGAGGTTGTGGGATTGAGTCCCGCTCCGGGTGACTGTCTGTGAGGAGTTTGGTGAGTTCTCCCCGTGTCTGTGTGGGTTTCCTCTGGGTGCTCCGGTTTCCTTCCATGGTCCAAATACACACGTTATTAGGTCGTTGTTAACCCAAAAGTGTCCAGCATTTTATATAATACACAATTGGTAATAAACAGTTGGACTGGTTTTGTTATCGCTCTTAAAATATTTCCAGACTGCACACATTTTAGCCACTGAGCTCTAGGGTCATTTTGCAGCAGACAGTCTCATCTCTCTTGTGGAGAGCTGTCTGTAAAACCAATGCAGCACTCAGAGTTATCCACAGACATCACATGAGTAGTTCTCTGTGCTTTGAGGTCTAGCACATAGAGGCTGCCTTCCTTCAAAACACACACACACACACACACGCACACATACAGAGAGATCACTTCACAGGGGTGAGGAAGAAGGAGATGGAGGAAGCGTGCTGCAGAGAAACAAGGCACTGTTTTCTTAATGGAAACAGAGGATCAGGCTTAGAATTGGGCTCAAAAATTCTCAAATCAAGACATCACTCATTTTAATTAATGTAGAATAAAATTATTATGCTTAAAACACAGTAGTCAGGCATTGCTTGAAAAATATACACCTAAATAAAATAAAAACAAGAGCAAAGAGAAACTAGGCAAGAATAGTTTAGCCGGACCGCCATTAGCAATGTAGCCATTGTCACAGAGGTTTTTCTGGCATTTCAAAAACAGGAAAGCCCAAAATACATAACCTAGTCATTAGAAAGACTGGGGAAGCTTTGGTGCTTCATATCAATGTTTTTGTTTACAATAATAACTATAAAATTAGTTTAATATTTGTACATGAACTTGAAAACCAAGCACCTTAACATTTTATCAGTTAAGTAATCTAAACTTGATAAAGGAACAGGGCATCACTGGATCTAGTTATTTATTACTTACTTACATTTCTATAAGTGTCCGACTGATAAAACGGTGCTTATAACAAATTCAAAAACTCGTTTATTTTGAGTAACACCTCCCTGTGGTGTTCTGGATTTAATAATCCGGAGATTCTCTCTGTTTTAGTGTAAAGTTAAATAAAAAACTGTGCAGATGTAATTTACTCATCAGAAAGTCAGTAACGGTGAGATGTGTCTGTGTATTCGTGTCGTTATAAGGACAGACAAGATGACTTTCTGTTTGTTAAATATATAGTAGAAAACAAAAGGCTGTGTCACAGAAACATCATTCAAACACATAGAAGAGACTATGATAAATATTACTTCAACAACGTTCAGCTGATTTCTGTTAGAGGCTCCAGTAAAACACTGAGCTGCACCGCGGTGGATGGTGGACCTACAGCGCTGAAGCGCGATTGTGTCCCAATTCAGCTCTCAACTCTCTGACCCCTTGAACATTTGAACATGCCATTTTTATGTCCCAAAAAGAGTACTTGTCCAGGGAATAGAGGACCTCTGGTCACTGCCGAACAGTTCCAAATATAGTTCACGGACTGGAATGTGAAATATGGCTCAACTAACCTCAGACGGTGTAGTGGTGCCACCTGAAGTTCTCACTGTGAAATACAGCTGAATTAACAGTTCCTACTCGTGCATACGCATTTAAACATTAGGTGTGTGTCAGTCAGTCAGTAAGCGCAAAAAAAAAAACTGCAATAATGCAACAGCAGGTTCATGAAGGCCAAGGTTATAATAACCCAAGAGAAGTTGCTTGTCCGAAAAGTGTGATTTTCTGAATACAGAGAATAACACTTTATTGATCCCTAAGGAATTTGCAGTGTTACAGTACTGTACATAGAGCAAAATGGATGATATACAGTAATTAAAATAAATAGGGCCGGGATATATAAGTTTGTTATATAAGTACAGAAGTATAGAAGTAGACATGTAAGAGTCAGTAATTAATTCAGTAATTAATTCATTCACACATAGATAACCATAAAACATGTTCATGATGTAAAACAAATGCTGAAAGAACAGGTTGATACAGAAACTCTTAATGGGGAATCAATTCATTTCAAAACTGCAGCTGGAACTTGCACCAGTTCAGCATGCAGTGTCTTGCCATTGGAAAAAATCTAGACTACTCTCTAATCAAGACTCTCATCAGCAGTAAGAATCAAATGGCTCGACTTGCCTTTTCTGAGGAGCATAAAGTGTGGCGCAAGGAATTTATCCAAAGTTCACCTTAGTAATGAGATCAAGTATAATTTAGTGGGATCAGATTTTTGTTGGATGTTTTCTTCTTATAGAGCTATTTGACAAAGTGAAAACACACATTAAACAGAGCCTTATTCACCATATGTGCTTCTTTCCCTGTGACAGTTTCTCAATCAGCCAGCTCTTTCAGATACAAATCCTTTGCATTTAATTTGTGTGTGGCAGTGAACACATATGCCATAGTGTGCTTGGAGTGGGTGGCAGTCTTTCCAAGCATCCAGGGCACACTTTGGTGTGGTTGACTTGCTCAGGCTCAGCTGTGAATGTTGAGAGAGAAGGCTTTGGCCCCACCCCCATGTTCCTGCTGGTTGTGGGTATTGTATCAGTGATTTTTCCGGTTCAAAGCCCACTTCTCTAACCTTAAGCCCGTGTCTGCCCCATGTTAAATCTGTTAACACTGACATAATGCAAAGGCCACCTCAGAATCCTGATATGAACCTGACAGAGAATCTCAGGAAGATCATTGTCAGGTACCCAACTCTGCAAGAGACCAGAGCAGTGTGAGAAATTGATGTTGTCCTGCAGGCACAGGTGTGATTAAGTCATTCAGCCTCTAGTTACTACACATTTTTGAAAGCTGTTACTATTAAAAACTGAATTGTAAGCAGCTTTTCTGCTACGATGATTAAACCAATATCTAATGTTTATTACAGCTTTTGAAATTTAGGAAGATGTAAGTTGTTCTGAAATGTTGACCTGTACTGTGTAGCTCCCCTATATGTGCGTGGTTATGGGATGTATTGTCTTGCCATGCATTTGTAAGAATTCTTTCCTAATCATCATTACTCATTTTTGAGTAGTAATGCACAGTAATGCTGTGGATCAGATGACTTCACACTTCATGTGATAGCACTTTAAAGGATTAATAATAGTTTTAGCCAAATATTTACTAGATGATAACAGTTGTTTGAAATGAAATGAAATAATGTCTGTTGCCATGCACATTATTTATTTGGCTGTTTATTCATGGCATCTAGTCTCTGAGACTTGGCTCTTAAATACATAATTGGTTTGACTCTTAATTCTGTGCCAAGTGTTTGTGGTATAATTTTACAGTATACAAATTACCAACAGCCTTCTCAAAACAATACCTTTAAATATCTTCAGACATTGAATTATATTTAATTTTATCATTATTTCCTAACACTACAGTGCACAGTTCTTTGCTGGAATCTTGCTCATGTCCATGTTATGACTGCTGGATTGAGACCCACCCAGAACACCAAGTGAAGATCAGATCTCTGGTCAAAAAATAACAGTGATGGTTTACACAAATTAGTCACCAATATTTGGCCCACAGTCTATAAATGTAGAATGTGTATCAAATAAAATTGTGTTTTTGCAAACATGATGTTTACAATTTGTACAATTATTAAGATATTTAAAGGTGGCAGGACATCTGCATTGCATAGGTGTATTTATTGTAGTGCTCTGGAAGTCTGCTTGTAGACTGTAGTGAGAATATTCCTTCTGCTAACCCTCACTTTAATCTTTGATGATAATGATTTGATAGATTGTTGACGTTGATCCTTTATCAGCAGGTAATGCCAAAACCAGTGGGAAGACCTTCAACAACTCATCAGCAAAAGAGCCACAGACTGAAGAAGAACGGTGGGTGTTATAGTGAAAAATGCTTATAATAGCAAAAAAAAAAAAAAAACATTTTGGGTTTTATATTTACTTCATTGTATTCATTTGTTATATTAAGTCACAGTGACACTTAAATGGTTTAAGCGGAACAGATGATGATAATGATGTTATATTAAGTATTTATAAAGAAGAACAGAGCTTGGTAGAGGACATTGGCTGTAAGTTTTAGACATAAGAGTCAGAAAGCACAGTTCAGATAGATGTGGTCAAGAAAACGATTGTATTAATAAAACCTTTATTGTCAGTTGATAATGTATGCTTAAAAAAATAGGTTTTTCTCTAATTACCTAATGCCGCCTTGTTTCTCATTTATTGTGATGACAAATGGTACAGTCCATTTAATATTTGTATATCTACTATAAATGCTTCTGTTTTGTCTCTGTGTTTTTCTTCGTGTGATTATATGTGGTTCGTGAAATTATGAACAAAAAGACCATTGGAACAAAAAGATATCTCTCATCATTAGGAGATATTTCCTTTGTCCCTCTTGGCTTATGGTCATTATGAGTGATCAGAATTTAATGACAGGACATGGAAGGGGTTTCATCACCAGCAAAGCGTGTGATTTAGACAGCACTAAAAATAGTTGGATAAGGAGTGTTTAAGAAAAGACCTATTTCCTTTGAAGCGCTTACTAACACAGGGCCCCACTCATCCATCAAGACAAGCATTAGTTTTGAATTTTATAGTGAAGTCATTTAAGAGGAAGCTAGTTAAATATATATAAAAACATCAGTAAAGAGATTGAGCTTATGATTCATTTAAGAAAGTATTCATTTGGAAAGTCAGGCTGGAGAGCCATTCTAATCGTAATAGCATTGTCATCTTCACAGGAACTGGATCCCAGGCATAGCATTACAAAATGGAGTGTGGGTGTAACGCTTAACATGTACTTATGCTGTCGCACAGCTCCAGGCTCTTGTGGGTTCAAACACCACCTCAGGCCAAATCCTGTGTGAGGATTTGTTGTGCATAGGTTTTCGCCCACTGTCCAAAAACACTTGTTAAAATGTCTGTGTGAGTGTGTGATGTCCTGTGGTGGACTGAATTTATACAGTGTGTGTTCACGCCTTACTGCTAGTGATTCTGGGTAGTCTCCCGACCAACCTAGTTTTGAATTTTTATCAATATATTGGGAAAATATTATGTTCATTTTGAATTCACCAATGGGCAGCATGGTGGTGCGACCGGTAGTTGCACAGCCCCAGGGTCCTGGGGTTGTGGGTTTAAGTCCCACTGTGTAAGAAGTTTACTCCCAGTGTCACAAAACACACACTAGTAGGTGGATTGGCTCAGAGTGTCCGTAGATGTGAGTAAATATGTAAGTGTGTTGGGGTCCTGTGATGGACTGGCACCCCATCCAGGGTGTGTTTCCACAGTGACCCTTACACACCATGAATGAATGAATATATGAATGATTTTACCATAAATAGCAAGTTTGTAGAGTTACAAATATATGTATGAAATTGTTCCCTCTCCAGAATGCTTTTCTTTCGGTCTAAATTGGAGGGATCTATAGCGGCATTAATGAAAACCAGAAAACAGCTGGAGTCATTAGTGGTATGTATGGCAAGTTTACATTTACATACAATTTTCTGTCATTCTTTTTTTTCTCCCAGCATGGAGCAAATTACTAATATTTTAGTGTATTAAGTATTGGTGCCCTGGACATGTAGACATGTACTTATATTGGTTCCAATTGCCTGGTCATTTATTAAGCCTAGACCTGGGCTTGATTGCGGTTCTAATGATTATTGTGGATTAGTCTTAACTTTAATAATCAATAATCATTATTAAAATTCTTTTGTCAGCCTAGGCTTAGGTTTTATCTGGTTTGTGATATTACCTCTGAATGTACTATGTAATGTATACACTTTGTCTTTGTATAATTGATTTGTCTACAGCCAATAGAGGGCAGCAGTGAGCTGCGCAGTTTCTTGTTGATGAGTCCGGCTGATTTACAGAGTGAGCTTAAAAGGCACAAAGAGCTGAGTGAGTTCTCATCACACTATGCCTTTTTACCATTAACCTAGTCATAAAACATATTACATTGTGAGCCATTTTACACAACTATGCCATATTCTTTGTAAATATGCATAGATAGATAGATTAATGAAGACCTTTGCTTGGATTACACATATTTACATATAGGGGTGGAGTTGAATAGTTATCATATATTTTCTTTCCAGCATCCAAGGTTGCAGACTGCATAAATGAAGCACAAAGACATGAGAGTTGCCTCCAAGGTAAGTGGATTACGGCTGAATGAATAAACTCAGCTATGGAAAAGGGAAACACGATAAGTACTTTCTTCTCGTCAGTATTCTGGATTGTCCTTATATCTGAATATCTCTGACCATGATAATGATCTCTATATTCACAGTGCTTGGAATCAAAGTAATATTATGACAAAACAAACAAAGAAAAGACAATTATAAAATATTCATCGTTCAAACACACAGTTTCTTGACAAATGTATTGATGGTGTGAGCATGTATTTCATGTTTGTGAAAACAATATTTAATAATACATACAAAGTTACATGTATTGTTTTGGACAGTAAAAATAGTATGCCCTAGAAACAAGTGGAGAGTTTCATTGAGTGACCCCGGGACATTTATGCTTCTAGAAGTAAACAGATGAGAAGATTAAACTAGGGTGCTTTTATATTTGTTTATGTCAAAGTATGGTTAAGGTTAGGTTACAATTCATGTTGTGAATTTCCCTTGATGTTTTGTATTGATAAAACATTGTATACTTTGATTATGACATGCATTAATTAGACTGTCTCACTGTCTGTACATTTCTCAATTAACAGTGTAAATCACAGCATATAAAATATAGGCTACAATATGAACATATAAAAAAGGGCCTGTAGTTTATTTTGCTTATTTCTAGAAGCATAGAATTACATGTGTTATTCAGTGAAACTCTTCACTTGGCTTAGGGCCGTAAGTTTTTATATTGTTGCTGTCAAAGGTAATAAATCTAACTCTTTAATTCTCCCATGTATTATTTGCACACACAGGCTGTTTTTATAAAGTGAATATTTTGCAATGAATGGACCCCTAAAGGTGTTTGAAAATCACTTATCTCTACATTAACCTACATTAAAAGTTAGATTTTTTTTCTGGGGTATAATAGCAATATATTACCTAATAAAATTCTTAGCTTGGATGAATTAGATATGCTGATGCCTGATTCAAATTACAGTATTACAGTTGTGATCTGTTTGCTTTGCTTAAAAGGGGCAGCGAAATAAAACATTTAGACTACCACTTATTTATGGCTCATGATTGATTTCAAGCTCTAAAGATTTTGGTCTGTTCACATGGGCTTTGAGAAGACTTTGGCTTTTTCTAGACTTGGTCTTATCAGTGCTAGATGACCATAAAACGGTTTGTTGCCAGAATAAAATGCTCTCTTCTCTTTTAAGAGCTAGAACAACATTTAGTTTTCATAACACAAACAACTGAGCACTCCTTTTCATAGGACAGAATTGATTGGATTATTTCAAGCACATATTCTGCCTTCAGCAAAGCTGCACTTGTGATCCAGTCACATAATGGTGATTTGTAGCAAGTGAATGAGCTGGATTGTAATAATGTCCAGCATGTTTTTAAGATAAGGTCGTTGAAAATTGTTTTAATTAGTCACACTCGAGGACCTCTGTGTATACACTGCTTGTAGCTTGACACAGCAGGACTCATGAATGTCACATTTTTGATCACATGGTGCAGTATGAAATTTATCAGTGCACAGAGCCTCTCTTGGAACAACAAACTACATAGTGCTTTCACGTTGATCGCCTAGGACTGTGAATTGAGCATTTGTTGCTGTGAGATGTGTATTCAGTAAACAAATTGTTATTTAAGGGTGTACGGGGCCACAGCTATGGATGTGTTAGTGCATGGAATCAGAGCAGATGATCTTGATGTTTTAAGGCTTTGAGGGTGAGAAAGGGAGAGATGAATATCTGTCATTCATGCAGGATTACTGCAAAGCAAAGCTGGATTCAGGAGAATTTTTGTTGATAACCCTGTCACGATCATTATTAAAGCTAACGTTGAATTACAATGTAAAGAATTGTTCTTAAACATCAGCGTTTATTAATGTATTATTGATTAAAATGCCAGATCAAAGTGGCCAGATGATTACTTGTGCGCTCTTTTAGCTGTTAGTGTGTAGTTCAAACTCAAATATACAAACATTCCTATAGAAGGCAGCAGTGAGTAATTGTGCCTGTCAGAAGTAAACAATATTTAAAGACCCATGATGTGGCATGTTTTAAATTTACATGTATTTGCTTCAGTGCAAAAGATGAAAACACTTCTAATTTTAATTGATTTTGAGGAAATTACTTGCAATAAGTGTAGTTGCATGTGGCACGGTGGCGCAATGGGTAGTGTCATTGTCACACACCTCCCGAGTCCTGGGTTTGTGGTTTTGAGTCCTACTCTTGGTGACTGTGTCTGTGAGGAGTTTGGTGTGTTCTCCCCGTGTCCGCGTGGGTTTCTTCCGGATGCTCCGGTTTCCTCCCACAATCCAAAAACACACGTTGGGTTTGGATTGACAACTCAAAAGTGTCCGTAGGTGTGAGTGAATGTATGAGTGTGTGTTGCCCTGTGAACGACTGGTGCCCCCTCCAGGGTGTGTTCCTGCCTTGTGCCCAGTGATTCCGGGCAGACTCCGGACCCACCGCAACCCTGAACTGGAGAAGCGGTTACAGACAATGAATGGAAAAATAAAACTAATTGCAGTCTGACCATTGTGTAACACTTGTAGCAAAAACAGACTTTTCTGCACTAGTTTTAATAAAAAATATTAAATATGCAACAATTGTTAATACAAAGATTTTAAGCAGCAAATGGGGAAAAGTCTTTATTGTTGGTGCCAGCCATCTGATTGTACTGTCCATTTTCTTACTGGTTTCTGGACATCTTCATTTTTAGCCATTTTACAGTATTTTAAACATTTGAAGCTCAGGTAGCATAGGCTAAATTGCTGGTACGACCTGGACCAGAAAGAAAGTATTTTTGATCTCTAAACATGCAGAACACCACAATAAATTATATATAAAAATCTTAGAACTTGAGAAATGTTTATTTAAAACGATATAGACAGAAGATGTACGTAACACGTAAGCAACTACAGAAAGTAAAAAGTAAAAAAAGGGCAAAATGTCCTGCAGTGAGGCTCATTGTGGCCTTTAGCCAATATTCTTTATTGAGCTATTTCTGTCATGAAAGGGCCTTTCAAGTCCTCAGATTCAGGCATGTAAATCAGATGAGTTTGAGAAAATCAGATTACTTTCAACTATGAATGCTCTCTAGGAAAAAATAGTGCTGCTTTTGCGTCACTAAGATTACCTAGATTTACTTTACAAATGTTCAGTTTCTGTTGGAGATTACAGTAGGAATCTGAGAGCTTCATTCGACATTTAGTTTGTCAGAAGTATTTAATGGTTGTTTTACGAAGGTTCATGAGGACGTTGGTAATGAACCTGAATAGGTGAATCTGGTTGAAATAGACTTTGAACGGGAAGCTTTTAGTAAGAGTTAAACTATTTTTGGGAGGTGAAGTGAGCATTTGGGGACAGAGATTACCGGTGCTTGTTCTTGTTCCAAGAGTGTCATGAGTAAACTGAAGAGTGTGGCCTCAGTTTACATGCTGTATAAACTCTAAAGGAACAGTTGGAAGGTTTGACAGTGTTTACATATAACTTTTCAGTAGGAAAAACTTTTTAAAAATGAATTTGATGCATTAGAGCTTGTAAAATGACTTTATTTTTCTTTAGAATTCTTCAGCTTTATATGATTACCATAGTCCGCACCCAGATGGTCACCCGAGCTGGCGTGATGGTAAGGATATGACTGTAGCTTGTGTCATGTCCAAGCTGGGCAGCAGGCAGCGTGATACCATCAAGACAGCTGAGAAAATCCACAAGGATATTTTAACTTGGAAAGACAAACCTCTGAATCCATACATAATGCTAGGGATCTTCAGTTCCTAAATTTTCCCAAAGGCGTTTGCAAATATCTATGGTGCTTGTAGGCCTGAAGTTATATTCACAGCCGGAAAGGTCAGAGGGAGGTTACCCCATAACCCATAATCAAACTGCTGCGGAATAACTGGAGGAGCTTAGAGAAACACTTGGAGCAAGCTTTTTAGCACTATTGAAAGTTTTTAGTGAGCATTCTTGAAGTCCCTTCTCCCAACAGTTGGCCTGGCTATAAATTTCCCAACTTGTTCAGGCATTACCAAGCGGCCAGCTCCACACAGCATGTGCTGATGAGCGCAAAATGGAAAAAGAGAGCACAATAATTCTGAGGCAAGTTTGCAGCTCAGACCAGGGGTGTATTGATTATTTGTGTGTTGCGAGAGATTTGGAAAATTCAATTAAAGGAGTTGAGCAAAGGATTCATAAATCGGCCCTCACCTCCGCCCACCGCACGCCCCTACAGAGACATTGTTATGTTCTAAATCAATGTTGCACTTCACAATATATTTTCTTTGGAGCATGAAAATAAATAACATTTAAACAGTTCTGCTTACCGCTGAAACAAGTTTTATCTTCACCAAAGCCCTCTGTCACTGCGAGGGAGCCGCCTGCACACACTGCAGTGGTAGTAACAGATTTTTATGGCAAATGTTCCATAAGAAAATCCTATATAATGTGATTTTTGCGATGGAAAAATGAGGAGGAAGGGGACAGATCAGCAGTATAAAAATTGATCAGGCTGTAGATGGGGTCGAGTCAGGGGAGATTTGTAAGACAGCCTTAATAGACTGTATTAAAGAAAGATTCCTTAAAAATGTAATAAAACAAATAGGTTTTCAGCAGTTGGCTGGGGAAAGGGTCACAGACCCTGCACTCACCACATCAATCTGACACTGTTGAGTGATAAATGGGGTCTGTTTGGGGTGAATTTTATGCTTTTTTATGCTTGTGCTTTAGAAAACAGATACACAATTAAAGGCATGCTGTATATTAGAGGGCTTTTGGGAAGACAGGTGACTTTTTTAAGCTGGGCCACAGACACCATCAGATGCTTTTATGACCACATCCATCTGCAGGCGAATGTACTACATCCATATGATTTCAGGAGCATTTCTGTATCTCATCTGAATTCAGATTACATATGGAGCTCAGACGTTTTAAAAACTAATGTTCTTGATACTAGCTCTCTAATATTTTAACACCACCCTCCCACTCCCTCTAACCATTGCTAGGGAGTTTTCCTAAACCTTATCGCATGTGTAATGTCAAAAATGATAATACGATGTGTGTAATCCATTTGTGTGAATCTCACAGGTACAACGCAGACTGGCAGCTCATATGACTTTCTGAAGGAAATCTTAAGGTAAGTCTTTTTTTTTTCTCATGCAAATGGAATAGTTTTGCTCGTCTTTGGAGATGCTAACCCTTATCGTCAGAAAGTGGGGATACGCAATGTGCTCCCTGTCAGTCTGAGGCAGTGAGACGTCTGGGTCGCTGTCAATCAATTCTGCAAGTGTCAAAAGCAGACGGAGCAGCAGACACCTTCCCTTCCAGCCTAAGACACATTTACACTGAACCTGCTCTCCTTAAGGGCTCCTGCCTTTCCATTTAAGACCCATTCTGACAAAATGTTGATTCTGCAATGTGCGCCGAGCTGCTCTACTGCAAAAATGTTTGCACCTCGGGCGTGCTGTCGCATTAGGGCTGAGATTTATACATACACTTGAAAAGGTGTTTAAAAAAAAAAGTACATGTATGCAGCTCCTGGTAGAAGAGTAAAAATCTGCCTCGTCTTATTGTTTTCACACATACACACCACTACGCAGTTTTCATGTTTGTCTTGTGTCTCTTTACTTGGCAGTGGCTGAGAGCCAATCTGAACAACAGCTGGTGGCCACACAAACCATTTCCTATTTCTGCTCAAGGTGGATCATATAACTCTCAATTTATCACCCCTAGAGGCCACGTGAAGGACGAAAGCACAAGGTAGCCCATTAACAGAACTAGTGTTTTCCCATATATTTTATTTTCTGCGCTGTAAAAATCTTGAGGTGTGGTATAAGGTAGACGGACAATCAGCTTAGCGCTGATCACCATGGCTGATATGTCCTGAACTTACAATCACATAAAGACATATCTGTCCTCTGTCCTTTTACCATGCTGTGATTCATACAACTACCCCTTCAGCACTCATTGGATCACATTTCTTTAACTTCTGTTCAGATGATTACTACACAACTGAAACTTACTTTACTGAGACAAAGTCTGAGTTTGCATTTGATTCATTTTCAGTCAGAATGGTCGTTCTGTTATTTTTGAATGTCAGGAATACAAATAGAAAATGTATAAATATAATCATTTTTTTAGTTACCCTTTGTCTACATTAAGCTTCCATTCTTTAGAGTATTTCTCTAAAGTCATAGACATTTTCAGTGTCAAAATCCCAAAATCTCTCAGTTTAGCTCCTTCTATGTTTTTAATTCTCTTCTAATTTCTTGACATCTACAACCCCCAAATGACGGGACATTGTGAAATATCCAAACACTAGGATCTGTTGTTAATTCTGTGGAACTGAAAAGTGAAGTGGGTTGTCTGTGACTTTTGTGAAGTAATGAACAAAATATAAGATGCTAAGTAGACTGAGTGTCCTCGTGGGGTATACTACAAAGCAGGATTTCAGTTTCTTAAAGGCAACATTCACTATTTTAATCAAAAACCAAAACCAAAAACTTTTTATAAAATTCTGACATTTCCTCACCATTTGCTGCTCTCCAGTCTGTTTGCGTGCTCAAAACATGTCTAATGTATGTGCGAAGCCCCAGTATCTGTAAATGGGTTAAAAAAAAAGAGGCTCAGTCTGGTATGTTAGTCTCTCTCTCTCTCTCTCTCTCTCTCTCTCTGCTTGTGGCAGAGCAGAGACATCTATAGTTCTTGGATAACTAAGAAAGAATTCTGAAACGTTGAAAAGCACAAACTGAGATTCCTCTATTGCTCTATTCCTGCTCCATAGGTGGGTAATATTGACTTATTTTTGCTTTTTCTGAACATTTAAGGTGGAATGTCTGCAAACTCAAGAGACTAAACACATTAACGAAAATGCTACAAAATGAAACTCGAGTTACAAATGAGTTTCTGTTGTAATTCAAATTCAACCCCCCCCACCCCTCCCACCCCTCAAACACACATGCCCCATTAAAAGACGTGGGGCTTCTGAACGTAAACAAACCAGAGAGAACAGCGTTTACCCACCATCATAGACGTCCACAATAAGCCTAAATTCAAACCTGCCCATCAGGAAAACTGTTGAGAAACATGTCTATTTAGAAATCTTTAATGTTAGCTTAAGCTATTAAGTTAAGAGCTAAATGAGAAATTCTGCTTTGTGCCATACCCCCAATCGATCTGGCCTGTGTACTGATTGAATATAAATACTGCCTGTCCATTTGTTCTTGTACCCTATGTCTGCCTCTTTTGTCCTACATTTTCTCAATGTTGATTTGCATTTATTTTATCTGAACCAACAGACCATTGTCCTTCTGTGTGTACATGTGGCTGCAGGGCTTGTGCAAGCTGCAACACTATAGCCCCTTTGTGACCTGATAACATTTATAGTTGTAATGGATTTTTTTAATGTCAGTCATTAACGCCTGTAAAAGGAGGGTGGGGGTGTTGTGTGCACCTTTGGTTCCTTTGGTATTTCAGGTTTATGGCATTGTGTTCAGATAATTCCCTTTCCATCATTTTTTTTGTTTTATAGCCAATGAAGTCAATACATTTTTATTTTAACATATAGCCTTTGTGTGGGTACAATATTTAGTTATTGTGAGGATAAATGATCTGTTCAGAATTATTCATGTATTTAATTAAATGGATGTTTCAGTTGCTTGTTTAGAGCAAGAGATACACACACACACACACACACACACAAGCAATTCTAGACAATAAATGAATGCTACATACACCAAAGACTTTCTATACAAAAGCATTTATTGATGTAAAAAATATTTTAATAAATGTGGCTTGGTCCTTCAAAACATTAATATTATTTTCAATTCAGGCTAAGGGCCTTTACATTTACCACTAATAATTTTGACGTGGTAAACCTTTCCTCCATTCTTAGGACTCAGTATTCTAAACTGTGCTGAGGGGGGATTTCCCCAACCAACTATTAAGAGGAAATTTAATTTCCTAAACTGGACCCATTCCATACTAGTTGGAGTACAACTCCTTTCCCTTTGTCATCTTTCTCCATGATTAGCCCCTTTTCATTGGGACCTTACTGAATGCTGACTGACGAGTGGTGCCTGGAGACCCTCTCTCAGTTTGTTTTCTTTTGGCTCTTTTTGCTGGGTGGCTCTGTCAGTTGGACGAGGTTGAAATATAGTAGCAGGGCCAGGAAATGGAGGAAAGAGAAAACGGAGACTAGCACTGGAAACAAATCAGGCAGCCTAGCCGGAGGCTCCAGCACCACGCTCGTAAAGCTCAACCCAGCCATGGCCACCACCGAGACTCTGAACTGTAAAAAGACAAGATGAAGAGCACCTTTTCTGTTAGCACAGAAGAAGACATCATTGAAACTGAGAGTCACTGAGAGACCTGATGATTTTCAGGAAACTGAAACAGCCCCACACTCTGGTATTAAAGTCCCTCCAACTTTATTTTTGTCCAAGTGAAAAAAGGGCCCAGCTGGAGGTGTAAACAATAACCTGTCTTACTTAGTATGCTATTGAGGGATCAGTAATGCCAGAATGATAACAGAAACCCTAGCTCTATCCCAAAGCCCTATTGTTTATGCTGATACTGTAAATAAATGTGTGGATCTGTGTGATGTCACACACTGAATAGTGTGTTTGGAATCAATTTTTCTTAGGGAAAAACAAATCAAATATAGATTACCTTTACTTCTATCAAGATAAATTAACATACTGTCTATTTGTGTCTTCTATATGTATGCGTTAAATGAATTGAGCTGACAGATTACTAGACACACGAACAGTGCTCTAAACCATGAGTTATGGTGATCTCCTTACCGAGAATTTGAGCAGCAGGCTCAGGTTGTGTTTGGACAGGAGGTGCTGTGTAACTTTGTGACAGGAGCCCAGTCTGAGCTCTTCCTCTGAGCTTCTGTCCAAAGCCGAGAGAAGGGACACACCAAAGTAGAGGAAGGCCAGTGAGATCACCACATAAGGCAGGAGAAGCCCATCCTTCAGCAACAGTGGGAGCATACTACAGGACAAAGAGCAGTCAAGGACACACTTCTGGTCATACAATGTACAAGTAACATGTCAAGCAACATAATAATGTAGAGGCAATTTTTTTTGTGCCCAGCATTAATATTGCACCCTGCTACAACATTAAAGTTAGACCATTCCATTAGGCAGGTAACCTCTGGGATTCTAGAAGAATGACAGTTTGTCTATAAACTGATGACCAACAAAACATCTATTGTCAACAAAACACAACAGTCAGTGTGAACTGATTCTGGGTTCATTGTGCCACTGAAAACAATACAACTGGCCAGTTTATCCGCGCAACATTCTGCAGCAATTTTTAAATAATCATTAAATTTAATATGCGTTTGTTTGGAACATTAAAATGTGTGGGAGTTAGTTGTCTCTGTTTATCCCCTGAGGGTGTTTGCTCTAACAGCTGGACAAAAACTCCTTCAGGGAGGAAAACTGAATTATACTTTATAACAAAAAAGTATGTATTCCACAAAAGACGAAAACATAGCTATCGCTAATGAAACTATAGTTGAGGAAGCTGCCCGTATGAATCAAGAGCACAGTGTTTGCACAGAAGGCACTTATTGAAATGGCATGTGGACTATGTCATGATATCCATACACTAAAGCATGTGCGCAGTAATTAGCTGTCCGGGAAGGATCCAAGTGTCTAAGCCCAGTTCTGTCAGTCACAAGCTTATTTTTTTCATAATGACTACTGTTAGTAATAAATAAAGGAATATATAAGTATTAGGGGTACCACTTTAAAATAAGACTTATAAAAGTTTATAAATGGTTTACAAATCTGTTTAATACATGGTAATTAATTCAGTTGTAACCACCTTAAAAGTCATTAATAATCATTTGTAACACAGATTAAAAAGGTAACTGAGCTATTTTTTGTCTAATACTGAAAGTGTCAGAAGTATAAACAAATACCTGAGAAAGTTGGTTGATACAGGGTTAAACTCGTTAACAAATCTGTGCTGAAGCTGACGGAGTTAATGTCGACTGATGGAGAAGGCAAAGAAAGGTAAGTATCCAAAGATTTGCGGTTTAACAGTGTAGATGGATGTGGGTTCACTATTTGGCGAACAGCAGGTCACTGTTGCACTTTCTATCTATGTGTTATAAATGATTATGAATGGCATTTTAATGCGTTTACAACTTAATTAATAAACAGAAAACCATTTATAAACCATGATAAGTAAAGTCTTATTCTAAAGTGGTATTGTATAAGGTTGTTTCTTTTTATATATTTGATCAGTTACTATAGAAGTGCAGTAGCATTAAATAAGCATTTACAAATATAAAGAGCCGTATTTACATTTTCACATACAGCACTAAGCAATCTGGTCTAATCATGATTTATTAAAAGATACATGTATTTTCTCTGTGTTCTTCAACTACAGACAGTATCTGTAATGTTCTCAGTATACTAAAGTCATCCCATTAATGACAAATATTATGTAAACTAGAAATATTCATTTCTATATCTGTAAGTGGTGTTATTTCTGAGACGTGCTTCACCATATCAGGCCTGTGCTTAAATATTTAAAACAGTAGCACTGACCATATCTTTCTGTCATGTAAGTGCTGGAATGAGGTGCCTGCCTGAGGTCATGGATACAATGACACAGTATTGAAACATGGCAAAAGATTCAGACAAAAATAAACTAAGTTGATGAGCAGTAACAATAAAGCCTCTTTATTTTAACCAATTCAACTGCATTACTTTATTTTCCACTGTGACTACTACATGAGAATATTCATTAATTAGGGTCACGGTGGGTCCGGAGCCTACCCGGAATCATTGGGCGCAAGATGGGAACCCCTAGAGGGGGCTCCAGTCCTTCACAGGGCGACACACACACATGCACACAGGAATATGTGTTACATTAAAGGAACAGAGAACCAAACACTGATCTGTTGAACTGTACCAGTCCATTTTCCATACCACCCCAAATGTAAAAGCTATTGCTTACCTGAAAGTGGAGGCCAGCAGGAACCATATGGCCATGAGAGGAAGTTCATTCATCAGAAGGCACACTGGCCTATAAACAAATCAAATAGCTAATTAAATACTGTGAGTCCAGCCTCAGCCACTATCTCGCTTGTTTCTTTAAAGTAAAGGATTTAAGCCCCCACTCCTTTTGTCTGTGAGCTGATTAGTGATGACTTGTGTTGATCCATGATCCCGCACAATGCTCCTAGTCAAAAAAATTCACCAGTTTTTAAAGCCCACAAAATGTATTCATTTTTACAAGCTCCTTCAAGAAATGACTCCCAATGCAACCCACTATCATATGAGTAAAACAAGGGACACAGCGAGAATTGCGACTAACACTAACTGTCCATTAACACTTCAAGTTATGAGGAGCAGCAAAGCTACTTTAAGCCCGTCTTTAACAGGCATTTAAAAAACATACGAACACAATGTGCTTGTGAAACCTGAAATGTATCATACAGGAAGACACATTTACCTGACGTCAAAGCTATTATTATCAAGACTGGGGGGCTTGTAGGTATGACCTCCTCAAGCCCTCCTCCCTGAGCCAGTAATTACAGGACCTACTTTTGTGATCCTGTTACACCCATACCATTGGCCTCAGAGCTGATCCTACACACACACACAAAACTGTAGCCCAGAATTCTCTCTTAATCCAGTGACATGCATTACTGATTGATTTGAACAACAGGTGCAGGATATAACTCAACAGTTAATAAAGCAACAATCTGGATAATCTAGCTTAATAGATCAAGGAAATCTGTAACCAAATCCACACAGGTGGTACTGTGTACTTTATATACACATATGGTGAAGTTTGGATGTAAATGATTATAAGGCTCCCTAGCATTTGGACTGGCATTGTTAAGGGGCAGATGTAAACTGGGAGAACACAGCTTCTTTTTAATTGCTATTGTCGAAATGATGCGCGGGAACAAAATAATTCAGATTTGGTATATGAAAAACAATACTGGAAGATCATTTGTGGAAAACATGGATGAGATTTATATGTGTCTTTTGTTATGAGGGACTAGACTGCCTTTTATATATATCCCTCCAGGCAAACACAAGAGTCCAATCTATTGATGTATTTTAGTACAAAACCTGCACCAGATTTTCATGAAAAAAAAAAATTCTAAACCTTAAATATACTTCTTGGCATCTCCATGGCATCACAACCCCAGAAGATTTAGATCTGTGCAGGTCTGTATTTTCATTCTTGTGCATAGCAACAGGCAGTATTCCCACAGAACGATATCTCAGTCAAATGTTTTGAATTGCTTTAAACCGCTTCATCATTAAGGTAAAGGCTCAAAGCTATAAACAACTCATAGCCCTTTTAATACCACCTTATAGACATATTAAGAGGTCACACATATTATGAGTGCCATACTGTGAGACAATAAAATTAATAGAATGGCCAGACTTACAAGGCCGGCAGAAGGATGGACTTCTCGTGGACTTGAAAGGAGAACAGGAAAAAGGCCAGTGACGAGTTCACCTGGAGTACAAGGCTAGTTAGATAATAAAGGGCCAAAAATGCCAACCATTGTTCAGTTTACACCACACAGTTATAAACACTTTTGCTCTACTTACCAAGGCCAGCTTGAACTGCCACAGACTGGGTTTGGTCAACAGTTTAAACGATGACGGCAGGATGAACAGTATAGTGAGAGCAAAACTGAAAGTACAGTATAAATACAATATGTCATACTTTCTACACGGCTATATATATATATCGTCATACCTCTCGCCAACATCAGTAATAAAACCCAATTCATGAAGCCTGAGGATGTAACTGCTTACTCTTTTTATATTTACTCATGACCAAGGAACAGCACCCCGGCTATGTAACAAATGCATTAAATATTGGCACAGTCTGGTGATGACTCAAGATATGATTTATATTTTGCCATTTTAGTAGTAGCTCAACCCATGCAAAATTTATGGAAAGGTCATCTGAACACCACTTTCCTTGTTTGAGCTTAATGACTAAATGGGGTCATGCAAGCCATGCTCTAAATGACTGCAGTGATGGACTGATACATTAAGGTCCTCTAAATATCGGCAGTGTTCAGTCACTGAGATGTACACAGTCATTCTGAGTGGTGTGATGTGAAATCACGTTTTGTAGACATTACTATACAAATTCATAAAAATGAATTAAGTAATCTTATCTGTCAGTTTTTCAGATGCATAAAATACCCTAGGCATCTGGTTCCCATCACCACCACTAGGAATAAATTGACTCAGTGGTGCATTTCACATCAAGCTCCTTCTGATTTGTTGTCCAGAAATGTTGAAAAATTGTTGACATTCTTAATAATCTTGGCCCTGAAAACTCAACCCAGCACCAACAGAGTAGTAATATGTGCAGCGGTCCACAACAATTGCTTAAAACATGCCCAGTATTAGGTGTAGAGTTTACAAAACTTTATCTAATAATCCAAGGCCAAGCTATTATTTTTAAACACTTTTTAAACATACTTATAGAGGTAAATGCTCTGCTCAGTCTGACAAAGTGAATGTGCATAAAATCCCATAGAGCGGCTATATTTGGCACCGAGATAAAGTAATAAAAGCCCTTTGTTTTGTGAGAAAACTCAGGCAAGTCCATCTGCAGATTACCGAGCAGATATCATTTGTTTACCAAAGCTCACAGATATCCTTAAGGTTTGATAATCTTCAGTGCACTCAGTCGTAATGAGGACTCCATAAGGTGTGGAGAAGGCTAGATGCTAAACGGATGGAAGGCAATAGTAAATAGATGGACACAGGAGTGGAGGAGGATTACCTGAGGAGCAGCTGAGTGTCTCTGGACAGCAGGCTCTTGATCTTTATCAGAACGTTCAAGCTGCACCATGTGTTGGCCACTTTATCCTGACAGCACACAAACACATGACATAATTCACTCAAATTTAAAAAAATGTACTCATAAACATAACTAGTCATAATCATAATCGTAAAAGTAACTAGTATCACACACTGACATGGATACATTGCCTTAATTAATGTTTACATTAAATTTAAAAAGAGCTGTTTTATGTATCCTGTGAAGGACTGGCGCCCCCTTCAGGGTGTGTTCCCACCTTGTGCCCAGTGATTCTGGGTAGGCTCTGGACCCACCGCGACCCTGAACTGGAAAAGCGGTTACAGATAATGAATGAATGAATGTTTTATGTATGCTGTTGCCATTATAAAACTTCATATATGCTTTAATCTTCATAGAAGAGAACAGGTCTTAACGAATAGTGACTTCAAAAGGTTTTAGCATGTTTATGCATTACAATGATGTTAATTATGTTTGTAAAATAATCATATTAAACAGTTGAAAATATTGAAAAATATTATACATTTCCTTTATTGGGAAATTACTCTTTCCCAAATGACTGGAGTAGCTCAGATATTCAGGTATTTCTTTCTGCAGATTTGCATTTAAAATGCCTGTGCACACTTCTGAGTTCACAGTCCCATCAATAAACACATGTTGACAGACACCGCTATCAAAAAACCCTTTCCAAGACATTTACACCTCTGTGTTTTACTGTAGCCTTAGAGCAGTCTGGCAGGGGTCTGGCATCAATGTCATAATCTACTAAAAGGTTTTTGCTGGAACAAATAACATTTTTTTATAACGTTTCATGAACTTTTAAAGCTTAAAGTGGATTCAGTGTTGATCTTGCATTTGAGGCCCTTATATGTTAATGTATCATTATTTTATTGTAGGTATATTTTGAATAATTTTTTTAATCATTTGATCACATGCTATAAACATTTTGTTATAATCATTTATATACATCAGTTAAAGTAATTGGATTCATAAATTGTTCATGAATTCTAACAAATTAAATGTGTTAATCTATGTGTGCTACTCTGAATCTATTTAACTGCAAAGTAAAAATACACCTGGCCATATCTTACTCCTCAGCTCTTGATGTCAGAAATTAAGGGTAGTGCAAGTTACAAAATTAGAGCCCACAAATATGGTGTCTTTCTTTAAATACCTTGGAGCTTCTGAAGAGAAAGCAAATAATTGGCATTACTCTACGTAATCATTCCCAACTGAAAGTGTAATAAACATTCCTGAGGGTTCTGAGTGACATTTGTGCACAGGGCAAAGGTGAAGATCAACTCTTGTCATGAATCTCTGTGTCAAGGATCTGGGATGTCAAAAAAAGCTATGCACTTATTTGTAAACTCAGGGACGTGGGTTTAAATATGTGCGAGTCAGCGTGGGACTCCTCTTTCTGCATAACAAGCACATTCTGTACAATCTGCACCTAGCAAGGCCTCTGGTTCTGCCACCCTGGAGCAACCGAGTCACACCCTTTTAGAAGCAGTGAGGTCTATTTACGCATTTTTGTTTACCTTTCTACTGGGAAGCGGTCATTGGATTCCTCATACACTACAGGCCTTTAGCAGTTGTGCAACAGTGTGTCTGCTAAGCTACAAATCTGCTTCTAGACTGCACTCAGTATTGCCCACTCTTCACAAACACAGCTGCTACAACTCACAGCTGTGTGTGTATGTGTGTGTGGGTACCAGCAAACGCTCAATCTGAGGACTATCCAGTGCCCTTCCATCTGCACATGAGCTCTCAAACCAATGCTCTCAGGACTTCCGGAATAACTTCTTTTTTTCTCAACTCTGACCCCAGTGTCAGAGGTTGGCCTCTGAGTTTTGCTACCACTGGAAAACGGACGAGTCGGCTCAGTGAAAGCACAGGCCTATCCAGAAACGCTGTCACTATCACTGACTGCAGCATTTGGTGCCGTTTCTGTGTGAGCAACTTGAGATGGCTTAACACAGGGCTGGAGTGAAAACTAACGCCCACAGTTTGTGCTGGCCGCCTTGCTTACATGTACTTTTTCACAATTAGTACAAGCAGGTGCCACCCTGGAAGCCTGTCTCTCTCTCTCTCTTACAACACACACACACACAAACCCACACCACCCTGGACCCCACACAGGCACACATTTATTTGTATGCTCTCATGTATTAACAAGATATAAACAAATATATAAACTAAACAATGTATATAAAATGTGTTCTTCCAACAGTGAAAATATTAATGTATATGTAGTATATAACAACAACATTAACAACATAAGTAATAATAATAATAATAATAATAATAATAATATGTCATTTATACATAATAAAAAATTGTATATTGTATATGTAATAATATGTAAATAACAAAATGTTTTTGCACCACATGGCCATTTTTATGTATCTAATGTTAATGCTGCTTCTACTAATAATAATACTAAGGTTCCCCTTCGCATTCTGTGTGTGATAATGTACAGTTAATTATCTTTATAAAAGTCTAGTGAAAACAAAATAGGCATAATTTACATTTTTACATTTAAAAAATTAAAGGTTAAATAGATATTTAAACATTCCATATTTTTGTTTACATTACAAACACACTTTCTCCAGGTTAGAGTGAGAGTTGCTCACACCCTGTGTATTATGTTATTATCATGTCACCAGCAAATGTGTGACGTATACTGACTCTTGAATCCTCTTTAATACTTCACACATCACAGCATTTCCACGAGCAAAATTCAAAATCACACTTCGACACTTGGATGCCTGTGATGGAGTCTGCTTTAAAAAATACTCCGAATTTAGACCTAGTTTTCAAACGGTCAAGCAGCCCCTTTGTTTTGTGAAGGTGACAGGGATTTGAATAGTTGCAAAACAAAGAATAAGCTGGGACTAGGGAAACTGATTGAGTACCACTCCTGTATTTAAAGTTCTGTTTAAAGTAGGCTGTCTGCACTGTACATATCAACGATACAGAGAGAAAACGGCAGCACTATGTATATTTATGCAAGCAAACACACATCCATAGATTCATATAGAGGTACAGTGCATTTTGATTAGGATGTCAAGGACATTTCCATGCCAACCCTGCATTTGAATGTTATCTGGCACAGCAACAAAAAAGAAGCCTCAGTCCAGTGCTGAAAACCTTCTACTATATACAGTAAATAAGACAGATTTATTCACGGCCCTACACTCACCTCCTCCTAAATCAAACCATAGGCTTGGAAATAATGTGTAAACAACACCATAACCTCTAGCGTTATTGCCTACATTCTAGTACTTACATTTACATTAAAAATATGACTTTTATACACAGTGACATCATGTCTATTCGTTTTACAGAGGTAGGCTCATGCAGATTTAGGATTCTTGCCCAAGGATTATTATTGGTATAATGTGGTGTTCCTGCCAAAGCTTGGACTGAACTGCAGACTGCTGTTGCCCACTGTAACTTACCACTCAATAGCTGTACACTCGAATGTGATAAACAGTGTGTAATGATGTGTGTAACAACATAAAGGATATGCTTTTAGAGAAGGGCTACATTTTGAAATGCACAACAGAGCAGATTAATTAATTTCTCTAGTCAGACCTGACTGGGCCATGGTCAGCTCTAAACCTTCGAAGGCATACCTCAAACAAGCCACGTTCAACAGGGAACAAGCGATGCAGAACCTGCAAGATCTGCTGTGGGTCTGACAGGAAAGGCCACCAGCAGAGGGCAAAGGTCACTAGCACGGTCAACGAAATCTTTAGCAGCAAGAGCAGCCTACAAGGAATACATCACAAGAAATGCTTCAGTAAACACAACTATATATATATATATATGCCTTAACACGATCCATTCTTTACTAAGTTTCCAGTAATGGATGAATTCTTTTTTATGGTAAAATACACAGCTTACAGTGCCTAATATTTCACAGATTAACATGTAAATATTAACATAATATTTAAATAGTTTTTAGCTGTATTCAGCATCTTTTTCCAACCACAACTGTTTCCTGAAAATGTCAGCTATGCCTTATGTCCTTAAAATGTTTGTGTTTGCTGCAAGTGTGTTGCTGGAGTTGCTGATCCAACTCAGCTGTACTAGTAAAGTTGCATACACAGGCATAGCAGGGAGGGTCAGGCATGGTCAGAGAGTCATCTGGACATATTTTCCCAGCAAGACTAATCCAACAATGCAATTGCTACCAAATGCCCTTGGTGCACTGTTATTATATTAACAGATGTAAGGTAGTAAGAGGAAGCTGTGTAGCAGCAATAGTATCCTTTAGGATATACACGAGACAGTCCAAGCTGTTACAAATACTCACATTAATCCAAACTGAAATGCCACCTTTAAAATGCAATTCTTTAATATAGTAGTCTTCCTGTGCTAGTTAATAATCATCCATTTTTATCTTCCGTACAAATTTGAGTCTGGGAAACTGATCCTGAATTAACATAGTTACTGAGTTTAATGTCAATGCACTCGACTCTGCAAACATTAGAAGATGCAGAGTTCCCCTGCTTCCTTGAAATGTTCTGTGAAATAATAGGAAATTAATTGGACTCCATTCTAGATAGTGCTGTTAAGACTCTCACACTACTGGGCCAGATTTTTGTGTGTTATGCTGCATAATATTAAGCAGTAAGTTTCAGAGTAGTAATATACAAGAATAGACATTGTGTACACAGGTTTTAAAATATGCCAAATTTCAATGAAGTAAAAAAATAAATTAATTTTTAAAAAAGGGAAAACAAATTCTTAAATATTAAATGTATGTGAATGTAAGGAAATTCTATTTAATATTCTATGCATTATTTTTCTCAAATGCTAGACCTTCAAAAACTTACCCTCTTCCCATAAGGCCTTGTTTAATACACTTGCCCAGAAGGTAGCAGAAGAAGGGCACTGAGTGGTACAGTTCCATCTGTTTGTAATTAAGAGCCAAGGTGAAGGCCAGAGACCCAAGCAGGTCCCATCCCATCCCTAGCCCAAGCACACCCCACATAGCCAAACCCAGGCTTACACTATTATATCTGATAAACTGTTAGGGTCTATGAAAAGTGGTGTTGTACTACCAGTGCACACCTGAAGTCAAGATTTCTCAAAGATATACAACAAAAAAAAAAAAAAAACAATGTAAAGGATACTGAAAATGGCCATAGTCAATCAGTATTAGTCCAGGATAAAGCAGTATACACAGGGCTGTGGCAACCTTTGGAAGTAAACAGAAGCAAAACCTCAAAACTTAGAAAAGCCTCACTGCAATGAAATGACTAGAGTGAATACAAAGCACAATTCAATTTACCTTCTTTTTGGAGGAACCATCATTGAGGCAGAAGCAGTAAAGAATGACTGCTGGAATAAATATCAATATATCTGCAAAAAGAACTAAACGGTGGGGGAGAGAGAGCTCATAAATTTCAGATTACACAGCAAACACAACAATAAATCTCGAACACTGATTCATCCTGTTTAATTTACAGTCAATGAATGCCTTTTATATGTAAATTTGTAGCATTTTTCCTCACTTAAAAGTTGAGCGTGCACACGTTACTGAATAAAATGTTCCAATACCCACACAAAAATGATGGAATTGCATTTGTCAATAATATAAATCCAATTTAATTGACAGTACATGTATGAAATTGTTTAATTATTATGTTTCTCAATTAAAACTAAATAGGTTTTAAGATTTGGTAGAATTCATTGCAATTTCAAAATGTAATGGACAATGAACATTGATCATTCTGTAAGGATTAGGCTGAGAAAGTTGTAAAAAATTGAGAATGTTATTTCAATAAAGTTAATAAAACTATGGACTTGTATTGAGTATTACTTGCTGTATTTCAATGTACTCTGTAGAATTTACTAAATAAAATAATTTCCAAATGTTGAATGTTGAAGGGCAGTATATGTTGGCAACATACAGGTGAACTACAATTAATTAAACAACTGCAAGACACTGCCATTATATATTGTTTCCTGACACAGTCCACAAAACTAACACAGTAGGACTTACACATAGTAATGATCTGTAGGATAGACACTTACCTGTCGTACGCATGAACAGCTTATGTGATGCACTCTCATAGCCTCTAGATTTATGCAACTCCACCCATTCAGGATTAATCACTTTTGCACTATACACACAAAAACAAACAAAAAAGACAACCACTAACAATTTATTTTTAAAATACATTTACGGCTTTATGATGGCCATAGATAATTAAAAGTAAGACTCTTACAAATAAGCACATAGAAGACTGTGGTAAGCTGTTAGAGGGGGATAGTCCAGGCCCCAGTAGCCCAGGTCATTGTCTGTGGTGTTGAAATACCTTTGTGAGCACAGAAAAAAAACCCATCACTGCACGAAAAGATACCAGAAGCTTACTGTTATAAAACTGTCAAAGTGTTGCATAATTCCTAGTAACAATATGTAAATGAAGCAATGTACAGTACTCTTCAAAAGTCAGAAATGACCCATTTTTCATTTAATTTTCTGTCAAAGTGTACACAAGGAGGGACATATTATCCAAAGAAAAATCTATTTTGAGTGCATTAGCACATTAACTTGTAAAACAGAACAGCCTAATCGGTTTTGGTGAACTGCCCATGTGTGAAAACAAGGGATAAAATGAGTCTTGATTTTGTGCTGCATCATATGTAGCAGAGCCATAGGAACTCGCTTCCTCATCTGAGTATCTCTTAAATACAGCACTGGACCCTTGTTTATACGAGAGTGCAAAGACAAGGTTAAAAATGGAGAACTAAGTTTACTGATGGAGAAAATGAGAACGGAGAAGAAAGCCAAAAGAAAGTCACTGCTGTGTTCTCACGTGTGGTTTACACAGAGGCCCCATCCACACAGATCCAGAAATATATATAAAAAAACTGAATATCTCTGAATATTTGAACATTTGCCCATCCAGATGAATACTAAATACTAAACGGCTGCATTAATATGCCAGTCCAATATGAGACCATAGTATCTATTAATGGATACATCAAAATACCATTAAGCATAAGAGAAACAAAGGTTTAATTCCAAATCACTTCATTTTCCCTTTGTAGTGCACTACACAATAACATTTATATTTATTCATATGTGGGAATCTGAAATCTAGTGATATCTGAATGCATACATTGTAGTTTCATGACTTATCTAGTGCACTATATATGGGTCTGAGGAACTGTGAATTTCAGCCAGACAGTCACACTGCATGATGTCTGTGTTTCCGATAAGCTCAGTTTTCTTCATCAACAAAAGAAAAGTGACAATGGAGGTTTAAAAAATTCCCACCTGGGATTGTTTTTTCAAAAACCTGTTTGCAGTGACCTACAATGCTGTTTTCATGTTGACGGGAGGACAAAACACAGACAAAACCAAATATCCGTATCAGTGTGGACAGGGTCAGAGTCTAGTTCCCAACAGGCGTTCAGAACGGGACTGTTTAGGCAGGGTAAGAAATGTGGCATGTGGTTTGATTCTAATGATGTGTTTTTTTGTGGGAATTTGTGGGAAAGGGGTATAATATGTGCCCTTTGAGTTCTTCCATGTTAGGAGTCTTCCATATTGCATGGAAACGTAAATGGCACAGCCACTGTGCAAGGCCTGTTACACCACCAAAACTGTCAGCAGATAAACTGGAATCCTGGAGCTTCTATCTTTGGGATTCTGTCCATTCTTCCATTGTATTCTATGGGTCTGAATGAATATGTAATTGCAAAAAAATTGAAAAAAGGAATAGACAAAAAAGAAGAAGATTTACAAATCTAACAAAGAAGATCCACCCCAGAGCCCAGAGATGAACTCGAGTCGATTGTATGAGATCACTTGAAGCAGAAAGAACAACGCATTTCTAAGATTAAAATTTTAGTTTCCTCTTACACTAAAAACTATTGTACTCTTCCACAATGACTGTGTTACTGGAAAGTAGTCTTTAAAACGTGGAGAATGGCCTCTGACTTTTGGAAAGTATTATATTAATGAATAACAGACGGAGGGACGATGAATGAATGACGAACCATTCTTGAGCAGGAAGATTGTAGGTTACTTCTTGCCAGTGTCTTTGTGCTTCATAGTCTCCAAACATTGGTGGTTTACCAGCGCCTAGAGATTATAGAAGTAGAAACATCAGTTCTATACAGACTGGTGGATGATTCCCATCAGCTCTGTGTCGTTTAGAATAAGATACTTCAGTTCATAGACATGTTAAAAGCGCAAGGTTGTTAATATACCTAATGCACGACTACTATTTCCTGAACTCTCACACAATCTTACAGTTTCGATTGAACTGCACACTAACCCGAATAAGAGCTGAAAGACACAGCCCATCTCGCCGTTAGTCCTAGTAAAACACATGCAGAAATAAGGCTCCAGTTCTCCATGTCTGGCAGCCGGTGAACACGGTAAAACACAGCACCATCAAGCGCCTAAACCCTGATCAAAACCTGATCAAATCCTGACCCTCTGAGACGAAGCTGCAGCTCCTGCTTCCTGGAATCTGACGTCAGCTCACGGAGCGCGTGTCATTTACCCGGATAATCTGATCTACAAATCATATACTTCCGGTTGTTCTGGAAAGAATAGTTTGGAGATCGGCGAATCTCGCCTAAACGCCTTACCCGTATTATTAGTAAAGGAATCTCATTATATTTGTGAAAATAAGTTAGTGTTAACTGAGTCTCAAGTCAAACTCTTGCTCTTGCTCTTGAAGTAGTTTAAAGGCGGATTCAGTCTTTAGCTTTGTCTCAGGTTAGCAACAGCTTCTGTATGGCGCTACCTAAGCTAATGAGATTCAGTCATGGGTTATATTTAAAATAGACCTAATTCCACAATGTGAACAGAATAACTAACTTACCTGATAAATCACTACCACCAACAACGTCAACATAAAACAATGTTTTTATTGGCTGAGCCAATATTTTGAACTTTCATATTTCTTTGACAATACAAAACGTTTTGGCAGCGTGGTCTGCATATATGAACCTTGTTGTTGAAGACCAAATTATACATATTTGTTCAAACAATTTTTAAATCTAGTGGTCAATTACATTTTTCATTATATGGGTGCTATAAAATTGGTAATAAGGAATGATGTAATGGCCAACATGGAATATCTCTAAAGTTTCCATGTTTTTATTTCTGTCCTGTGTCTAACCTTTTAAATGAAATATTACATCTGGGTATGGTGATGTAAGGTCACCTGTCTGATGAAGTAAGTCAGGGCTACATAAATCTTTTTTGGTGTCCTTAGGTATTAGATATGATATTAGATAGTCTTCTATCATCTAAAGCTGAAGCATATTAGCTTCCTCACATACGCACCATTTGTTGATCCTAAAACATTGCAATATATTGTTTCTGGAGTAATTTACTGGCCATTCTTAATTGGCACTTCATTTTTACACACTATGAGACACAATGTAATTAAATAGAGATTGACCAGTGTGGTGTTTGAATAGATTTGAAGTACACTGAATGCTTTAAAAATGATTGTTACTATGAATCTGAAAATGTATGTGAAAACAATATGGAACTAGGATAGGAACAAACAAAACAGCCATGAACTGGTGAAGAGATACGTAAAATACTTGAACACAGAAACACATTTACATACAAGACCAGACAAAGAAGCATTGCGAACAATACACACACACACACACACACACACACAAACACACACACACACACACATGACCACAGGCAAGGAACCCCTGAGAAAGATAACAAGGGGGCAGGATCACAAATGAGACACAGGTGGAACTTACAAGGCATTATTTAGATCCTCAAGATATACTCAAAAATCACTAATTTCCCTTCCAAACATAGTTCTGCATGGAACCGAAAGTATCTTTTCTACGGCTTTGCTTAAATAAACCCCACTGCTATAGTATATTTAGCTTATTTATAGTATATTTATATAGTAGCATTTATATCTTATTGTTTATAAGTTGTTTTCAGTGTAATTGAGACTTATTTACACAGCGAAAGTATTTTATTAAAGGCCTTAATGTTTCCTATAATCACCTCCATTTGCTTTCCTCCCTCAGAGAAGTGTTCAGCTGATGTGAGGAGTGTGTCTCAGTGGCAGAGCTGTGATTCTCTGAGCTCAGATGCTGGGGAAGGCAAGTCTCTTTGTGGCGAGCACATCAAACATTTATAAATAATAACCTTGGACAACTGCTGATTTGCAATGACACTTTCATTACAATGAGCAGCCTATTAGTCACTGTCTCCTCCATTAGTTATTAATGCCCCTGTGTGCCAGCTTTCCTTTGTCATTTATTGCTTCATCTCGGTGCCTTTGAAATATTTAGTAACAGCTGTATCCACATTTACTGTTGATGATCAGCTCCAGGAGATAACTCCGTCTGCCACTGGCTCTATAATGAGAAACTGCTGTCTTTGTCCTAAACTGTGTGGTGTCCTGTGTTGTGATCAGGAGATTTTAAGGTCACCCTAGCAGGAGCAATGCAACATCTCCCAGTCATAGTTTACTACTATAATCAATAGTTATTGCAACTGAAAACTATTTTAGTTAAACTACCAAACTACTGGAACACTGTAGAGCTATCCATGCAAAAAACAATGTAGTCCTTGTCCAGAATTCTAGATACAAGTACTGATTTACTAAAGAGCTGACTGAAAAAATAGGGCTGTTCTACTGAGTACACAGATTAAATTAGTTGCATTCTATTTGTCAATTAAACTCATTCTGATCTGCATGTGGGGTTTTGCTTTAATTAGAGCTTTAAAGAAATTAATGGTAGTGATGCAGTAATTTTCCTTTTATATGAAATGTATTTTTTTTAAAAGATGGCATGTGTTTTAAAATAAATAAATAAATAAATACAAATATCTGTTTTTGTCTGTGATTGTTTTTTTAATTCCCTTGAACCTTGATTTAATTGGGAAAAAGAAGTACAGAAATACTTGCAGAAATATGAACAAATGTAGAATTTGATGTCTCCAGCACACTCCAAAAAATAAAATGCTGGCACAGAGGAATATTGCCTGGTGTGTTCCATTTTCTTACACTTTTAACACTATTAAGTCACTTGGGAAATGAGAATTAATTTTAGTGCAGCTGTACAAGTGGAAGTTTTGTGCATCATTGCTTGATACCAGATTTCAGCTTCTCAGCAGTCAGCCATTGTCATCTGATTCTCCTGATCTGGACTCCAGGCAGGACACACATGCATTTTGTTTTTTTGTAGCACATACAGAATGAGGCCTGACATTATCCTGTTGAAAATACCATGGCTCTTCCATAAAAAGATGTGTTGCCTTGAATGACAACAAATGTCTCTCTAAAATCCCAATATACCTCTCTCTACGTCAGTGGCCTTGAACAATGATGCACACCAATACCATGAAAGATGTTGCCTTTTGCACCTTTTCTTGTGATGGTCTGGATGGTGCCGTTGGAATTTTGCACAGACAGATCAATGTTCATTTATCATGAAAAAACATTCATTCATTATCTGTAAGCGCTTATCCAGTTCAGGGTCGCTGTGGGTCCAGAGCCTAACGGGAATCATTGGGTACAAGGCGGGAATACACCCTGGAGGGGGCGCCAGTCCTTCACAGGGCAACACACACACTCACACCTACGGACACTTTTGAGTCGCATATCCACCAACCAACGTGTGTTTTTGGACTGTGGGAGGAAACCGGAGCACCCGGAGGAAACCCACACGGACACAGGGAGAAAACACCAATCTCCTCACAAACTCCAGTGAAAATCGAACCCACAACCTCAAGGACCCTGGAGCTGTGTGACTGCGACACTAGCTGCTACACCACTGTGCCACCTATGAAAATAGATTGTTTTACTTAATTTATAACTGTAGAATGACAGTTTCTCTTGCAATGCCATCTGAGGGCTTGAAGTCACATGAATTTAACAGTGTTATTTGACCTTTCTCTACAAGGCTTTGGATTCTCTGAAACTATTTTCACAATATTATGAAGATGTTGATAGTAGGACATTTTGATTGTAGGACATTTTTACACCTATTATATATTGTACATGCACCTGCTAGTACTAAAATACTTCTAAACAGTGTAACATGGGTTTTCTATGAACTCTTCTCTCTAATTTTGACTCTGACAACTTTTTTTAGCATGTGTTTTGGGCTCCATATTTTAAATGTGTTCATATTTCTCAAACACATAAAAGTCAGTGAAAACATTAGAATTTTTTTCTCCTTTGTACTTGTGACAGTTACATGAGTGTTGAAAAGGATTAACAAATCATAGATTCATGTTTTATTGTGTTTTACCACATTTATAAAAGTACAAAATGGGCTTTGTGCTTTTGAATATGACCCTCAAAATTATATGGCTTCATTTCAAACAGTGGGCCTGTGGGATGGTGATGTACTGCCTGTTGGCCTGTATCATAAGAGTGCGTACAGCAAAATATCATATGTGTTTCCATTGGTATATTACCATGTCACAGCAGGCGGAGATCATGTTTGAAAATCCTGGAACATTCCTTTAAGACATCTCTTAAAATCAGGTGTCTTCAGTCTGCACACAACACAGAGATCTGTAAAGAAGTCCACACACAGATCTCATTGGAAGAAATGCTTACGGTTGTGGGAAAAGAGTTCAGTACACTCACACTGGAGCAGGTGTGGCAAAAAGGTCAGCTTTCTCGAAGGAGTGACCACTGAGTGACCAACACTTGCCTCATTGACAGACACAGCAGTCATTCTTGACTGAAGAAAGTCACTAACATAAATACATCATGAAAATATCAGCCAGTGGAATGATCTCTGTCTTTGTTGGAAATGATCATTAACATTAATGATCAATTAAATATATAATTAAAAGTCAAATAAATGTACAAATTAGTATGCATCAGCCCGCTTTATATCCAACACCATAATTACATTGGACAGATTTATGTTTTTTAATGGAGAACGTCCCCATTTCAGTTGAATGCTGAGGGTTATGTTTTTTTCCCTTTCTTGTGAAAAGTCAGCATTTTAGAGTCGTGTATTTGTTATGGCAGAAATGATATAGACACATAATCTGTAATAACTGATCTATATAAAGCTTTGTGGCTTTTAAATCGGACTGATCTTACTCTGATAATTGATCTAAACTTTTCAGAAAGTTAGCTTTATCAGACGTTTTGGAGGTGTGCTTCAAACGTTAGAGGAGCTTATAATTCTACATTATTACAGTCTCAGCTCCATCCGCACGCTGAATAATACAGTAGCCTAATGGTCAGTGGCCTTGTCAATAAACGCATGTTGATACAAAACAAACAAACAAACAAACAACTAGCATAGATTCCATATTCCAGCTCTGAGCTTGTACACGCTTCTCTGCTTAGTGCTGAGCTTCTGCTTAGTGCTGAACGAGTGTGAGTGTGTGTGTGTGTGTGTGTGTGCGCGCGCACGCGCACCTAAACGCCACCTAGTGGTGTCCTGGGAGTGTAACATTCGCGTGTGCCGTGTAGGAGTATCAGTGCTGGAGTCCAGTTGTAGGCCTGTACGGTGGATTAGGATTCTGAGTCGTGCGTGTTCGCTGATAAAGAGTCTGAAATGGAGCAGATAAGTGTAGATACGACATACTGAATGCGTGTTCATGTGGTATGGCACTGTGCGTATCTTATGTACTGTATATGTGAACACTATCGTATAAGTTGTCCAATATGAAACATCCGTGTATTGTACAGTTCAGTGTATAATTTGTAAAACTTTATGTTGTTTATAAATCAAAGTTGTGACCAAACGTGATAAACAAAAATGTTTTGATGTCCAAGGTTATTTATTGTATTTATTTATTAGTGCACATTCATTTATTGTTGGGGGCTAAACGGCTTTTGTCTATTGAAAGTCTGATTTCCCTCCGTAAGCGTGAGTTTAAGGAAACCTCCGGTCTCCAGGTGCCTTTCCACCTTATTTCTAGGTCCAACTGCTGTGTGAGGAGCAGCTGAGATAGAGAGAGAGAGAGAGAGAGAGAGAGAGAGAGAGAGAGAGAGAGAGAGTTTAGGAAAGCGAGGCTTTTCTCTTTTCCCAGGAGGATCTGTGAAATAGTTAAATATAGTCCCCACTAACCCTGTAACCCCCGACTCTGCATGTGCTGTTTATACAAATACACACACACACACACACACGCTCGCGCACACAGGGCTAATGCTTCCCCCTCGCTACAGAAATCACTCAGTAGAGAATCCCACAATTTTTTGAGCTTCTGTATAATCCAGTGGCAAACAGAATCAGTCGGAGTAGTTTAATGTGAAATCCTGGACTGAAGATTGTCTCCCTGTGATTCCTCCACAGTTCTGAGAGGAACCAGGGGTCGCCATCTCTACACAAAATAACCACCATTCCTTCTCTTCATCCAACACAAACTCTCAGCATCAACGAGTCTGTAGAGGGATTATACAGAAATATCATAAATATTTTGTAGTTTTTATACATCGCTTCATCGCGAATTGATTTTTAAAAAAATGATAGATTCGTTCAAAATGCACTTTTCAGAATTTCAACAGCAATCAAAAGACTAAACTCCAAAATATTACACTAAATCTCAGATATACAACAGCGTCTGGAATTGTCAATATTTTGCGTAAATATCTAGAAATTATTTCCCGTTTCGTTCCTCTCCTTGATCTGCGTCATGAAAATGTTTCTCAGATCGGATAAATGCTGCCACTACAGATAGGAGAACGTTTCTGTACTAGAGCTGTTTCTGCCACACGCTCGAGACCCCGCTTCACTGGACAATTCATTTCATTCATTAAACGTCTTAGTTCATCGATATCGACAAACTAAATTAAACGGTTAATATAAAGGAATTCTTTTATTAGATCCGCACAATTTATAACAAAAACCCAGAATCTATAGTTTAATTTAAATAGATCACATGATAATGCCTCTAGTTTTAGTATTTTAAATAATACAGTCTATAAATTCTGGTTTATATTAATGTCCGGTCTTCAGTTTAAAGCCTGCACTGATAATTCTCAAATAGAACAATTACAATTATTATTAAAAAATAATAACTGCCAAAATATAAAATAGTTTTGAATTGGGCCTAAATAATAATAATAATAATAATAATAATAATAATACAATTCAATACATTTATTGGGGGAAAAAAAAGAAAAAAAAAGTCTGATGAAGCTGTAGTTAAAAGAAGTGAGTGTGTGGACTTCTCTCATCCACTGCCTCCTTAATTCCTGCAAGGCCTCGCTAAAAGGGTCTAATCAGAAGTAACATTTTTAAAGAATTACACCGAAGAGAATTGTGTTTAAAGAATCACAGGTTTAAACAGGCTCTGATCTGCAGGCGAATTGATCATTAACATAGAGATCAGCTCTTATTTCAGTTTCAATATTTATTAACAAACGTATTCAATTTACAGCACAATAGCTACATAGAATACATATATATATGACTTTGATCTTATAAACAGACTTGTCCAGCCGTCGAACAACATTGGATACTCAACAAAACAGGAGAAAAACAACATGAATTATTCCAAAAAACGGAATCATTTCAGCTTGTGATTTCAAAAAGAGGGGAAATGCAGACACAGCGTTCTGTATCTGTGCGTGTACCGTGTCTTTTTTTAGATACAAATGAAGAGTTTCATTCCAAACTGCTGTCCATCGATTTGGAATACCACTGAATAAATTACAGCTCCAGTGCAATTGTAAAGGCATTTATTTCTGTGATAAAGACGGTATAAATCATCATAAAACATGGATATTACTTGAATGTGCCCAGTCTCATCACCACAGTCTACATCACACATAACATACCACTGTAGCGAGTTGTTTGGAAAGCGTTTTGGAAAGAAACCCTTCAGGTGTCCACGTATATAAAGGACAATTGAAAAGTCCTCTCAGTCATATGCAGCTATTTTCCATCACGTATATGGCAGATATAAAATGACGACTTTTGGGTTCATATATAGGGATGGAGAATAAAAAATGAGAACAGTCTCAACCACAAACTGTCTTTAGGTCTGATCAGCAGATGAACACCAACAATAACAACACAAAATAAAGAATAAAGTAAAAGAACAAAAATAGTGGAACAAGTACATTTGATTTATTTTGTACAAATATTTACAGACTTGCGTTTACCTGTGCTGAAAGGTCCTCCGTTCTGCATATATTTAATAATACTTTTTAAGAGTTCTTTATTTAGTCTCTGTGGCTACGGCGCGCTCCAGTGCTACAGTGTCTTCCCTCCGTCAAATAGTACAAAATAAAAGTTTGTAATAATTGTTCTTGTTTTGATTTGTTTTGTTTTTCACTGCGAGACCCATTTGGTGGGCGTGCTCGCGGCGCTGAGAAAGTGTCCGGGCACGAGCGCGGTGGGCGTGCCGAGGCTGAGCACAGGAGACCGGAGGAAGGTGTGCGCGGCGCCGTTACTGCTGTTATTGCTGCTGTTACTGCCCGCGATGATGTTGTCAATAGTGAACGAGGGTCTCGGGCACGAGGGCTCGCGCTTGATGGCGGGCGTTGTTGTGGCACTCGTGGCGCCTAACTGGAGCTGCAGCGCAGGCGCAAGGTGCGCGAGCTGGGCGCCGAAGGCTTTCCTGCTGAGCTCTGCAGCGGAGGGCAGCAGTGGCACGGCGGGCGGCAGCACGTGGCCCACGGCGGGCGACACATACGGGTACTGGAGCGCAGCGGCTGCGTGTGCTGCATGGGCCGCGTGAGCCGCGTGCGCCGCGTATGCTACCGCGGCTGCAGGGTGTCCGGCACCGCCTCCGTAGGGGCGCGCGTACGGGCCGTAAGCGGCGCCGAAGCCGTGCATCACTAGCGCTGCCGCCGCCGCCTGCTCCCGCAGGATGTCCGGCTGCCGCTTGAAACGTTTGCGGCGCCGCAAGAAGCTGCCGTTGTCGAACATGTCCTCTGACTGAGGGTCCAGCGTCCAGTAGTTGCCTTTGCCCGGGTTGCCCGGTTCTCGCGGGATCTTTACGAAGCAGTCGTTGAGCGACAGGTTGTGGCGGATGGAGTTTTGCCACGCGGGGAACTTCTCGCGATAGTAGGGGAAGCGGCCGCTGATGAACTCGCAGATGCCGCTAAGCGTGAGCTTCTTCTGCGGGCTCTGCAGGATCGCCATGGTGATGAGCGCGATGTACGAGTACGGAGGCTTCACGAGCGCGCTCTTCGGCTTTGAGCCACCGCTGGACGAGCTGGAGTTGGTTGTCGATGCGCACGAGGAACCCCCGACGCCGTCGCTCTCCTCCGTGCCCTCGCCGTCTCCTTTGCCCTCCCTGCGCCCCTTCACGTCCGCGTCGTCCTCCACTATTGCGTCGTCGCGCGTGTCCTCGCAGTCGCTGCCCTCGCGCTCCAGCAGTCCGCTGCCCACCATGCCGACGCCGTCATCACAGTCACAGTCGTCGCAGTCGTCGCCCTCTCCGACCACGTCGATGTCCACGTCGTCAGGCGCGAGCGGCGTGTGCCCGGACATGTCGCCTGACAGGGTCATCGCAGCCCCGCACTCAGCTGCACGCGGAGAGGGTTTGTGCGTGCGACAGAGAACAGCTCAACTACAACTTCAGAGAGAGAGAGAGAGAGAGAAAGAAAGAGAGAGAGAAAAGTTTTCCGCGCGCTCACAGTCCGGTCTACAGCGAGTTTTCTTCCACGTGCTTTTCCAAAACAAGCGGGCGAGTGCGTGTGCGCGCGTGTTTTAAAATCAGCCCCTTCTCTCTGAGCGGTGAGAGCTGATAGATTACACTTTGCCTACTTTCCAACTTAAAGATATACCGGCGACGCGGTCACGTGATCAAAACCCCCTAAACAACCCGCCCTGTGACGTCAGACCACCCGCCATCCGCTTTAAAGAAAGCAAAGCAGAAGTTTTTGGTATGGGGGGGGGGTTCTGGCAATTTTTGTCAGCAAACGTTATGAGAGAGAGAGAGAGCGAGAGAGAGAGAGCGCTAAAACCCAAACGAAGCCCAGGACTGAGCGGACAGACAAGCTGCTGTGAACGGAGTCGCCTCCAGTTAATTTTGCTGCTGCTTGCGCTGAACTTCTGGTCCGTTTTAATGTCACTAGCGCGGTTTAAGTCTGACAGAGCCGGGTCTATGCGCGACGCGTTGTTAAGGTGTTATGTCGGTGTTGGGAGAGAGAGGCTGATACAAACACAGGGAGAGATGGAGAGATGGAGAGAGAGAGAGAGAACACAGGTGAGGCTTTAGTGAACAGCTCTGCGCGCGGAGGTGATAACGACCTCCATTACTGCACACGTTTACATATGAAACAGTCGGAAATGTGCGAGCTGGAGGGGGTACATACACACACACTAACACACACCAGTAGCAGAGGATGAGAAAACAGAGGATGCTGTAAAAGAGGAGAACAAGATTATTTCGGACCATTTTCTGCGCCTTGTAAAAGAAACTGTTCGCCCTATCAGCACAAGGTAGGCTAATTATTATTATTATTATTATTATTATTATTATTATTATTATTATTATTATTATTGTTGTTGTTGAGGATGTGAGTTTTAGACACTGTCGAATAGAGGGAGTAAACAGAGCTGTCTGATTTATTTCTCAGTGAATCTCTGTATTGATTTTAGTGGAGAGTCTCCACCCAGAAGCAATGAAAATATCTTTAATTAGACAGCGCCCATTATTCCACCTCAGTGGAGAGAGAGAGAGAGAGAGAGAGAGAGAGAGAGACTCTTCAGATGTACACACAGCATCGTTTGTAAATTAGGTGAATTGTTTCGAATCTGCATAATTTATTTAAATTCAATTGCCGTTTTAAAGATATAAAGAATAGTTTATAATAATAATAATAATAATAATAATAATAATAATAATAATAATCAGTTGTGTTTTGATGTGTGTTTATTTCTGAGTAATAAATTAAAGAATACAAAAACTATTTAAAATCACCATTTAAAAAATTATATTATTACTATAATTATAATAACACTTATTATTATTGTTACATTTTTAGATTGTTTGTCTTAACTTTATTCTCTCACAATAATATTTCTGTGAATGATGTGTGTGTGTGCGTGTGCGTGTGTGTGTGTGTTTGCTGCTGCCTCTGGCAGTGTGTTATAACTTTAAATTTGAAAATGATGCTCCTTCCCTCCTCAGTTCACACACACACACACACACACACACACACACACACACACACACACGGCGTTTCTATTCGGTTCAGTTCCTGTTTGTGAAAGTGTTGAATAAGAGCCGTGCGCGTGTTTGTGTGTGTCCCAGTGACCCGTGAGATCTGCCGTCTATCAATAGAGGAACACTTAGAAGATGAAAGAAGAAACACACACACACACACACACACAGAAAGAGAGAGAGGGTTCAGTCTCATGATTTTAACGTTTGGGTGTTTGTCATTGTTCAAATGTCTTTTTTTCCCTTCTCATGTGGTACAATAATATAATGAATGTACTGTTGAATCCTAACAAATATGTTAATAAAACTCTTTAAGAACAGCGTAAAATCTCTTGTTTATTCTGTTTTGTGATGTTTATTAGTGTATTCTTTTTGAATGAGGGAAAGGAAATCATGTAAACGGGCTAATTAAATTACAAAAGTGATTGTAATGGGGAATGGAATATAACAATGGCTTTATTATTCAAAGCTTATATTACCATAAAACACTCTGTGATTCGAATCCTCTGTTAGTCTCAGCCTATAGCAATCTGTAAGTTTACAAATATTGAGAGAGCCTTTTAATATAACCTTTATATTAAACTTATATATATATATTTATACACACACACACACACACACACACACACAGAGCATTCCTCTCCAGTGGCAGAGACTCAGGCTCATAGGTCATCACAGGGGATCGATCCTGATCACAGCTTCATACTCAGATTATCTATAATCCTCCCTTATCGCCTTTATTTTTTTCTCCGTGTCACTGCGCTCTGCTCTTCCTCTCATCGCCCTCCTTCATCTTCTTCAGAAGCTCCATAAACTCTTCTGAGTTCCACACACCCTCGCGCGCGCAGATCCTTTTAGAATAATGAGGAGCGCGCGACCCTGGGATTAGAGCTCGGGGTGTGACCCTGATCAGTGATCCCACAATCACAGAAACAACACTCAGCGCCACACGCAACACAACACAAACATGAAGCAAACTACAGCAGGAAATAATAAAGAATTTTAGACACTGAAACAGCTTCACTGTTTCCTCGAGTGTTCACCTACATCATAATAAATGATGTTTACTCGAACCTTTCAGATGTCTACTGCACTTAACTACTTTGATTTTACAATGTTTGAAAAACAACAGTTAAATGTATATTTTATACCTGTTTTTTTCCAGTTTTAATAAACTTTTAAGATTAAGATTTACTTTTAAGATGTCCACCTACAGTAACGAACCCCCAATTATTTATCGCACTCAGTGTTTTATCCATGATGTATATAAATATATCTAATCTTATATATTCCATTACGGCCTGCCAGTACGTTTTGAGATTCAGAACTGAAGCACATTTACGGATTTTGGTTTAGATCAGATTTTCAGGAATAAATTGTTATTATTTTAATTTTGTGCTATTATTATTATTATTATTATTATTATTATTATTATTATACCCCCCCCCCCTCTATTTTGTTTCATTTTATTTAATTTCGGATACATTGTGCCGAATAGAGGCATGAATGATTTGTTTTGGTTTAGATAAGGTTTACTTGTTATTTTTATTTTATTTTTTTATGTGTCGCCTTCACTTATTGAATTGTTTCGGTTTCAGTTTAGTCCAGTTTTCTTACACTCTTTTTAAATATTCGTTTCTATTTATTTGACATCAAACTGCTTGTCTGATCTTTATATTATTGTATATTTTACAGTTTTTTTAACATTAATATCAATGTAATATGAGTAGAGTGGTTTGGCATGATTAGGGTTTAATTGGGGATGTGTTAAGTGGGATGTACCTAGTTTGGCCGGAGTATTTTGATTTGGCTTTGTTCCGGGTTTAAAGTCTGCGCTCTTTGATATCAAATTTTGAAAGGCGCGTGCTTTAATTAATAATGAGCGCGCGGGGGCGAGCTTTACTAAAGCGCGTGAAAAATGAATGGCAGTGTTAGCGCGCTTTTAATTAGGCTTATTATGGCAATTATTCTACAGCAACTCGGAGTGATCATCCCGTCAGATTTAATCAAAAGAAGTCATTGGCTAAAAAAAGATCCTCTCACACTGAAAGGGCATCGCGCAGGTCTCTCGTTAAAAGTCTTTTCAGTCAGATTCTATGTTTAAGATTTCCTCGGTGAAGAGAGAGGTCTCGGGGCTGGACCCTCCACTGGGCAGAGGGTCTCCTCTTTAAGCTCCGTGTTTAGCCTCTGAAGAGTCCACTCTATCAAACTGCAAGTTTCTGTCAAACTCTATGATGAAGCTCATTTTTATCCTGTTTCTCTCCTTCTAGAGCAGCCACAGAGAAACCATGGAAACCCAAAACTGACCCGAATTCAGCGCCTCAGTCCCAACGGCCAGTGTCGAGTTCAGAGCGTACAATGCTCCAGGTTAATCACAGCACTCATCAAAACACCTGTCTCGGGCAGTTATCGCGCTGAGGCGGAGTTCCCGGGGAGATTTTCACAATTAAAATCACGCGATGTTTGAACCCTTCTCGGGAAACTTCTCAGCGGAGAGATACCCACTCTATTCGCTTAAAAGACACGGAGAATACGAGCATCTTTACTGTTACATGTTATTAATAATGTAGTAAAAGCATGTAACTACAAGGAATGTATCACGTTTTCTTCTTTTTTTCGCTGATAGATGAACTGTGTTCTGGATATGTTTCAACAACCTGGAGTTACTCGTTAGGGGCCGAGTATATCATTTTTCAATAAAATGTAAGAACTATTTTAAAATAAAACTACGTGTGCTGTATTAAGTCCTGTGTATGTGAACGAAACATCATTTAATTTGTAAATGTATGAATGAATAAAATGTCGTCGTGTCGTCGTTACATTATATTTATTAAACGCTTTAGGATTTTTAATGGTACGTGTGTGTGTGTGTGTGTGTGTGTGTGTGTGTGTGTGTGTAAAACAGAGAGGGAGGGAGAGAGAGCATCTTAAAAAATATATTTGAAAGATGTTAAATTTTACAAATAAAAAAATAATACAATTACTGAATTTGATTAGAATTTAATAGAAGAAATGTCTGTGCATATGTATGGTGTGTGTGTGTGAGAGAGAGAGATAGATAGACAGAGAGAGAGAGAGAGAGAGAGAGAGAGAGAGAGAGGGAAAGGACGATGTTGGGAAAGGACCCGGTGAGCTTGACTAAACCAGAGACTAAACTCATTACCATGGCAATGTGTGCTGTTAAAGACGTGTGATGTTCCTCGGTTTGTGTCTCATTGTCATTTAGAGCAGGACTGAAGCAGCACATTAGCGCGGCGAGAGGGTGTTAGTTTATTTCTCAGCCTTCTGATTCGCTCTGGAAACGGTGGGAGATCATTGGTTAATAATGCGAGGAGCATTGAGCAAATTTACAAAAACACTTCCAGTTTGCCAGTTTGCATGTGTTTGAAGGGGCTTAGCTTTGAAACTCCAAGAGATAAATAAAAAAAAACCGAACACATATTTAACGTAAAAAACGTATAAATATATAACTTATAAAAAATAATACATGTGTGTGTGTGTGTGTGTGTGTTTGTTTGTGTGTGTGTGTAAAATCTCCCATCCCCAAACCACTCATTGGGGCCAATTATTCAATGTTATTTGTATTAATAACTTTGCTCAGGTCAAGTATGTTCTTAACTCATCACCCATACGTTTCATTTGGGAATTGAATATTGATTTATGAGTAAATCATTTTAAGGCATTGCGGTGGTTTATGTTTCACTGTGTCCCTGCAGCGCACCTCTATGACCTCTGAGCCCCATCGTCTTGATATTCCAGAGCTGTCCCATCCACTGGTGATGTTGCAGTGTCTTTTCCTAATGTAGCTTTGGTGCTCATTATCTTAATGGTGCATGTCCGGCGAGAGGAGCTACGAGTGGGAGTCTCACACGGGACCTGAACTCATTTGCCCCGGCCTATAATAATTTGAAACCCGAGCCAAAGCAGATGAAATGGACCAATGCGGTGTTCTTCAGCAAAGCTTCAGTAACAACGAGGTTAAGAATCAATAGAGAATAGATTGGCAATTGAAAGGTGTCAGTTTAATGTGTAAAATAGGGAATTCGTTTGTGCGCAGGTAGGCTGCGTGCTGGAGGCGTTTCAGACTGCCTCATGTTTAATGTTTAAAAAGAGATTTTTTTTCAACACCCTGGAGATGGTCGATGTTTTAGGCGAGAGGGTAATTTCGTCAACTAATTAGAATTATTCCTACACGTGTTTGTATTGTATTAGACAATTTGCAGAAAAAATCATGCTTATCATGAGCTGATTTGCTCAAACGAAACATAGTCATTGGATGACGTTACAATTTCAGTTGTGTGTTTCTTTGTATTTGTACGCCCCAGTCATGCATGTTATTTTAAAACGCCGGACTTAAATCTGTATTACTAACACTTAGTGTGTTATTGTTCAACACATTGTTAGAAAATGACGCGTAAATCGTAATACAGTTTTTAGGAGCTGCTATATTTTAATGAGAATGTAGGATTTAAAAAAAATACTGTTTTGTTTAAACGGTCCGCAAAACAGATACACAGTCAGTAGACGTGCGCCATTTTGTTTTGCGTTATAAACATATTTGAATACACTTGTAGATTCTAACGTAAGTGGGCGCTTTTCAGTGACTAATTAAATGCGGTTAAACGAAAAAAAAAAACCCAAAACAAAACACACAGACACACACTGAAATAAATATATTTCTGTTCCACGTTTAGAACCGTGTGGTTATCTTCTGTGAAAAAATATGCAAAAACGCACTTCCAAAATATGAAAAATTGCAGAAGGCACTAACAATTTTTTACACTCCGCAGTGTCTTGCTTTGAGATTCTTGATGATTTGTTTGGACTGAAGTTCATTTAGTAAAATTGTCGTGATATTTTCACCATGGCGACCAATTTCTAAAAGAATTAGATACAGAATCACTGTGGTCCCTCTTTGACGGTTACAGCATTTTATTTTACAACAACTCAAATTAAACCATTTCACACTGTGGTTTCAATAGAGTTAGCATAGTAATGTCACCCCTGCTTTCCCTCTTATATCTCTTTTAAGATGCAATCAATGGCTTCAGTTCATTACTCCAGTGTCTGCTTTAGGTATGGGCTTTGTCATTAGCCAATAATTCGCCTCTTTTGGGTCCTGCATAACTTCTCCTCTCTGTACTTCTGCAAATGCCTCAGGCTATAAGAACTAATGAAATCTCTTTGCTTAATTTGATTTTGCTGGTACACTTGCAGTTCTGACTTGAACTTTCCCACGAGAGAGCCTCACTGAAGGCACTAAAGTCTCAGAGGAGTAGCGGGAAGAGGAGGGGGAGCCTTCCAAAGAGCCTAGCACATCATTTCCATAATTACCCAATTGGCAGCCTAATGACCTTGCAGAACAATATAAAGGTCTGTTGTCAATTTCATCTCTGCTTCTGACATTCAGTGGATTGCTATCTTGCATGTTCACAAGATAACAAGTGTAGGCCCACTTCTCTTCGTTCTTCCACATGAGGGTCCATGCAATTAACCCCTCTACAAAGCTTCAGAGATCTGCTTGTGCTTCCCATCACCAGTCTGCTCTCACAGTTGCATATTTCATGGCCTTCTGACACTGGATGGAATATGAGACCAGACGTATTCATGTTGTTGTAGAAACAGAATGTGGATGATATGTGTAAAAAAGTATAGAGCAGAATGATCAAAAAAGTCTCTCCTTTGCTTGTCTGAATGGGTTTTGTTGTCAAAGCCATTCTTTGTTCTCAGATCTCCAAAATGTTAATTTACATGAGAATAAAAACATGTTCTTAATTTTTAATAGAAGTTAATTTGACTCATTTTCTTTCAGATACATTTTGATCACTTCCTTTGGTCCGTTGATCATGGAAATTTAACTCATTATAATAACAACCCAGAGTTCTCAATTTATGTTGAAAACACCGTATGAAATGGAGTTATTAGGTTTGTCCTGACAGGGACCAAGCTGAAAAGTAAAAAGTGCTGTTGCCTGGATCTCTGAAGCATCTGTATTAATAAAATATGAAAATTGTGTCAACAGTTATATGTGTGTTATACGCCAGTACAATGTATATATAAAGATTGTATATTGGACTAAGAGAATAAGCAATTTTTGAAAAAAATGTTATGATGAATGGACCACAGATGATCAGGAATGTTCAGAAAAAAACCTATAACCTCCCCTTTTCATTTTTTTCCACTGTCATTATTAACACTGGCTTGTGATTATGTTCATCTATCCATTCATTTTCTGTGACCGCTTTATCCTGTTTAGCCTTGGAATCACTGGGAATAAGGCTGGAATGCACCTTGGACAGGGGGCCAGTCCATCACAGGACACCACACGCTCACACATTCTCTCCCACACTCACACCTATGGGCTCCTCACAGACAGTCACCCATGGCAGGGCTTGAGCCCACAACCCCAGGACCTGGGAGCTGTGGGACAAAGACACTACAAACTGCTCTATATAATCTCATACTAGTACTAGGCGATATGAGCGCAAATCAATATCACGATTTACTGTACGTTTTACCACGATTACGATTAATGAATAATTATTTTGTTTTTGTATTTTTGCCCCTCATAGTACAGTGATGAGGCTTGTACTGTAAATATGCTCCAGTATTAAATATGGAATATTGTTCCTCTTGTTTTTTGAGCACTGTTTATATTGGATGTGTGATTGTGCTTTGGTCACTGAAACTGTTTTTTCACAGTGTTTACATTTGACTTCTTTTTGTTCAATGTTGTCTTAATTATAGTCAAATCACAACACGTCCAAACTACAGACGCTGAGCATTTCTTTAGTACGAGCTGCTCAAGTCGCTCGGTTGGTGTCTGTGTTTAGGTTGCTTCCATGTGTCAGACAGGGGCAGAATCACGTGACTACAGCTTGGTAGCGTGGTTTTAAAGGGACAGTACATGAACACACAGTGGGGACATAACAGAGTAAAAACAATCTATATAATCAATATAGACAAAATTACTTAGATTAGAAGTTCTGAATGTTGATTTCGATTAATTTTCAATTAATTGCCCAGCCCTATCTCATACTGATACCTGTGCATCTTTATTTACATGATTAACGACTTACAGGCATCTTTTATGAATACATTCAAAATAAAGACCATGTTGTTTTCAGCTGTGTTCTGACTGTCGTCTGCTCTTTCCTTTTGTAGATATTTGTACTTTTCTCTAATGACATTGATTTTATTTTATTTTTTTTAAACTACAGACTCGGCCTGCTCTTTATCTGCAGATGTAACAGGGCTGGGTTTCCTAAAGCTCTTAGGACAAACACGATTCTCAAACATGAGCCTCACAATAAAAAAGATGAGCTTAAAACTAGATGCTGTTGAGAAGCTGGGTCCATGGCACCAACAATACTGCACAACTGCACAGCGAGAGGTCCCTGGCTAAGCTGGGAATAGATTCCTTTGTGAATGGCAGCTATGTTACCCACTACACTGTAACAGCTTCCGTGCTCTATTTACTCAAAGCTGAAGGCTTCTGTCCATACTATAGGTGGCCTATAAACAAATTTGTGAATGGCTCTTAATTGCCACATGTTGGATGTTGCTCATGTCATTCCCACTTGAGTTGTTTTCCATTACATGCAGGAACTTGTGGGGAATCAAGCTATTTTTATTATTTAAACACATAATAAAATCATCAAAGCGTGGGGGTAAATGGTCATTTGGCAGCCGGGACCCTCATCCTGGAATCCTTGCAGCAGCCAAGCAAAGGACTTGCTAAACAAGTAATGGGACCATGTGACTGGGCTTGAGAGGAGGCTCAGAACAGCAGATTCAATTATCATGTTAGAATTCTGCATGAAAACAATCTATACTAGAAATTAGAGCTATTCCAGTCAGATGACTTGCATCTGCTGGTAATTCCTTTTGGGACCAATGACCCCTTTCTTTAAATGTTATCAAATGTTTACAAAGTGCTTAATGTGCTAAATGCAATCAGCGAGACCTGTGGAAATTGTGTGTCAGCGTCAGCACCCAGGACCCAGCAGCTGGACGCCTTGATCTTCTCAAATGTCCCAAGTGCCAGATCAAAATATACAAGCTAAATAAACCTTAGATTCAAAGAACTGCAGTAGTTTGTACTCGTTTTTGCTTGTTTTCCACAGGAGGTGCTGTGCTTTTCAGATTCATCTTTTTGTGTTGAGCTTGGCACCATACAAGTAAGAAGAAAAGGAAATAAATTATATTTAATAATAAAGTTTTGGATTATTTATAGTGTGTATGCATCTTGTCTGCTGGTTTACTTGCCCAATTGCATGGTGATTTAATTAAGGTCTAGTCAAAATCATGACAAGGTATACTTATTTGGGTACTTTGGATAGATGTAAGCCAAACTACAGGGAACGATCACTGGATTAGGAACACCTATGTTGTATCTACGCCCATTGTCAATTTTATCAGCTCCACTGACCAGACAGAAGCACTTTGTTGTTCTACTACATACTTTTTTTTCCCCAATAGGAACACAACAAAGCAGATATGATTAAAGTCTGGATTAAAGGCTGTAATTGTAGAACTACAAGTGCTCCTGTCTGGTCAGTGGAGCTGATAAAATGGACAGTGAGTGTAGATACAATGTGTTTCTAATCCAGTGATCATTCAGTGTATAGATGGAGGGAAAAATGTAAACCAAGAAAAAGACACACAAAAATGTCTAAAATATATATGGAAAATGGGAATGTTATGAACCACGCAGGACCTGGTGGACAAACAAAATTATAACTATTAGATAAACAGAGCTTAAGGCTGTCATCTGTTAGAGACAGGAGAAATTCAAGCTCCACACTTGCTTCAAACCTAAAAAAAAATACAACAGGTATTAGCACTAAGGGTCTGGAAATATGATTAGCTGTAAACAAACCATAAGGGATATAGATAAAATAAAGAAGAAAAACCACAATCAGACATAAACTGCTGATGTTTTCCAAACAATGGACCAGCCACCTCAGAGCCATGAGCCTCGAAATATCAGGGAAAAAGTATCAAAGCAGATGTCTTTGAAAAACTTAAAGCAAGCCTCATGAAATGGATGGAAGCAGCAAATGAATCAAAAGGTCAAATCAAAACATATTGAAAAAACTGGATGTAATGTTTGTTCAGGCTTCTGTGCACATTTATGTATATGGTTTCTGCTTTTGATCTTGGACTGTACAGTATGTTCATATCAAACACACACACGCGTATGATTTGTGGCCGCATCATGTGTGGTGTAAAACTGATTATATTTCTACTATAATATCTTTCTGTGTCATTCTCTGGCTTCTCCTCAGAGCTCCAGTGCAGTACATTGCAGGTGTACCATATGAACTCACGTCTCTTCTCTCCCTAACCCAGGCCCAGTGGGATTTTAGAAGCTGTTTGGAAGCTGCATCCTGTGATAAGCCCAAACTTTTTTGGCTCATTTTATTTTTCCCCCTTCCCTTCCTCAGTACAAAGACTTCATTCTTCCTCGTGTGTTGCTCTTCTTTATCACCCGCCTCAGGGCTGTAGCACAGCGCCCCCCACCCCCAACCCCCCACTTTTGTCTGTGGAAACCACATATTAAATTTGCATGGCATCAGTCACTTCATTGAGAGCTCAGCCGGATTCCTCTCTGGGTCATTCATCTGCATCTAGGCTCTGGACACAAAGTGAGCCAGTGAAAATATTGAGGATGTTACATACATTTGGACGTTTTGTTGGTTATGTCATGCTGCTTCGTTCCACCAAGTTTCAGGAGCGAGTGTAAAAGCAGCTTTGGGATATTTGTGTGGATTCGTAATGTTTGTGAGCAGAATAGATCAGCTGTGATACAGCTGTCTGAGGCCTGTGGTGTACAATCTGAGAATGAATCATGGTGGCTTGAAACAGATAATCAAGTGCTCATAGTTTTTAACCTCAGCCCAGAATCAACACTTACTGATTGATGTAAGTGATTGGTTTTGATTCAGGCCCATGGCATGTTCATCAGTTTAAGGAAGATTCTAGAAATCTATGACATCTTTTCTGTGCAAACAAAAATACTTCTGTCTACCACATGTCCAATATTTTTGAGACACATTAAATTTGGTGGTCTAAGTTACATTAAGGTGGAGACACTGGACAGAAACATACAATTGTACAGACATGTAAAATCTGTTGACAATTATGAAAGTTTTTCCCAATGAAGTGATTGCCAGATGGATTATTAAGCACTGGGCTGTGGAACATTGAAAGTGTGTTTTCTGGAGTGGGAGAATTCCATCCCATCTGTGGATGACTGGTGTCTGTTATCCAAAACTAACATCAGTATCTGACCTCATCAACAGACATTAATTGTTATTTAATCTTTCACTGTCACTTCAATATGAAGTTGAATTGTCAATGTCATATTGGGGAAATCACACAGAAGAAGCAATAAACTTGAATGACTTTAAGTGCAAAGAAATAAACAAGTCTGGAATCTTGTCATTACATCTTTCCATTACATGCTTTCACAATGTAAAAAAATAAACTAATAAATAAATGCAGTTTGCCTTTTTTTACCATGACTGTGGCAAGTTTAGCCAATGAATCCTCTCTCTCACTCTGTCCCTCCCTTCAAACAGTTCTTTTTTATATAGTTTCCACCAAATGTATCAGTTAGAGCACTAAGATCAGCACCATGCATTCATATTACCTGCCATTTCTTGTCATTTCCTAATGATGAACTTGATGACCTCTCCCACCTTGACTCAGACAAACTCAGAGGAGTGTGTCCAGATAAAGGGAAGGGTGAAGTGAGTTTCTGGCTCTCAGTATTGTTCTTGACGTTTACTGAATTAACCACATTAAGTGCTTTACAAACACTTGATTAATTTTCAAAGCAATGTTTGGCCTTCTAAAATCACATTTCCCTAACCTGAGTCATCTGACGGAATCCTACCAGCTCCCTACAGAGACAGTGGTTCAAGAGGAATTTAGACACAATCTGATTACCTTTCAGCCTCCACAGCAATGACCAGTATTCTTTTATTTACTGCAAGTGCGCTGGTAATGCACAGTGCTTCGCTTGTCTCTGTGATTTCACGATAATCTGTAATTATTAAGGACACTTCTGATAGATCAAAACAATATATAATGGCTGGAAAGTAACAGCTTGTTGGGATCTTTCAAAAATCACGGACAGGATTTGGAAATAGTAAAAGGACGGTTATGATCATCAGTCCCTTTCAGGACATTACCATAAACTCTCACTCTGGACAATAACGCTAGTTACACATAGCACAGCTGGAGTTCAGTTCCAGCCAGAGGACACATGCAGTGCTTTAACCTGCTGTGCCATAAAGCACTCAGTGCCAAAACACAGGCCTGTCAATTGTGTTTTATTTTTGAGCTAGTTTTGACAATTATTAAACTTAATAAAGGGTTCATTCAGGAACTTTAATGTGTATTTTTTAAAATGCAGATATACAATTTAAAATCATGAAATGTACTAGGATGTTTGGACCCACTGAATATGAGTTTAACAGTGCCACATTTGATCAATACATATCAATACAATTTTGAAAAAACAGCAGAGGAGTATACAGCACAATAATGATCACTGTCTGAAACTACTGCAAATGCATCTTTGAGGGTATTTCTTCACTGACAGTGTTTGTGCCACGAAAGGTTAAGATTTGAAATACAAAGAACATCAAGAATCCAGCTTGTAACTTACTCATGCACACACTCAATCACACATGTTTAACAAAATGCTTATGTTAATAATAAATGCCGTGATTTATTCTTAAATCAAAATTTCAAAGCATTTCAGAACAGGAATTATCAAGTGAATTTAGACTTAATAAATGCAGCCCATTCTCTCTGTAGCCTGCTGTTAAGCATAAGGCTAGAAGTACACCACTGTGACTGCTCATTTTAAGGCTAGTGTTTGCCGACCAATAAACCTGAAAGGTTCTGCCGCCTCCTGTAGCAACTACTGCCATCAGCACTGTCGGCATCTCTGTTTTTCCTGCCCGGTTATCCGGCCACCACACCCACAGGCCGGGTATTTCCAGAGCCCTTACTCACTCCTCACACGAGGCTGACATCAAGCTCTGGTTTCACATTAAAATTAGGTTGCGATCAGAATGACCAGTCACAGAGGTCATCCCCCACAACCACACAACCAGACCGGAGAGCCATACACACACCAATACAGCCACTGTCACACGAAGAATACGTGGGTGGACTAATTATGCCATGGTTGGTCATATTTGTAGTCTATGGGATGAACAACACCTTACATTGTGTAGACATGAGGGCCATAGTTAAGGGACATAGTTAAATTTATGATTCTCCTCTGACAGGGCATGCGATTCTGCTACAAAAGCAAAATTGTTACTGAGCAGGCTCAGATGAGGACAAGTAATAAAAAACCTAATAGAAGAATTATTCAAGGTCATGTCTATCTTTTTAAAAATACAGACCCACTGACAAAAAAAGAACAAAAAAAAAATGAAGTATATCTGTGTATCAGCCATTGCCTTTTTAAATGGTATTAAAAATTGTTCATCATTTCACTCCACTTGGTGTTTGCAGAGTATCATTTTACTGCTAATAGTACATAGAGCTAATAATAATGTGAGTATAGCTCTAATCTATTTATTGGTTCACACACATGTTGTGAAGGCGTAAATGATACTTGTGAGGTTGAATTACCTTGTAAATTTGTCATTGACTTCTGTTGCAGTACACGGACAAGCCTTGTGTCCTGCTGTGCAAGTTGGTATTAGCACCTACTGGAAGCTACTAAACATTAAGATTGTTATTATTATTTTAAATGTACACATTTCACTCCGTGCTGATTATTTATTTCATATTCATCCAAAATGTGTTATCAGTGCATGTAAGTGTTCCAACATGAAGGCATCTCCTTAATGGTTCAGTGTCCACTCTATACAACGTGGGACTTATTTACACCTAAGGGAGACCTGGCTGGAATTAATATGACATGATATTCTTTATTTACCTTTTACACAGCTCATGGAATGAAGTGAGAAGTTTAGTCAAATTTTGCACGTTCCAGTTTAACATTTGCCTTCATAATATTGAAGAATTATGGAGAGTCAGGTATAACTGAATGTAAGGTAAACTCTAGCATGGCTATATGATGGAATTATGAAGTTTTACTCCACGTCTAACATGTTTCAAGTCCCGTTTAGTGTAGTTTTTTTCCTTGGAGAGGGCTATGAGGTTTTGTCTGCCAAGATTACAGGATTTAGTTCCAAAAAATCACCCCTGCTCAACTGGATTGAGAGACATTGATTATGTAAGTGGAATTATATAAGCTTCTGCTTTGTTGGAAGGTAAGACTGGACACATTTGTTTGAGAATATCTTAGGGTCTCAGAGATTCAGGCTGCATTCAGACTCTTATAAAATGTGTAAAATGTTCATATGTATTTCTGGAAAACCGCACGGAAACAAATCAGCCTTATATGACTAATTTTAGAGTCCTGTGCTAGCGCAACACTTACAATAATTGTGTAGGATCTGCAGCACTTCTTTGGGTAAATAATATAGGGTTTTTAGTGCTTTTTAGAAAAACAGCACCACCAGTGGATAGGAGTTCACTTTGTGAACTTAAAATAAATAAGAATTATAACAAACAATAACATACACATTTAGGGAATTTCAGCAGTGTTCATTTAGTACTAAGTGTACTGTAATATTTATATATTGTAGATCTTTTTGAATGATCAGGGGTTTACAGAGTAATTCAGAGCCCACTTATTTATCACAATAGCAAGGAGGTTTCTCATGCAATGCCTATTCAGCAGTGGTAACAGGCTTTGCCCTACATGCATTGATATTTCTCATGATTTTTCCCAATATCATATGTTGTAGTTGAATGACCTAAAGTCTTTGCAAACTTGTGTTGAGTAATATTCTTTTTTGAAAGGTTTTGTATTCTCTCACAAATTTTGGCACATAACCTTAGTTGATGATCCTTTTATACTTTTTATATTGAGTCAAAAGTCTCAGGACACCCTTTTATCTGTATACCTCAGCAAGTAATGGGTGAGGGGGCCTATCTTTTAGGCTATGTCTGGAACATGGCCGCCATCTTGAAAGCCAAGTTTTTCCAGTGGGAAAGTGGTCATGTAGCATATAATAGGTTGTTCTGTGACTTTTGACTCACCCTGTATAAACCTTTCACTCTTTTGTCCCATCCAAAAATTTTGGCGTTAAATTGCATGAAATAGATTTTTTTTCTATTTATTTTTTCTATTTATTTATTTATTATTTTCTGCTTTTGACATTTAAATACAATTACAAGAGAATTAAAAACAAAGAAACAGATTAATGTATTTTTTATATATAAAAAAAATGTTTATTTGTTATTGTGTGTTTATGGGCCACACACTTTGTCCACACTGCAGTGGACCAGCACAGACTTGTGTTAGGGGTGGAACCGTTAGCTGTGAGTTGTTTCCTGTTCCTGGTGGAGTCATTTGTTTCATCTGCTGAAGGTCTCTGTTTCCCGAGCGCTGGCAGGGCCAGATTAAGAGGTGCACACGGGATGGATGAATGCCTGCTGAATGAAAGATTGGCGGCCATGCTGGCTTTTTTCCTCCTTCAGACCTTAGCCTGTCAGCTCGATGAACCTGGAGAAGTTATTATTCCTTTATTCAGGGATTGGGCTTTCAGCATCTCTCTCCATCTCAATTACTTGGTTATTAAAAATATTAAGGAAATGTTGCAGCTTCTCAAAATATGTCAATATACTTTAGTCTGTCAGGTAATGCGTTTGTTAAATAGGGAAAATGATACTGATATTTGGTCAGTAGTGTTTCCTTTACCTTTGTACCTATTCCATGCATTCAATATTTAAGGGTAGTTCAGCTGATTTCTCAGAATTTCTGTATAATTCAGTATAAATGTGGAGCAATTGGAACTCAAGAAAAAATATGCTTTATATATTTTTGTTCATATCACCCATCCTTAACAATATTTTAGGCCACATCCTATCTTAAACTACCTCAACAAAAGCCTTAGATGTCAAAAAACCTATGTTTAGTTTTGAAGAGTTCCTCTGAGGTAGCATCTAGAGGCATTAAACTCGTCAGAAGTTTCCTGACCACTTTGAGCGATTTCCTTGTCTGCAGGTTTCTCTGGAATGGTGCAGGTCACGATAAACCACTCTCTATGGTTGTTGTAACAATACAATTATGCAGAAATTGTGTTAAATATAATGAAATAACACTTTAAACTGTAAAAACCAAGAAGAGCAGAAAGCAGGGAGAGACGAGTACAGTTACAGACAATTCAGAAGGTGTTGGTTACCGCCAACATTGTGACAAGTGTGCAACAACTTCCCAGCCTTGTTTACAGCCGGAGAGCAGTATGGCCTCAGGCCCATGTCCTGGACAGGTCAGGGGGGTGGGTCATGTCAAATGAAATACTCCATACAGCTTTAGATTGCCTGCTATGACACACACATAGACAGAGGTTAGGTCATTAAATAGATATTGATCCAAGTAGCCATGACCCATGGAGCTTTTGTGTGCGACATCTGAGAAAGATAAAAATAAAGGATGGTAAGTGTGATCTTTTTTCTCACCCTGGATCCCTCGTAGAGGACCTGAGGTCTGCAGCACTGTGAAAGCCAAATAATAAAGAGAACGGAAATCAGTGCAATCTTTGAAATATAGGTTTAAAACAAAGACTTGTAAATGGTTCCAACTGGAGCTTACAATTCAAGGAAAATAACATTGTAGGGATATGAAAGTGCTTCAAACAAAAGGCCTCTTATTTACAATATATGTGTTCATATGAATAAAATGTAGTAAATCCAAAAGCTGTCATATCCTTGTCTAAAATTGTTTTCTTTACTCATCACTTAACTGAAACAAGCTGCTGTATTCAAAATTTGGGGACTGTATTTTGTATGTTTTAACACATAATTGCAGCTTTTTTTCTTTATTATGGCTTATGCAAAAATTATGGCATTTATTCTTTTTTATTATTTTTTTACGATGAGTTGGAAAAGTTATCATTGACAGATATCAATGAGAGGATTGAATTGAATTTGATTAGTTCTCTCATTACTACTGTTTGTTTCTTTGTATTTAGACTCTGAGCTTATATCCAAAAACATATTTGAAAATCATTCATTGTTTACTTTGGTTACTATAGACAAACTCATTTTGGTGGTATCAGTTATGTATTTATAAGGAACATTTTAAGGAGAAGTTATTTATCATCTTTAACGGTTCTTCTAAGTCATTCTTCAAAGAGTATATTTTTTTCTAAGGCAAGGCTTTACATGAGCCATTGTGGTTCCACTTAGAAAGTTCATTTTAAAGAGTGTAAGGTAACACCTCTTTATGAGGGGCTTAAATATAATTACATTTGGGTGGACTTTGTGTTTTTTCCTCCCTGTGATCTAAAATGACTTCAGATGGCTGAAAAACATGATATATGAAAAAGAAAATAATAATAATAAAACAAATATATTGCTGCTCTCTAAACTAAAATGTCTGTATTTCTTTTCTCTTTTTCACTTTTCTAAACTATTTGGGCAAAGTAGCTACCTTCCTTACACTGTGTGAAAAAACACGATACACAGAAATAGTAATAGAAGTGTTCCTCCTTTTTTTTTACAGTTGATGGGTACTTTAAATGCTTTTGTTAACTTGTAAAAAAATCTGCTTAATATTTTAAAAAGTTAAATGTCTTTGAAATATACATAGTTACAAATGTTTAAAACCTGTAGTTATAAACTGATTTGAAGAGGCGTAAACAAGATTTTATCTGATAAAAGCTACATTGAAGTTGCTTCTCGGAAAAGTGGTTTTATACATTACATGTTCTGCTTGTCACCTCTTTGTGGTCATAGGCCAACCACCAGCCTGATGTCATTTCAGAGGACAGGCTTAGTCAGTGTCAACTCACATTCATAGTCAGTCACGAGAGCCCTCAACTTATGGAAAGTGTGTGAATGACATCATCCAGCTGAAATAATGCAGACTTCAGGCTGTACCATAAGTTCTGTTTTTTTGTTTTTGTTTTTGTGTTTTTGAGTGATTTGGAGCTAAATTTCTTCAGGATATTGTTTGTATGTTGAGTTAAAGTCGTTTTTATTCAGCAAGGACATTTATCCATTCATGATCGGTTTGGGGGTTTTGTTTGATTGTGGCAGCTTCTAAAAAACTCCTTTTTCTAAAAAATAAATATTTCACATATATTATTAAAAAGTGCTACATGTGAGTGTTTTCATATTCGTGTATTTAAATCTCTGCATTTTGAGGCTATTGTATCTTTTTTTTTATTCAGTGACATATCCTCATTCACCATTAATAGATTAGATACTGAAGAAGCCAATTGGCTTTAGACTTTTTCATCCCATATTAGATTTTTATAGTAGCAATAGAGTGAATTAATAGCCTATGCTCTAATCTGATTTCCAACACTGTCATATTTTATATTGACCAGATGTAGCAGTGGGATCCTTTGGCCCAGTGAGAGAAGCTTACTTTTATATATGTACCACCAGTGCACCTCAACTTTCCAGAGGAGATCTATCAGGTAATGAGAAATTAAATGTGGGCATTTTAGCCAGGATGGCACAAAAAGCGAATTACTGTCTGAATGTTATGGGTCCCCATTTAGGTTATTTATTCTTCAGTCTGTAGTTCTTTAACATTTGCTGGCATTTGGAATCTTAATCACATGTTAAGTGGGGACCATTTGTATGTTAATGGATCAATGCCATGTAGTTAATGTAAGTGTGTGGCTGAGCACCGTGGTTTGAACTGTCACTCTGGGTCATTGACTGCAGGAAAGACAGTGTGTAAGCCTTGGCTGCATATGTATGTGCCCGAGGTGTGGGCTTCCTCACAGCTTTTTACACCTATAGCTATTTACTACTACTGAAGTTTGAGGTTAAACTTAGTTCATGGTGATCAGATTTCTGAATTTAAATCAGTGACACTATCCGGATTATTGTAGCATCCATTAAAAAAAGAAACTGTGATTGAAAAACATCTTTTAAAAATGTATTAACAGCTTTACATTTATTTGTAAATAAGATTTTATCTTGATACTGTACTGTGTGAAGTAGATATCAAAGATGTGAATGGCATATTCCTGTAAGCAATGCCTATAAAACCAGAGGAACAGATTTTAAAAAGTTTCCCTTAGTAATAGTAATGAAGTCATCCAAAACAAGCGCCAATGCTTTAATATTTAAAGATATGTTTACAGAATTAATACATATTGTGTCCTGCAGTGCCATGACTGGCAAGTATCATGTTGCATACTAACCTAAGCATAAAGCATCAGGTAAAATATACAAGAAAAGTGACAAGAGAAAAAATAATGTTTTAGCATACATTTTCTGAGACATCACGGAATATTATTCAAATCAAAATATTATTATTTTTTTAAAGATGGCACCCTGACTAGGCAGAAATATGAACTTCAACCATAACACAACATAAGTTTGGACTTAACATTAACTTCTAGAGGGAAAAAAAGGTGGGTATCAGACATGTTCTATGCAAATGTTTAGCATATTAGCATACACAACTGTAATTACAGAATAATTATGGAGATAGATTGGGGAGTGTGGCAGTGGGACTAGCTGGTTTGTCAGCATCTTTGCGTCGAGCCGGAGAACAGTACTTTATGAAACAACCATTGCTGCACATTGCATTAATTGTTATCATTGTGTTGGAAAGCAAACGCGTGTGCTGTGATTGCAGGAGGGGAGAGGTGAAGAGGAGCTAGGCTAAATGAGAGGGGGGAAATGAGAGTGGAAATTGGAGGGGGATTAGCGGCTCTTCTAATGAAGCAATTACAGAGTAAAGCGTTCCACTCAGGTGCCTGGCCCCGCTCTCCTCTCCCTGCAGCTGCCATCTGATGCCACTCTGCGACTGCAGCCACGGCTGAGATGTGCACTGAAACTAACATTTCTAAGTGTTAGTTTTGCTCGATGTCCTTTTGAATCCCATTTTTGATTTGAACAGGCAAATACTGAAGACGAAAACAAAAAAGCCACAATGTCAAAGTAAAAGGTAAAAGCCAATGGGTGATTTGGCCGATCAGTGTAATTTTTTCATCAAGGGGGAAAAACAAGGGGAAAAATATATGAGATGGAGATAGAAACAAGAGCAAAGAGAAACTAGGCAAACCTAGTTTAGCTGCACCACTGTTAGCTGTATAGCCATTGTCACAGAGGTTTTTCTGGCTTTTCAAAAACAGGAAATGGCCAAAATACATACCCTTGTCATTGGAAGGTCTGGAGAAGCTTTGGTGCTTCACCTTAATGTCTTTGTTTACAATAATAACAACTAATAACAAACTATAAAATTAGCTTATCTTGTCAGTTGCTGTATGCATGATCGGAAAGCCTGTTATTTTCTGTTCATACAAAGCTACAAAACTGAAGCACCGTGTTGAGATGACGTTAAAGCACCTCATTTACCAGAAAGCAACAAGATAACTTTTAAGTTTTTGAACATTTCTAAAACCAAGCACCTTAACATTTTATCAACCAAGTAATCTATACTTAATAAAGGAACAGGGTATCGCTGGAACTAGATATTTATTACTGACTTAGATACATTTCAATAAGGGTCTGACTGATAAAATGGTGCTGTAACAAATTCACAGCGTCAGTTTATTTTGAGTAACACCTAGCTGTTGTGTTCTGGATTTAATAATCCAGAGATTCTGTCCGTTTTCGTGGTAAAGTTAAACAAAAAGCTGTGCAGATGTAATTTACTCGTCAGAAAGTCAGTAACGGTGAGATGTGTCCGTGTATTCGTGTCGTTGTAGGGACAGACAAGATGACTTTCTGTTTGTTAAATATATAGTAGAAAACAGAAGTCTGGGTCACAGAAACATTCTCCAAACATAAAGAAGAGACTATGATAAATATTACCTCAACAACGTTTAGCAGATTTCTGTTCGAGGCTCCAGTAAAACACTGAGCTGCACTGCGGTGGATGGTGGACCTACAGCGCTGAAGCGGCGCGATTGTGTCCCAATTCAGCTCTCAACTCTCTGACCCCTTAAACATTTGAATGCACAATTTTAAAGTCCCAAAAAGAGTACTTGTCCAGGGAAAAGAAAACCTCTGGTTCCAAATTTAGTTCACGAACTGGAATGTGAAATATGGTTGAACTAACAGCAGACGTAGTGGCGCAAGTTCTCTCTGTGAAATATGACTGAATTTACAGTTCCTACTCGAGCATGCGCATTTCAACATTAGGTGTCAGCCAGTCAATCAGTAAGCGCAAATTCCTCTTCTAGGCCGGCCTGGCAGGTGGTCCAGCAAAAACAGGATAGGGTAAAGACAGAAAGAAAGCAAGGGAGGAAAAAAAAGAAATGGCAAAACCCAGTGTCTTTGGCATTGACCCGTCGGCAGTAGGGTAATGAAGCCCCTCTCAAAGTCAACAGTTCAGAAACTCCTTTGTCCTCCTAAAAGAGTCTTTAATTTTTAACACAAACTTGCACTTAGGTATGCATGAACTTTGCTAAAATCCAGAGACATGTGTATAATAGGGGCGTAATGGATGATGGCCACGCGCTCTGTCTAATGATGTCAGGTTGTTCCGCCGGGCCGCTGATTGAAGAGGACCTAATGTAACTTTAATTTGGAGTGATGTATGGAGGGGGGCTGAGGTGGTCCTGTCTCGGGGCTGAGGACGGGTGCGTGTGTATCTGAGAGAGTGGGGGAGTTCGGCTCAATGGACTCTTTGGGGGAGCAGCTGGAAGTTGCCCCCCCCGCCCACTCTCTCCGGTACTGTCACCGGAGCCTCTTTAACCAGGATTGATAACAGCGGCCGCCTCGCTTACCCACACAAGCACGACTACGGCACATGACGCCCTCACAGAGTGGAGGGCAGGGCCAGTTGCCTTTGGTTACCATTGGGAGGACAACAATTTACTGTTATGAGACAAAGCACACTCTTTTTTCCCTATTCACAGGTCCCCTGTCTCCTCCTTCTCTTCCCTCCTCCTTTTGAGCACAAATGAAGTGAGCGAATGCTAAATCAATGTTTTCAGTACTGCTTATCACCATCTTTATCATCCTCTTTCATTTTACTCTAATCATGGAGCACTGCTTTGCAAGCAGATGCTTGGCATGTGGAGGTACTCTAATGTTTAATGAAGTCTGCTCACACGTTCTAACAAATTGTCAACAGACTTTTCTGTTTAGATTTGTGATTTAAAAAAAAAAAGGGTGGCACTCATAAAATTGATTTTGATTCATCAAAATAATGAATAATACCAAGTTATACCATAGATACATGCTTTGTATGGAGCCACTAAAACTCAGGAACTAAACTGAGCTTTAAGAGCTTAAAGGCACAGTTTCCATTTTTATTATCCTTTGTGTTTAACTAAGCATTGAATGAGCAGTGAAGCTAATTCCAAATTCCCTTTGTCATCATCATTTCCAACTAGAAGTTGGGGTAATACATGCACAATGGAGGCTCGTGGCGGGCCTGAAAATGAAAAGTGAACGATATTCATCAGCCTGAAAGTAAAGCGTCCCTAGATCCAATTATATATATTCATTAAGTGATAATGATATCATGGTCTTTTAACTGGGAAGAAAAGAGGGTAATTGAATAATAACAGTTGTACAGTCTCGAGGGAGAGGCCTGCTCAGCACCGGGGGGACTGACCCTGCGGGGTGGACGGCTGAAGAGAGCGGATTGATGGAATTCTATTACCCTGCTGATAGATTTATTATGAAGGCCTGAGTGGACTCGCTGCCCCACTTTGTCACTCACACTAATCAGCTGCTAAAGGCTTGGAGTGAGGCTTGTGTGTGTGTGTGTGTGTGTGTGTGTGTGTGTTTGTGCATGTGTGTGTGAGTGTGTGAAGGGCCTCTAACTGCATCCCCCACCCAGTGTCTACCAACCCTGACAAAGACAAGGTTAGGAGAGGATGACAGACATGCTGTCCTCGCCCAGTCCCCCTTGTCCCCTCTCAAATGGGCCAGCTGAGCATCGCGACCTCTCGGGTGAGCCCCTCATTTGTTTATTAATGGCCGACATGTGAACTAGCATAAGGACGCGGCTCGTGCAGAGGAGCAGTCAGGTGGCGGTGTGCTGAGGCTCGGGGGGGAAACAATTTGTAAACGCTGGGGAGATAGAGGATACATGCTCGTTTAGGCTCGCTCACTCGCTTCAGCATTATGGGCTGGACACGGGGACAAGGGATTAATGGGGTGTGCACACACACAGACACACACCCACCCACACACATTTGTTCTTTCCTCACCCACGCTCATGTACACAGAAGAAGCCCTCTAGCAGTCGTGCATGTAGTACCTTTAATATGACACAGTCTAAATTGATTTTGAGTAATTGGTCATTGACCATTAATTTAATTGAGTTTTTTGTTATTTTTCTTCAATGTACGTGATCAGTCAAAACACATTTTACAACTGTTGATGAGTTTATCAGCTGCACTTACAATGTAGATACACACTGGAGTTCTACAATTACAGATTATAGTCCACCTGCTTCTATGCATATTTTCCTATTCTCATTTCATCCTGTTCTTCAATGGTCAGGACCACCACAGAGCAGGTACGTTTTGGGTGGCGGATCATTCTTAGAGCTGCAGTGACACTGAGGTTGTGTTGATGCGTTAGTGTGTGTTGTGCTGGTACAAGTGGATCAGATACAGCAGTGCTGCTTGAGTTTATAACGTCCCCAGTGTCACTGCTGGACTGAGAATAGTCTGCCAACCAAAAATATCCAGCCAACAGCTTCCAGTGTATACTGATGATGGACTAGAGGACGACCAACACAATCTGTGCAGCAACAGATCAGTTACTGTCCCTGACTTTACACCCACAACGTGGACCCAGGTGACTGTCTGTGAGGAGTTGGTGTGTTGGTGTGGTGGGTTTCCTCCGGGTGCTCCGGTTTCCGCCCACAGTCCAAAAACACACGTTGGTTGGTGGATTGGCGACTCAAAAGTGTCCGTAGGTGTGAGTGAATGTGTGAGTGTGTGTATTGCCCTGTGAAGGACTGGCGCCCCCTCCAGAGTGTATTCCCACATTGCGCCCAATGATTCCAGGTAGGCTCTGGACCCACCGCAACTCTGAACTGGATAAGTGCTTACAAATAATGGATGAACAAATGAATGAATATCTGATCTTGAAAGAATATATATTTTATTTGTAATATGTGTTTTCAGTGTAAATTAAACAAATGAAGGGTTGTCTCTGGTTATTGCACTGTTCTCTACATCATGTTTGTTATGAGTGTGTCTGTGTTCTTTGTATGTGTGGCAATTAATATGCTGCATTTGTTCCCTGGTGTTGGTCTTGGATTAATGGCAGAGACCAAAGCACTTCATTATCATGACAGCTGCCTTTGAGGGGCCTGCTCTCAGTGTGCTTATCTTTTTGTCTGGCTTGTTCTCTTGAGAGATTCAAGACAATATTACAGCCCCTGAGAACTCTTGGGGCTTGTGAAGTGATGACCTCAAGATCTGAAGTGGTTTGGTCTTTCTCAGAGAGTGGGAGAGATGGCGTGTATGTTCTTTGGGTGAGAATATACTTCAGTTCATAGCAAGTCCTCACAGACACTTGCAATTTGACTGCATATAGACAGGCCTTATTCTGACAGGCAACTGTCTCTGTTTTGAATAGACCAGATTTGCAAAAAGCTCTTAATAAATTAAAGCTCTGTTCTTTCCCCAAATACTTGTAAAAATACACTAGGGCACGTGAGGTACTTGTTTATACACCTTGTGGCAACAGGGATGAATGAAACACCTAAATTCAATGATTAGAAGCTGTGCCCGTAGACTTTTGTCCGAACAATGCATTAGGAGCAGGGATTCTCTCAGTGACACCTGCACCATTACATTGACAGGCCATGCCAACAAACAGTCTGACCACATAGATTTTAACTTACAACGTGGACACTTGGCCTAAGAATATGATTTAAGAAAAAAATCCAATAAGCCCTACAGTGTGAACTAAACCATACAGGCTTGTTCTCTTAGCCTCGAGTTACAGGATATTGTCTGTCACAAATACAGACTCAAAGTTTAAAATTGGTGCATGCACTCCAGGCTGAAAATTTCCTCCCCTCCTTTGGCTGACCTTTTCTCAACTCACAAACTCTCTACTTTTCTGTAAGGCATTACTGCATGTCTCGGTGTTTGATGTCTGCTTCAGTAATCAGCGATAGTCCTTTACAATAATCTGTCTGCCGACCAACACCTCCTCTGAAAATGGTCCTTCATGCTCCGAAACCTCTATTTAAACAATGTTTCCTTTGGTACAAAAATATCTATTTGTTTTCCGTTTGCTTCTACTGCACAAAGATAAATATTTTGAAGCTCGATAAGCATAAATAATTGATTTATGCTAAACAACAAAGGCGGTTCCATTGATGCACATGGTGTGCTGGGCCTATTTGTTTTAAAACATCATACAGCCCTGTGATGTACAGAAGAGAATAATGTTTATGCTGGCTGGATTACATTTAAAGTAGGAAATGTGCATCATACATATGTCGTCTCTTCATGAGACTGGTTCTGGTTAAAACGCAATCGTAACTTAGCAGCGCCCCGGTTCTTGTTTACATGCAGCAGAGCTGAACTGTAAACAGGCTTCTTAGCTCACGCACACTCAGCATTCAGTTATGACAGCGCAAGTCAATCAGAACCTGACCTTGCTGAGCTGATGACAGACATTTTGTGAATTCTGTGATTACTGACTGAACTGAAGCTGTGCTAATCTGTGATATGAATTTCTCTAAGCCTGCCATAAACTAGATCCACTGGCAATTTCTGTTCATCGTGTTTTGTAGCATTAGAGTGCATAATAACTGTTGCATCAACCTTATTTTACCTCTTTTGAAAACTTTGACTGCTCTTTATATTGTGTTAAAATTTCAGGATGTATGGACCAACAATAAAATATAATTTAATTCAAAGCATTGAACAGATCATAGTTTGGACCAACAGAAATGCACCAGAGAATCTATGAGATCTAAAAAGCTTTTTATCTGAGCAGTAAGTGTTTATTTGCTAAAAAGCAAATATACAATCAACAAATAATGCCCACCATTAGAATAAAACCAAATAACATTATTCCAGTGTGATGTTGTGTGTGAATGTGTTGGTTTAACTTTTTCCAAATCTCTCCTTGTGGAGTTCATATTATTTGAGGTTATCATCAAATGCAGTTTTAGCAGTTAATAAATAATGATTTTAAATAATGTGTGCTGTTGATTTAACAAATTAATGCAGTCAAGGAGAATGTGAACCAAACATTGTTCTTCAAAGTCACTCACACCTACCACTTTATAGAAAAAATATATATTATATTTCTTATTTGTTTTATAATATTATTTTTATTCTTTACAGTGATTATATATAAATGTATACAAGCACCACGCTTACTGAGAAGTCACTAGTTTAAATATATATAATTATCTTCGGTGCTTAGTACTAGGTGCTAATACTTCTGCACAGTACGTCATAAATATTTCATAAATATCACTCTACATGAATATCACTACCACTCACAATGAGGGTTAGACTCAGTTAAAAAGTTTTATTCAAAATCAATCACACGTCAAAGGCAAAAAAAAAAACAACAGGAAAACAGGAAGTCAGTCCAAATGGACAAACATCAACCAAAAGGATTTTCCGAAGATCAAATGGTTTCCAAAGCCAGGGGTTAAAATAGCCACCCACCCCCCCCCCCCCAAAAAAAATAACCTGAAAATCAATACAAGAATTACTACTCGCACAGAACATCAGACAGTTGTTAAACAACACTTCACTATCTAATGACCGAAACTTTGAGCTCAAATACCCACATCAGATGAGGTGATAATTAGATACAGGTGAAGAAACTAGACTAATATTCTGGGGAGAGCAACCTCTATTGGCATGGAGGAGAACCAGCTTGGACAGATGTGATTATATATTTTATTTTATAGGTATTCTTTTACAACTTTGAATCAAGATTGTGGGAAAGGTTAGTTGCAAGACACAAACAGGCACGCAGAAAAGTGAGCCTGCTCTTCACAAGCATGTTACACCACTGATGTGTAGATTAAACAAAATGCCTTTTTTTCCGCCAGCTGCAGCTTATTTGAAGCACATTTGCCACATCGTCTGCAGTGATGTAGCACTGAACCAGTTGAAGTGGATCAATACCAAATAAAGGCTGTGCTTTGTTGGCATGTAATCATCTTGTTGGCTGCTTTGACACTGATCCTCCATTATGAACCAATGAAGCATGCTGGACAGGCTCTGTGCTGGGGCCTGGTCTCATTGCTGGTGAAAAGGCGTGAAAGCAGCCTGGTGCACTACCACAATGCACACAATCATGGCTTGAATGTCAGTGCTAATTATTTTCAGGCTATAATGGTGACATAATAGGTGGGACTATGCTAATGCTATGTTACTGTACTCTTTAACATTGATTTCCAAAATGTTTTAATAGCATATACATTTTAGGGAGGTTTCTAAAGTTACTGTTCTTAAAAATAAAAAACCTGTCCTTTAAAAATGCTTAAACTGCCCAGAGCTCTCAATAGATGATGTATTAAGCCTCTCAGACCTGCTTGATTAGTCCAGTGGAATCTCAGGGGGTGACTGGCTTGCCTCTGAACTCACCAGGTTGATCCTCCTTATTCATTCTCCATGGAGCCTTAGACCTGTGCTGGACCAGCAAAAGGCTGAGCCTCTAACTTCACCTGAGGGAAGAGGAGATGAAACAGTAGCCTCAGTGTTCAGATCTCTGTTATAATCACCTTCTCTGACCCTTCTCCCACCATGTCGTCCTGACCCCATGAACACTCCCCACCTCCTCTCAAGCCTCATAAAACTGTGCCAAGCCTCCCCTGTCCTCTCCATTCAGTCATCTCCTCCTCCAACAGGGCTCCATGCTGAAAATGCCACAGGGCTGAGGATAGAGCCTTGTGGGACACCGTCTGGTCCTGGCCGAGCACTGTCACGGCTGTTTGCTGGCTCTCTGTGGGTATGCTGGAACCAGGATGGTAGGGGTAATGAGATTTAAGTCTTCTAATGGGAGATCATTGGCGTGGGAGGGTTTGGAGATTGATGTGAGTCTGGCCTACACTGTGCAGAAGTTAACGATGACTGTGACTGACCACTTTAACTAAATGTGATCAGTCATCAAGCTTATTAACAGAAAACACATAATGGCCACATTGTCCTGATGTCAAGACGGATGGTCCCTGGACTTCTTTTTTAGGATGAGCAGACAAACAGAGGTTGATTTTTTTTTATAAGAAATACCGCAAAGTATTTCTATTCAATAATGCTTTAGTCTTCCAAATGTCACCTCTCAGTCCACTCTCTTTAGCATAGGCATTGACATACATACCTATGGCTATACCCTTTCATTTAGACACCATTTGTCATCCACAACTGCTCACCCTCCTTTAAACTCCTGCTCAGGCTTGAACCACATTTCACCAGCAGGGTGAGTGACACTGAAGTGGCTGGCTATCAGGATAAAGTAATGTATTCTCCAGATTGGTTGCAGCCCTGAGGTGGGATACCATGCTCGCCTCCTGTGACTAGTGGCTTTGCTCCCTTCAGGTCTCAGCAGTAACTGGCTTTAATGTCATTTAGCTGCAGGGTGGCCGTCTCCTTACTGCTCCATGAATCCATTTTCAAATGCCATAACATTTCCTGAAAAGCCCCCACTTTTGAAATCCAATAATTAGAAATGTCTATTTAAAGTTCACCACTCCTGCACCGGTATCAATTAAAAGCCATTTTGGGGGTGATCAGTAACAATTGTCAACAAATTAAATCCATGCACTTAAGGTGGGGGAATGTGAAGGAACACATTCATCTGTGGCGGACGAGGTTTTGGTACCATTAGAGCCGTCTCTCAGTTCTTTATCCGTTACTAAGTGATTTAAATTTCATTAGTGCTTCACTGCTGGTGTTTTACACCAGGGCCAATCATGTGAATGGAGACATTTTAGTTACTTCCCATTAAGCTAAGAACACTGTAATTTCAACACTTCTGGTTTTGATGGACAATGGGAAATGCTAACTATTAAACACACATTTTACACACAGACACAGACACACACACACACACACACACACACACTAGTGTTAGACTGGAGCATCATTTTCTGCAAGTTTTCTGTAAGTAAATAAGGTGCAGACTTAATAGAAGCAATAGAGAGGTAGTTTTTTGTATTCTGATATACTGCAGTGCTTGAATAGTTCCACTTGCATCAGAGAACATTTCATGCGTTGCAATAACCTACCAGAGTTGCACAGGAAGCTGATAATTTTCAAAAGGAAGCCAAAACCTTATTGTTACGGATCCACCATCTGTTTTGCTGAGTTCTCCCGTCATTTATCATTTTGAAAAGCACAGTGACTTCATTGAGAGCTGATTAGAAGACTGATTGGCAATCAATTATGCATACCTATTGTAAATCATTATATTTTCTCGGCTGACATAAAGTTTGAATATTACATGCCACATGAATCAGACGTTCATTTGGCAGAGGAAGAAACCTGGAATCATCTGCATAAGGCCATTTAGGGCGAAGAGATGTACTGATGGTTTAATTCTCTTGCAAGCCAGGTTGCTTTGAGCTCTTGTTTAGATCAAGGCATGTATCTTCTGAATAGTGCTTTGTATGCTTCTTTAAAGAATTAGATTTCATTCTGAATGTTTTGCTTCAGTGAATCCTCCTTGAATCCTTTGCTGAATGCTTGTGCAGGAGCAAGGAAACAGCGGCCTGAGGTGTCACCTCTAATAAAACATTTATATCTACAGAGGAAAGCATGTCCATTGCTGCTGACCAGAGCAAACTGACGATGAAGGCAGTGGGTTCTTTTGATCTGAGTGTTTTGGTGTGGGGGAGCAATGGCGGTTATTGTCTGGGAAGAACCCCACCACCACCACCACCACCCACCTCCTACCTCCCGTCCCACTGCATGGGGCAAAGTGTTAAAGTCTCACAGTGGTAGCAGTAACTTCAAAAGCTGCTCCATGAATGGAGCCGTGTGACCCCTGCCCACTACCAGCAGCTAAATTGGTAGATAAAGAATCAGGGTAATTTGTATCAACTCAATAAGTTACTATGTGGCTAAACAGGGAGGTCATGACTTCATGCTGCTACTGTGGCCCCATGGCAACCGGACCTCAATGTAACATCAGTTCTCAAAACACCATTCCCTCTACCCAATCTCAGAACTGGTACTCAGTAAACAAGGCCCAATTGTAGAGGAACACAACAGACCAAATTATCAGAGCCTCATAAGCGCATGGTAAAAAAGCAACTGGCAAACGGAGGAAGTAACACTATTCTGTACTGCCATGAATACAAATCTGCATATGTTTGCCTGGACAACCAGTTTTCAGTATGAGATCATGGCCGGATGGACCTAGATTGGGCTGGACGGGTGGGGGTGGATGACAGTAGGGTGGACTCTAGTTTGGGGTCAACAGTGACCTACTTGCCCCCATGGGAATGGCTGAAAATGGTATTCCCCCTGTGTCTTGCTCAGTTTGCTCAGCTCAACCAAAATTCTCAGTGCAATAAAATCAATGTTGCCATTGTTGGGCCAAACAGTGCTTTCTGACCATGGCAAATGCAAAGAATGCCAGAGTACTTGTCCTGATGGCCTGTTGGGACTTACAGATTTGATTATGAGAATGGTCAAGGTTGTTTTTCACCCCCTCGGAAGAAAGGGCCTCCTTGTTCTCCACTGGGACAATGGCACGTCTAAGTGCCATGTGAAACTTGCTGAACTCTGTGCAATAATTCAAGCCTTTGATATTACAAATGTTTTTTCGCCATCCTCCACATCTGCAAATACCTCCGCGTTTGTCCTCTCCTCCTTGTGAAACTCCTCAAAGCTATAGCCACCCATCTGTACACTATGTAAAAGTGTAGAGACAGCCAGAAATGCACAAAAATACAAAGGAGAGCAAAGTGACAGGGTGGGAAAGGATATAAAGGTTGGGGGGAAAAGAGCATGGAAGAAAAAGTTGGGCACGTACATAAGTTTTGCTATTTGGCTTTGTTGTTTGAATTAAAACAAAGGTTTCCTTCTTGGCTGTCACAATCCATTAGCGGATGGGGAAAGCTGCTATCAGAGCGCTGGCTGGCTCGCCTGGAGCTGGGAGTGAAGCTGACGGTGTGTGGAAACTAACACGAGCACTGCGCTGTGACCGCGTCACCTGCAATCAGCGCCAGTGCCCGGCCAGATTAATCATGACAGTAGGCAATATTTCCAACATTATTAGAAGAGAAACCTAATATTTTGGGACATCAGGGATCTGAGTTCTGGTGTCCATCAAAGTGAGAGCCTTCATTTTATGCTCCGTGGATGGGTAACCTCAGCACTTAACCCCTTTTAGATATTCCATCTCTCTCGCCTCCTGTCTCCTCTCACCACCCTGTTCTGCACCTCGGCTGAAAATAAGAGATGTCTGGCACTCCTAATGCATTCATCCCACCCACAATATCTACAGCTATTACGCCATGTTTTCCAATAGCAAAACAAGTGATTGTATGGCTGTATCTGAGTATAACACATCTAGTGTTGAGTATGCCACAAAATCGCTTTGGAATATTGAAAACAAAATAGACGCAAAGAAAAATGTGTTTCATATACTTTATAGTGTAATGTAACCTTAAGTTTGGACCTGCCCAGGGAAAAAAAGGTTCTTGTTTGCAGCTCAGATTTCCCATTAAAACAGTTTGAATGGATTGTTTTAATCAAAATGCATTGATTTAATAAATATGAAACACTATATACTGGTGATATTTACAGGTTTGTAAATAATGTTATGTAAAATCTTTTGTAAAATAAGATATTCATCTTAATATATTATATCTTTTTTTTTTACCATATATTAATATTAATATTATTTAGCATATATTGTTTTTTATTTTTCTTTCATATGTGTTTGATGGTATGGTTTTGTAATATATGTGAGCTCAGTTTTTATTTACATTTTTAGTTTTAAATACATTAGTCCTCCATATCCATAAGCTTCTACATCTTTAGGAAGACTACATTAGATATTGAAACATTATTGTGATTTGATTGCATTTATTGATTGATAGGTGGGATAATTACATCTTAAAATCCAGTTCTTTACAAAGGCTCTACACCACACTGATGCATGGCATTGAATATTATGATATTGGCTCATGTTTAGGCTCAAAATATGAATCTTACAACACAGATTATTTTTTTTTTTTTGCAGTTCTCACATAGATTCCATTTCCATTTTGTTGAAATTGTTTTTGAACTGGTATCTGGTTTATTTAATTGTGGGGCTCTTTGATTTCAAGTCAATCTACAGAAAGCAGTCTATTCATTGATCTTACTCTCTCTCTCTCTCTCTCTCTCTCTCTCTCTCTCTCCCTGTGGTGTTGTGGCTATTTTCTAGTCAATTCATGTTTGACTTGTCTGCCACAGGATGCTGTGCACTAATGTGTGACTGTTCATTAGGGGGACTTAGTGTGTTTAATACACCATAGCATTTCCCCATTTATTTAATTTGTACGGCTCTGACATCAATTGTTGAGCTTCGTTTGCCCAGTCGTGGCATCAGATGTCACCGTTAATAAGGTGGAAGAGCTGTGTGGTGTGCAATAACACACACACACATGCACACACACACACTGCAGGTGAAGTTGCAGTTAGTTAAGCTAACTTAGTGTGTGTGTGTGGTTCCTTTACAGGACTTTTAGAATACTGCACGAATAATGTAGCATGGAATACAATAATTTTTCTGAATGTGAAAAGTATAATGTTGGGACACAAGCATCAAATTTTGTTTTATGCATCTACATTTGTATCAACATCTATACAGAGCTATATATAAATATTTTAAAGAAGATTAGCTCAGTATAAAGTGGGACTATTTTTTCAAGGGAAAGGTGATCATGTATAATGCATTATTTAAAACACAAAGAACAAAAGGCTCGGGTACAGAATTCCTAACACAGCTGAATACTGTGGAATAAATCTGCATAAGCTGAGTAAACCTGCCATATAATTTAAAATAATGTTAAAATGTTAAAGTATTAATAACTTTAAAAAGCAAATATTGCTTACAACTTGCAGCTTTGGTAAAGTAAAATGGTAACACATTACTGTAGGGATAAGGATGTAAAAAAACTAATCCTTTCATGACATAAGCCTACCTAAACATATTTATAAGTTTATTCCATTTAGTAACATCATAAAGAGGGCAGCACGGTGGCGCAGCAGGTAGTGTCGCAGTCACACAGCTCCAGGGACCTGGAGGTTGTGGGTTCGATTCCTGCTCCGGGTGACCGTCTGTGAGGAGTTGGTGTGTTCTCCCCGTGTCCGCGTGGGTTTCGTCCGGTTTCCTCCCACAGTCCAAAAACACACATTGGTAGGTGGATTGGCGACTCAAAAGTGTCCGTAGGTGTGAGTGAATGTGTCTGTGTTGCCCTGTGAAGGAATGACGCCCCCTCCAGGGTGTTTTCCTGCCTGGCGCCCAATGATTCCAGGTAGGCTCTGGACCTGACTTGGATAAGCAGTTACAGATAATGAATGAACATCATAAAGACCACTTTAGTCACTGAATGTCCCAGAGACAATAAGGTAATACTTACTGCAATAAGCCTTTATAAGTGTTTGTAGGTTTTTATGTAGGTCGTGCTGAAAGGCTACCGCAAGTCTTTATTAAGAGAAATTTAAGCTAACATTGGTGGGTGTAGTTATAACAACAAAGGATTATTCATTCATTCATTCATTCATTCATTCGTTGCCTGCAATGGCTTATCCAGTTCAGGGTCATGGTGGGTCTGGAGCCTACCCAGAATCGCTGGACGCAAGATGGGAACACACAAGGGAGGGGGCGCCAGTCCTTCACACCTACAGACAACTGTTGAGTCTCCAGTCCACCTGCACCCGTAGGAAACCCACAGAGACATGGAGAGAACACACCAAACTCCTCAGAGACAGTCACCTGGAGTGGGGCTCGAACCCACAAGCCACCGTGCTGCCCAACGTCCTATAGTTTACAACATGTGTCCAGGTAGTGAACTTGCTATGTTTTATTGTCTCTTCTGCTCAAGATCACTTAAATAAACCAGAGATTTCATGGTACAGGGGCTTACATTTATACATATTTTTAGCTCAATAACCAGAAACATCTTTGGCGAATAATTTATTCTTCTTCACTGTTAGTCAAAGTTAGGCCTAAATTACAGTAATTTCAAATGTCTCCTATCATAATGTAGTAAAATCAGGTGCTTGAGTAAATAACACCAAGAAATGTGAAGCCTGAATAAATAAGTCAACCTTTAATATCTGAAATTGTTTTTTTCTTTTGCCAAGTGCAGCACCCTGAAGCAGGGTGGTCCATGGAAGCAATTGGCTGGTCTAATGCGGTGGCCCACCTAGGGAGTGGAAAGATATTAACAATAAACACATTTGTTGCAGATTCAAGCATCTTACGATTTGAAAAATGCATTGCATGTGAGATAATCACAGCTGGCTCAAACAAGCTCTAAACATCTGCTTGACTTCTGTTTCTTGGGCCATTTCCACATTTTTCTCTCTGGTATTCTGAGGCAAGGCATTTATAATGGCATGTGTGTCCCTCGTACTGGACAAGTAGACTGTCCTTTAAAACTCAGTTGGCCTTTTAGATGAAATAGACCCACTTTTTAAAACGATGGCCCATTTGAATAACGGGGCACAAAAGGATGTGTGTGTTGCCTCAACTCAGACAGCAGCTCTTTATGCACTGGAAAACATGACTTCACAACTTGTCCAGTGCTCGGGTCAGCTCCCATTCATCATTCCAGCAGCCCCTAACCATAAGCTAGCTGCTGGGTTTGACTTAAATGAACAAATACAATGACCAAAGGTCTTTGGTGCACAGTGAATGGCATGAGTCAAGTCTCTAACGTTCCCCATCACAGCTAAGAAGTTCTTTGTCACAGCCAGAAAAACACACACCATGGTGTTGTCCTCCAAGAGCTAAATCCACCCACTCTCAGGTCCAAGCATAATTCTGGTGTCAATGACAGCCGTTCTTCTCTACTCAAGGCGGTCCAGGCCCGGATGTGCTCCAAAAATGGCCAGAAGAGTCAACAAAAGTCTACATTTTAAATAAAAGTGTAGGGGTAGGGAAAGTCAGAAAGGAATAGAAGGAAATTTCTGTTGTTGAGGGCTAATATATTCGTACCCACTCACTTTGAGTCATGTCACAAAAGCTTCAGTGTAGTCTATTCTCGGCAGCTGTGCCTGGACCACGGAACTAGGAATCTTTTGTAGGCTGCAGAAGAAAACTCATTCTTTGTGGAGCTTTATGGAATATGTTTTAGCACATGCCTTTGTGAAGCATTCACAGGCTAAAGAAAGTTTGCATAAATTAATAGAGTTATCGTAAATTTGCAGCCCACTTTCATGAGTAGGTTTCTAATGCTGACTTCATTCTTGAGGAGTAATGCAATATAGAGGGAATGATGTCTATGTCTTTCATATGACATATCCCTCAGGAGAAGAAAGTCCTTTGATAACATGAGTTTTATACATGAGAGATGCTCTAAACCCTTTTTTGCAGTGTATACTAAAGTGTAGCACCTTAAAGGCAACATAGAGAATTCTGGATGAACTACTGTTCTCAACAACAAAAGAAACTAGGTTGTAGTAAGATGCTGACAGTAGGTTTTTAACGGCTATGGTTTAACTCACTTAAGTTTTATTCACTGTTTGAATTACCACAGAATCTCTTGTAAGTCAAGCTGTCAAATTTTGTGGCACTTTCAGTATGCACTTTCATACAAATTTATCAGTCTCCTGAATGTGGAGTTGACAGCAGGGTGGCGCAGCAGGTAGTGTCACAGTCACACAACTCCAGGGACCTGGGTTCAGCTCTGGTTCCCTCCCGAAGTCCATCCATCCATCCATTATCTGTAACCGCTTATCCAATTTAGGGTCGCGGGGGGTCCAGAGCCTACCTGGAATCATTGGGCGCAAGGCGGGAATACACCCTGGAGGGGACGCCAGTCCTTCACAGGGCCCTCCCGAAGTCCAAAAACACATATTGGTAGGTGGATTGGTGACTCAAAAATGTCCGTAGGTGTGAGTGTGTGTGTGTTGCCCTGTGAAGGACTGGTCCCCCCTCCAAGGTTTGTTCCTGCCTTGCGCCCAATGATTCCGGTTGGGCTCCGGACCCACCACAACCCTGAACTGGATAAGTGGTTACAGACAATGAATGAAAGTGGACTTAGTCCCAAATTAAGGCATCTATTTGAAAAACAAAAATAAGGCAACATCTCCGGCCATGGTCTAATGGTGGGCAGCCATTGCCTAAATGAAAGGTTGTTGGTTTGATTCCCACGACCGGCAGAATGTAAAGTAAAGACCGGCGGTGGGAGTAAAGCACTGTCTTCCTCCCACAATCCACCTCTGAGGTGCCCTTGAGCAATGCAACGAACCCATAACTGCTCTCCGGGTGCCGAGGATAACTGCCTGCTGCTCTGGGTGTGGGCTCACAGCCCCCAGTGCACTAGTGTATGTGTGTTCACTGCCACAGATGGGTTAAATGCAGAAGACACATTTTGTTGCATGTTGTACAATGACAAAAAACTGCACATTAGGAATAGAGCAAAGTTTTCATCCCTTTTCATAACTTTCCACACTTGGAGACCTTGCCACTCGTAAAAGGCTGCTACCAGGATAAAGTCTGGGTAATGTCCACAATGAATATTGCGGTTGGTCATGCTCCCCCAGGTAAACTCTGGATATTTATGGATTACCATGCAGGTGTGTAAGGGGCATTAGACTTTTCCCCATTTATTGAGCAAGGGCTGCATACAAACGGAGGACATTTTTTCCTTTGCACAGGACTGGAGAGATAGCAAGTTGGATTAAAATGCCTGAACAATGCTTTTAACACTGTGTCGGAGGTCACATTTTTGAGTTAGCAGAGACAGTCACATTTGCTACCAAAGGAGGAATACATGAAATACCAGTGGATAACAGTTCAATAAAAACAAGGAGGAGCGATTAGGAGAAACAATGAGAATAGCTCAGACAAATTGGACTGCTAATACATCTCCATAATAGATGTGTTTTCCCAAGACATTCTGTAACAATTTTTCTCTAATTCTATTAGCTTAATCAAATATTACTTCTAACACCTAACATTTTTCATTGTCTCCCCAGCACCATATCTCTGCAGGCTGAGATTCAGCAGAGAGAGAGAAAGAGAGAGAGAGAGAGAGAGAGTGAGAGTGAGAGAGCCATAGCCAATTCAGACACATTAATACATTCTTTTGGTATTAGACTGTGACTCCTGCCATGCAAAAAGACACTTCCGTACACGACACTGAATTCTATCATCCAGTAAGTGTAGTTTGTCAAATCTTGATTAGATATGACAGGTGCATCAGTCAAACATGTGTGTTTCTTATAAGTTGGTAGTTTGTTAGCCTAAATAGGGTATAAGTAAGTTAATTATTCTTTCATTTAATTTGATCAGATTGTATTTCTGTCTGATCTGAAGTCAGGGCTTTATTGAGCTTCATCTGAAAGACATTAGATGCATACTCTCTTGGCAAAAACAAATGAATCATTTGGCTGCTGGTTCATCAGTTGAAATGTGATGATTGCAATGTAACAAGAGAGAGTGCAAGGCCAGTAGCACTCAAATTCAATTTAGCAGAAACTTTGGCGCAAGGGTATGAAGCCTCTTTTATTCTGTATCACGATGTGGAATAAGATGTAGTTGTTTCAGTTTTGTCTTGTAATTATGCATGCAGCAATGCATGCTCCAGCTGCTTCTTTCCGTAGAGCCAAAGTGTGTTGCAAATGGTTTTCTAAGGGCTAGGATTTTGCATCCAAATGTGATGAAACTGCTTGTGAACACACACATGAATATTTATTGCTTAATAAATGAATTGCAGTCAAGAATTTTTGTGTTGATTATGAAAAAAAAAATAGTTTACTCTTGTGAGGTGCGGCACAGTGGTGCAGCAGGTAGTGACACAGTCACACAGCTCCAGGGACCTGGAGGTTGTGGGTTCAAGTCCCGCTCCCGGTGACTGTCTGTGAGGAGTTCTCCTCGTGTCTGCATGGGTTTCCTCCCACAGTCCAAAAACACATGTTGGTAGGTGGATTGGTGACTCAAAAGTGCCCCTTGATATGTGTGAGTGTGTGTTGCCCTGTGAAGGACTGGCACAAGGTAGTAACTTCGAAAACGGCAGTGGAACTGAAAAAAAACAAAAAAAAAAAAAAAAAAAAATTAATTCATTATCTGTAAGGGCTTATCCAGTTCAGGGTCGTGGTGGGTCCAGAGCCTACCTGGAATCATTGGGCGCAAGGTGGGAATACACCCTGGAGGGAGCACCAGTCCTTCACAGGGCAACACAGACACACAGATACACATTCACCCGGAGGAAACCCACACGGACACGGGGAGAACACACCAACTCCTCACAGACAGTCACCCGGAGCAGGAGTCGAACCCACAACCTCCAGGTCCCTGGAGCTGTGTGACTGCAACACTACCTGCTGCGCCACCGTGCCATCCAAAAAAACAAACAGAAGGCCAGAAAAATTAAATGTGATTTTACTTTAATAAATAAAAAGTTAATTTCATTACTCAATACAGCTGAGGAGAAAAAGTACTTAAAACATATGCATAAATAAAAATATGAAATATTTATTTATATATATATATATGAAAATATGAATATAGGAATATAAAAGACATCAATATTAGATTTAAGTACATGTGCTAGAGTAATGTAGGTTGTATTCTTCATTTGGTGAGTTTCATTAAGTGTGTTAAGCACAATGTACCACAATGAACAAAGAATAGATGAACCCATTGTAAACAAAAACACATGAAAACAGTGATGGATGTGTATGTGCTACATTTGTCTATTGTAACTAATAGCAGGGATTATTTAAAGCTTTGTCATTTACGTGCAGCTGGTTGCTGGTTGAGTTATTGTGGATGTCCCTGTCCAGGCACTGCTCTGGGAATCCAAAGTTTCAGCACAAGCTCCTGTACATTCATTCCAAACTTAGGCCTTAATTGTCCCCATAATGAAAGAAAAATGCAAAAGCCACTTGAGCAAAATATTTTTCTTCCTGAGCTCTTGTTTTATTGTTTGTCCTCACCTCTGACAATAAATCAAGTCTTATGTGCATTCAGTCTTATAAAAATCTTCCTGAATTCAGTGTTGTGTTCTCCTCTCTATGTGGCCTACACAACGGCGTGTTTATATCCACCCCGAACCAGACTCGCAGAGGCAGCCGGCAACAAGGCCTGTTTGTTTTATTATGTATAAAATGGAATGCATTTCAATTTCCTGGAATGTGCTGGAAAATTCAATCTCTATCAAAGCAGCATGCTCTGGATTATTTCCCCAATTATCATCTCCTGTGTCTAATTTCTCTTCATTCTCTGTCTTCATTTCTTGCCACTTTTTCCCAGAATGTAAACTTTTTTAAAGCTGCAAGTAAATGGTTTTCACATTCATGGTAAAAGTCTTGCGAATAATAATTGTACTTCACTTAGAAGAATTTTGAGATGTCTACCTAGTACTATAGATGTGGTGCAAAGGTCTAGTAAGGAGAAATTGCAAAACTCACTGTGTATCATACCAAAATAGTGACTTTATTAAGTTAAATTCTAATTATAAATATATTATAAAACGGACAGTTTAAAACATCTTGCATGTTAAAATCGGGGTAGATTCCACTTTAATACATTCATTCATTCATTGTCTGTAACCGCTTGTCCAGTTCAGGGCCGCGGTGGGTGACACACCCACACACAGCACACCCACACACACGTTTCACTTTAATTCCAAATTACAATAACATTATGAAAATTACATCATCATTATTGTTACATTGTAATTATAAATCCCTCCAAATCTCTGAAGTATTTGGGATCTTCTGGAAAATGCAATAAAAACAGAATCTTTGACATGTTTTTTCTCTTCAATATTTATTTAGCTGATAAAAATACACAGAATAGATTCACAGAATACACAGAATTTCACAAACAAGATAGGACAGGGGCAAAATGAGAGTTTTGAGAGAGTTACACCATTTTTAATCCATCTACTAAAAACAGGTAAAAATGTAAAAGGGGCATCGACCAAAGACTCAATCTTGACATGCAAACAATGGTTGGGGATCACCACTTTGTGTGAAACATCATGAGAGGATTGTCAAACAGCTCCAAAAAAACATTTGTCAAGAGAAGATTGAACAGAAACCAGAACAATCTCAGTCCATGCCGGCATCTTTGAACTTCGAGCCCTCAGATGGCATTGCTTGAGGAAATTAATACAATCTAAAACTCCTTTAAACAAGGAAAAGTCCATATATCCCTTCTCTGCGCAAACACTGCTGAGTTCTCTGGGCGCAAGCTTATTTCACATGTTCTAAAAAGAGTGGAATAATGTGTTGTAGTCAAAAGTTTGATTACAAACCTGCAATGGAAAACAATATAGGTGAACTAAAAGTCACCTACATCAGTATGTTACAAAAACCATGATATTTAGTGATTTGTATTTGATGCATTTATGTTGCCTTAGTATATACATGTGGATAAAAAAAATCCTTGGCCTTAGATTCGTGAACAGAGCTTGCCATAATTACAATGTGACATTTTAAGATATGCCATCTGCAGGACCATAAAGATTTATAGATTTTGAAGCACTTATTTTAATGCTTAAAAAATACTTTCAATCAATATTAAAGGACTGAACTCCAGGGCAAACACAGTTTAAAAAGTATATGCAAGATGTTGAAATATGGATTTTCAAATCACAGACTTGTGAACTGAAGTCAGCTGATTATTAGCTCTTGTCAATTTTATATACATCTAAAAATTTCCTTGAAATGTAAAGTGCATTACAAATAAAATGTATTATTATTATTATTATTATTATTATTATTAATAAAGTAAGCATCAAGAGTTTTTCTCAGAAGGAATGTCCTTAGAAAGATGATGGACGTACATCTGTACTCTCTGAACACTCTTCCTCTTTCTTCCAATGAGCAATTCATCCTCAATTAAATGATTTTATCCCTCAGAGCCATGTGTTTTTTTGAGACTGGAGCCAAGATGGAAACTCCTAATAACATAAAGCATCCTTTATCTTTCATCAGGAGTGAGATGTGACCTCTGGAGAAACTGCTCATTCAGCAGCTTGGACATCTGAGGAGTTTGCGCTCCACAGGCCCAGATTAATCATTTAACCTGTTGATGGGGTCAGCGTGTGACACTGCGAGCAGGAGGAAGCATAGCTTCTTTGACAATGTCCTCACGAATTCTCAAAGGGGAGTGACTCAAGAGGTGTAGTATTTTTATGTTTTTTAATGCATGCCCCAACATCTCACAATAGAAGCCCATCAACCAAACCCCAGAAGGCCAGTTAAACTGAGAACTAATATTTAGGGGTGATTTCCAAAACATGGCCGTATTCTGAGCATGTTACATAGTCAGTCTGAGGAGTGATATGATGTACTTTTATGGTATTGAAGTTACACTCGTCTAATCATTACTGAATCACACACTTTCATATATGTTGTCACTGTCAGGTCAAAACCATTATTCTCCATTTCGGAGGTTTTTCACTGTTTGTCAAAATATTAGATATTAAATAATAATAATAATAATAATAATAATAATAATAATAATAATATTAATGGGTGACACACTGGCGCAGCAGGTAGTGTTGCAGTCACACAGCTCCTGGGACCTAGAGGTTGTGGGTTCAAGTCCCGCTCTGGGTGAGGAGTTTGGTGTGTTAATAACAAATTACATATAACAAATTAATAATAATAAATAATTGAATTGCATTTGGGCGGCACGGTGGTGCAGCAGGTAGTGTCGCTGTCACAAAGCTTCAGGGATCTAGGGGTTGTGGGTTCAAGTTGTGTGAAGAGTTTGGTGTGTTCTCCCCGTGTCCACGTAGGTTTCCTCCGGGTGCTCCGGTTTCCTCCCACAGTCCAAAAAAAAAAAAACACACGGTGGTAGGTGGATTGGTGACTCAAAAAGTGCCCATAGGTGTGAATGTGTAAGTGTGTGTCATCCTGTGAAGGACTGGCGCCCCCTTCAGGGAGTATTCCCGCCTTGCACCCAATGATTCCAGGTAGGCTCTGGACCCACCTGAACTGGATAAGCAGTTACAGATAATGAATGAACGATAATAATAATAATAACAAAAACAAGGTACTGGTTCAAAACTAGAAAGTAATTAACTGAAGCATTAAAACAAGACTAGAAATACTCAAATAAACAGCCACAAACCCCACAAAAACGTGCAGCCGTATACACAATCTCCAGACAAAGGACACTAGGAGACAGAGGCTTAAATACACTGAGGAAAAAAGGACACCCTGGGGAAAAACCAAGAGTGCATGTGACAGGGGCTTGGAAATATGAACATGAGCATATGGCTAAAGAAAACAAAAACAAAGAAACACGTGGAACCAAAACATAAGGAAGAAGTGAAGAGAAGCACAATCAAGAGCTAGAAGACATGAGGAACAAACAAGACCGTAGCATGACAGGCCCAAAATGACCATTCTCTGCTCCTTTGACTTCCATTAAATAATAAAACCTTTTCCTTCTCCTGCAAAGTGTATTTTGAAGGTTTTTGGACTTCCTCTAATGCTCATTAGTGCATAAACACATTGAGCCTGCGCCCTTATCCCTGAACGCCCCTGGCCCTCTGCAGACCTTCTCAAGCCCTTAAGGATCTTGTTTTCTAGTTAAAAAGCCACCAGGCAAACAATGAAAGCTGTGTGGTGGCCTTAATGTCCCACTACTGCTGCCACCATAGTCTCCATCAAAGAGCAGCGGAAAGAGGGAGGAGGACGAGAGAGGGGGAAGAACGGCCTTTTTCTCTCTGACACAAACAGTTGATACAACGTGATGAGGGCTTTTCAAAAAAGATGGCTTTGTTTAGCTCCTTAAGTGCTGTAGAATCTTTTAATGAGAGGAAGTTTTAGTGCCATCAGAGGACACCAGCGCAGTGCACTCACGCTGTATTTGTTTTCTGAGCGAGTGAGAGAAGTGATTATGTTTTAATGAGCCGGGCCTGCGCCTCAGCAATGCTCTGGCGAAAAGTTTATTTTTATTACCTTGCGGGAAGATGTTTGCTCATCTTTTCCTTTTTCACCCTCCCTTTCTCCTCCCAAGCTGCTTGAAGTGGTGTAATGTGATTGTAATGGGGATATCCACATAAGGAAATGCTTTGCGCTTAGCCTGAGCTGCTCTAGTGATCCTCAGTTTACCTCAGCATCAACTTTTCGGAAATAATCCCGAATTTATAGTACAACCTCTACAAATAAATTGCAGCATCTGGACACCTTTTCCTGTGAACACATAATGAATATTGATCCAAGTACAGAGACAAAACAAAGTGCATAGTTATCCTGATTACAGCTTGGAATTTACTGTACATTTCCTACAAGCTGGAGTGTCTTGGTACCTTGGGCTTTGAAAGCTGAATGAATATTGATCCAGTGTGCATAGGCAAGTCCAGAAAATAAGGCTTTCTTGTAAAAACGATATAGACAAGATGCAGGAAATGAAATTGAAGACACATCATAAAGTTCTCAGACACTTTGAAAAAGAAAGGTGCCACAACCCGCTTTCTTAATATTCCTGAGTCTACACTCTCACATTTAGCCAGTACAAATTCTGTCTATAAATAACACACAGTGTAAATCACTAGATTTAATCATTTCTGCTAATAACAAAACTATAATTCAGTATTAAAGCAGTGCTATGTAACTTTGGGGACTAATGACCTCTCTGATGAGAATGTAGAACTGCTCTTAACACATGAAAGAACATTCCCCAACACTGGTTGTTTTGGATCCCTTTCCCTGAATGGATGAATGTGGTGATTACAAGTGTATTAGAAGAGTTTAATAAAGAGCACTCCGATAAAGCTTGGTGAAAGACATTCTAGTGAATTAAATAATCATATCTTCAGTATAACTCTGATTTTGTGTTTGAGTCCTCTCAAATCCTCCTGTAACTGGTGGATACTGTTCTCAAACCCCTGCCATATCTTACCCCAAACCTGATTTTAGAACTATTTCAGGCTTGACAGTGGACTCACAGCACCTCACACACCATATTTTAGTATTTTTTTTTTGGTAATGCTTTAATTTTAAAATTCGGATTGTATAATATATATATAATTGGTTTATTTGTTTTTTGCTGGTCCTGGGCCCAGTCCTTCTTCTGCACTGCTGCTAATTCTCACTCTACTGCTTTTCCACTATGGCTTTATTTAGGCCACTTCAGTCTGGGTTGTATAAAGCTGTCCAGTCGTTAGAGAGAGCAAAATTACGTTCCTGCTTTACTAATGTTTAATTACATTAATGTGCAATATCAGTCGTTAACGGGCATTAATTATAAATGAAGATGTAATGATGGCCATTAATATTTAATTAAAGGGCAATCAAGTGTTATTTGGCAGTGTTACAAAACTAGACACTAATAAAAGAATATTCTCTTCAGCCTGTGATGAGAGAACAGAAGACAAAGGCACTCAGTCTTTGCTGTATTGTATAATGTGAGAACAGGGAGCATAGGTTACAGCTACATTTACTCGGCTATTCACTCTTGAAGAGGTTTAAGGTTTGGGTTTCAGAAGGTCTTTCACTCAGCCCTTCACTCAGACAAAAAAAAAACTGAGCACTTAATTTACTTAATTCAGATGTGTATATAAATTCCACTTGAATAAAATAGACAATGATCAGCCACAATATTAAAACCATATGAGGGGGGAAGTGAATAACATTGATTATGTCCTACAACAGCATCCGTCATGTGATGAGATATGTTAGGCAGAACGTAAATGGCAGGTCTTGCAGGTGCCCCCAGAATGCAGTGGGTAGTTGCTGACTGATGTGCAAGGTGGTGTAAATCCTAGCCACTCTGATCCAGTCACAGAGCTCTTTTAACAAAAACTGCTGAAAAAATTAATGCTGGCTATGAAAAAAAGGTGGTAGAACACACATAGCATGGTACCCACACAGAGTCAGAGTGCCCATGCAGACCCCTGTCCACTGCAAAAAAGCACCTATATTGAGCACATTTCACATTTCTTTTAAATAATGTAGATGCTCGTCTGGGTTTGTGTTACTTAATAGAACCAGGATGCACTATAGGAAAAAGGCAAACTGGCAGAGGCAGCGTGATGCCCTGGGTAATGTTCAAAGATCTGGGACAGCGTGGGTGCTGGCATTAATATGGATGCTACTTTGACACATACCACCACCCTAAACATTATTGCAGACCAAGTTCATCCCTTCATGGTAATGTTATTCACTAATGGCATTGGCCTCTTTCAGAAGAATAATCAGCCTACCCGGATCTATTTCAGCAGAAACCCTACCTGGAATCACTGGGCCCAAGGTGGGAACACACCCTGGAGGGTGGCCACACACACTCACACCGTCACTCACACACTCACACCTATGGACACATTTGAGTCGCCAATTCAACTAGGGTATCAATTTATGGTTTTGGACCGTGGGAGGAAACCAGAGCACCTGGAGGAAACCTACCGTGTTTCCCCGAAAGTAAGACAGTGTCTTACATTCTTTTTACCCCCGAAAATCCCACCATGTCTTACTTTCGGGGTATGTCTTATATTGGTAAAAAATGTCGATTTTTGTTTTAACCATAAAATTAACATTTATTAACAACCTGAACAGTATGGTATTCACCATAAAACAGTTTTATAAAAGCAAGTGCCAAGAATGTCTTGTTACAACCGTATCATGACGGTATTTCCATGTATAACATGTAAAACAATGAAAAACGGTAAGAACGAACAGTTTGAATATGTTATACTGGAAGATAAAACAGATTTATTCCATGACAACCATGGCCATGCCAATCAGAGCGGCCACCAGCGGCTGCACATGAGGGCACTGAGGCTGCGTGTTGGACCACGGACAACATTACTGCTGCTCCCGCGGCCTCCACATCCCTCCGCTCACTCCGCTCCAGATCCGTCCGCATCCCGCAGTTAATGCAGCAAAAGGTACCGGTTCTATGGCTTATATTTTTCCAACGTACAGTTTACTATGTCTTACTTTCGGGGTACGTCTTACATTAGCCGACCCCCCTAAAACCCACACTGCGTCTTACTATCGGGGGTGTCTTACTATCGGGGAAACACGGTAGGTGGACACAGGGTGAACACACCAAACTCCTCACAGACTTAAAAGTGATATTCATGATTGTAATATAAAAAAAACTTTTTATAATATTCAGAAGGATGTTTCCTGACCATTAGATAGCTCCCCGGTTTGTCTGCGTACTTGAAACCATTCTAAAGTGTTTATGAAGCCCCAGTGTCTGTAAATGAGCAAAATAATAACAAACTGTCTTGGTCCAGTACACTAGGCTTCCTCTCTCTTTGCTTATTTTAGAGGCATCTGGAGGTTCTTTTTTAGACACCTGAGAGAACTCACTGAAAAGTATGAACTGAGATGAGGATATTGCTGTAATCCTGCTCCATAGGTGGGTAATATTTACTTATTTTTGCTGTTTCAGATCACTTAAGGTCGAAATGTCTCCAAACACAGGAGATGGCTAAGTGCATTACCCAAAGTGCCACCGTACTAAACAACTTGGGTTACAAATGAGCTTCTGCGGTAATTCAAACACTGAATAAAAACATTCAAGTTAAACATCATCCACGTATGAACAACAGTTGTTTTTTCCCCCTCAAACACACCATTCAACTTTAAAAGACTCAGAGCTTCTGAATGTAAACCAGAGAGAAATTATTTCCACACAATCGTAAACGTTCCCTTTAAAATGTCTGCTGTTTTCATGGTGGTGCCTGACATCACAGGACACGTTCAGAGGGTTTTACAAGTCCATGCCTTGACTGCTAGCTATCAAATGATGCCAAAACATGAAAAAAAAACCTATTCAGAGATTTTTCACAGCTGTGACTATAAGCTGTTGTTATTCTATTTGGGGTTTTAACATAAACATACAGCTGAAACCTAATTCTGTTTGTGAGAAGAGAAAAAACCCACACACAGCAGCAGCAATTGACATAATGCTCTTCAAAAGCCATTTCGAGTTCTCAACAGAGGCTAGAAATGAAAATGGAGTGGGTTGTTTTTGTACACTGTGAAGTCTGTTTGGCATGGACTGAGGCCTCATGGTTTGCTTGTGGCTCAGTGTGTTGTGCTGAGGAACACCCATGCAGCTCTATTCAGATGGTAAGCATGGCTTGTTTACTCAAAGTTTTCCTTTCTTTCCCATTCACAGTCACCAGTTAGCAAAACAAAAGGGTCTATGAGGCAGTGATTTGTCGAGTGGGCTCAGGAGCGCGCTGGTCAAGCGGAGGAGGCTGGTTTGTGGTCCGGCACATGTTTGTTAGGGTGGGTGTCACCATTGTTTTAACCCAAGACACCCTCCCTCTGTTGCTTGTGATGTCTTTGTGTGCACCCTCATAACTTCTGGATAGTGCCCTCCTCCAGGCTAGAGAAAGCTTAAGAGGAAATGTAAGTGAAAATGTTTATTGCTGAGTCTTTACCAGTTCTTTTCACATACAGTGATGAAGGAAGCCCAAACTGGAAACAGAATCACCAAATCATTTGTATATACCTTGTATACTCTTTGTCTATTTTATCAGCTTCACTGACCAGACTGTCAGTGTAGACCACATCACTGTAGTTCTACAACTACTGACTGTAGTCCACCTGTTTCCCTGCATACCTTCTTATCTCCATTTTACCCTGCTCTTCAATGGTCTGGGCCCCCACAGAGCAGGTATGATTTGGGTGGTGGATCATTCTCAGTGCTGCAGTGACACTGACGTGGTGGTGTGTTTGTATGTGTTGTGCTGGTACGAGTGGATCAGATACAGCAGGGCTGCTCGAGTTTTTAAACACTGAGTCCACTTACTGTCCGATCTGTTAGATCTTGTTGGGCCATCTTTTATATGTAAAGTCTGAGACAGTAGCTCATCAGCTGCTTCACAGTTTATGTTGGTGGTTCTCTGGTCCTTCAGTGGTGGACAGAGTACGCTCCCACCGGACGCTGCTGGATATTTTTGGTTGGTGGCTTATTCTCAGTCCAGCAGTGACACCGAGGAAATTAAATAATCTAGTAGCACTGCTGTGTCTGATCCACTCAAACCAACGTAACATACACACACACGCACCACATCATTAGTGTCACTGCAGCACTGAGTGTGACCTACCAGCCAAATCATACCTACTCTGTGGGGGTCCTGATCATTAACGAGTGGGGTGAAATGGGGAGAAGAATGAATGCAGAGAAACACACTGTAATTGTAGAACTACAAAGTGTTTCTGTCTGGTCAGTGAAGCTGATAAAATGGACAGTGAGTGTAGATACAAGGTACATGTTCCTAATCCAATGAACGTTCAGTGTACATGAGTTAGTTTTATGACGTTTCTCTGGAGAACATTAACACACACTTCCTGAAGATGCCTCTGCTTGAATTCCCTGAATAGACTGTAGATGGATTGACTTAATAAGAAAAACTAGGCTGCTTCTTCACGGAATATTTCAGCATAAAATTATTACTCACTGAATCTGACCCCGAAGGATGAGCTACATTAATGCATACTGTACATATAAATCTTGCATTTATATCTCTCCTGACAGTAATGACCAAATGTTACTTCTCATTCATATCATTATTATGATCTAGATTTCTTCATGATGATTTTTTTCTCTTTTAAAAATTAATTTCTGTCTTCTTTCCTCCAACTAATATTGTGAATATGGAGATCTGTTGCTGAGGATTAAAGGACCTGAGAAGAAATGTTCATCTGAGTGTCTGCATGTCAATTAGATGAATACTGTACTGGACCATTTCATTTAAAAAGTTTCAAAGCTGGTGTGAGGATGACTAGAGTAGGAAATGAAAATGTTGAGTTTCAGATATGCCTATCAAACACAAATATATGAATTTTTCACCCTCCTAATTTTAGTGCCATTATTAATCTATGATACTGAGAAATTTGCATGAATATATGTGTGTGTGTGTGTGTGTGTGTGTTTAAGTGTGTGTGTGTGTGTTTGAGTGTGTGTGTGTGTGTGTGTTTGAGTGTGTGTGTGTGTGTGAGAGAGAGAGAGAGAGAGAGAGAGAGAGAGAATGGAATGTGCTGTACAGTGTAGATAAAGGCCAGTGACTGTGTGTGAGTGTGAGTGTGTGTGTGTGTTTAATAGGCTTCTGGCTCAACATGGCTGCCATTTCTCAGGTCTTCAGTATGCAGAGAACACGGCACCATAATTAAACACAATCCCCAATGTCATACCATCACCCATGCTGCACTGACCCTGCAATATTTCATCCAATTTGCGCCGTTTGACGGGCTATCCCTTCGCTTTTTAGACTGACAACAAAGGTCTGGGGACATCCACATTGTGGAATTCAGAGCCCTCACCCAGGGTTTACTGCACTCATCTTGCCAACCTGCCTAAAACACTAGGTTTATTTAAAACCGTGTTGAACTGAATTATGTGCCCTGAATCAATTTCTTTCTTATTAACATGTGAAACAAACAAACTCCCTCACTTACATCAGAGAGTGTGTTTGTTTGTCTTTTTAATGTGTGAAACAGACAAACAATCTTTCTGATGTAAGTGAAACCGTTCTCTATGCCATATTTTGTGAAAACCATCATAAACCAACATACATATGTTACTGAGAATGTTGGCCAAAACATTCATTCATTCATTATCTGTAAGCGCTTATCCAGTTCAGGGTCGCGGTGGGTCCAGAGCCTACCCGGAATCATTGAGCACAAGGTAGCAACTCGCCCTGGAGGGGGCGCCAGTCCTTCACAAGGCGATATTACCATATTTTTACATAAAATACAAACAAAGTGTATATACACACTAACCCTATTTCAAGAAAAGTACTACTCTTTTAAAAGTATTATGTACTCAAGATGAAGGTTTTTGCTACTTTATGTTGAGAAACATAATTCTTGAATTGCTGCACCATTTTCCTGCGCAGTCTTTTACAGAGTGGTGAACACCTGCCTAGCTTTATTTTGGAAAGACTCAGCCTCTCTGAGACACATTTTAAGCCCAGTAATTTAATCATTTTGCTGACCTGATGCCAATTAACCTAATTACATTTTGTAGAATTACAAAAATGTACCTTTGGTGCCCCATCCCACATTTTTGTAACGCGGTGCTGGCATCAATTAAAAATTCAACGTTTAAAATATTGCCTTTGTATTGTTTGCAAATACATTTAATTCATTCATTATCTGTAACTGCTTATTCAGTTCAGGGTTGCGGTGAGTTCTGAGCCTACTCTGAATCACTGGGTGACACCTGTGTGACTGCGACACAACCTGCCGCCCAAATACATTTAAATTATTATTTATTATTTATTATTATTCATTGTTATTAACTCATTATATTATTATTATTAGAGAGTAAAGCACCAAAGGTGCTTGGGCCACTCTTGCTTTTGCTCTGATTTTTCTTCTTCTTATTATTTTTTTTCTCAGCTAAAACGCTTTGTGGAGCCCAAACCATAAGTCATCCAGACCTCACATTTGGAGGGTAGGTGCACTTGGTTACTCATTACTCAGGCAAGTAAAATTACCCCAATCAGCCTGATAGTGGTGCTATAGAGCAAAGTTTTGCCTTTTGGCCCATATCTCTGTAATGATGGCACCTAGGCTGAAAATTCTTACTGTATTTTTTTCAAGTTTTGTGCATTTTTAGCTCATTGACCACAAAATCATAATTCTTTTACTAGTCCTAGATTTTTTTTAAATACCCCAACATTATAGGTATCAAAGTGTTCAGGGGAGCTGGGTTGCACTTAAGTTTATTTTACAAATTGAACATAGAATGAAGTGCCTTTTGATGGAATTACTTCAAACGTTGCTACTATAAATTATGAATATATTCATGAATGACTATATATTGACCTAAATTTTGTATAGTGTAATGAATACAGTGAAATGCCAAAAATGCAAGTAGTGCTACCTGATAGCAGTTGGCTTTGTAACTAAATGGCCTTTTGTTTACATCCAGCAGCTGGTTGATGTGCTGAATTGAAGCATTTTTAACACAAAATGTCAGATGTTGATAATTTCATAAGTGTATCCAAATCAGAAAAAAAATTCAGTTCAAGCAAAAAGTTGCAATGAAATTCATAATGCCATGTCTTGGCCCCCTGTAATTGCCGCTTGCAATATTTTTTATCATTTTTTCTTAACATAAAGCACCTCGCTCACTACATTTATCTGCATATCCCAAATAGGAAGCTATTCATTGTTTTGCATCAATACCATTGTGTGTTGTTGATCAAAAATATATATATTAATGCAATTAATAAAAAATCATTCTTAATAATTTGTATAATTTGTATTAAGTGTATGTATAACGTTATAACTATATATGTAAATATTTAATTCTTTTCATTATTTTTCAGGTTAAAACAAATGTGTAACAATGTTGAACTGTTTTCCTGTTATTTGTGAAGGTGATCAGTGCAGCTCTGGTCAGCTGCTCTATGAGCTTGAGTTGCTCCCTGTGGCTGTATTGAGAACAGTGTCGTGTGGAAGTGATGGTAGAAGGAGCAGAGTACTGTTGCCGATGGGCTGGAAACCATAAAGTTGTGCATGGAGCTGACGCAACACTTTTAAAATGACTATTAACAGACAGGCCAGTTCAGTAGACACCCCATCACTCTTACTCTCCAATGGTCCTAACACAGATATGGAGACTGTGGAGTACCATTAGTGAAATGCATTCTCATTTTCCTATTAGTTACACTCACTGGTGTCCAACATTATGGCCTTGGGTGGCAGTCGAGTTTCTCGATCTTTCATCTGGAAAAACTTTCAAGGTAAAACAGCTTACCCACAAGACCATAACTATTTATCACTGCTCTGCCACAGAACCTAGTTTATAAAAACATTTACAGTATTTTGGTCCATTTGTCTAAAAAAAGAAAACATATAATAAAATACAAAATATATAAAAGAGCAGTGCATAAATATGACAGTTATTACTGACCAACATTTAACTATTCTTATATAAAAACTGCAGTTACTATGGGACTCAAGTTTTAACTAAGAACATCAAATGGAACATGACTCACAATCTTAAGGATTAAAGCCTGAAACATGGATGTGCTGGAATAGCTTAGACAACACAGCTGATCTGTATGCATTAGACAGAAATTTGAGCCAGTCTGATAAGAGCATGTAGTAAATGTTATTGTAACTTGAACGTAGTATCTTAACTCTATTTTAACTTTAGCGTTTCCTATTGTCCCAGACATAACATACACACAATATTGTGAGGTAAAATATACATGGAAATTTTTGAATTGTGTTTTAGCACTTAATTTGTTCCATTTAAAATAACGGACCCTAATATATGATCTTAAATGTGGTCCTTAATCACTGAACATGAAATTTATTACAGTAACCACAGGAGCATTATTAGAAATATTAGTATATCAGTAGCATTTGCAGTATTGGTAAATAACATCACAGTTATATTATTTCTATATCACACAGTCCTATCAGTGATTAAACCTTAAATCATTAAACACTGTTTGCGTGCACCCTGTGGTGTAGTCTGACATATTACAGTGGAAATCTGGCAGTCGCGTCCTGAATGAGGCCTTAAATCAGCACTTTGTTTCTGTTGAACATGTGTTAGCAATGCCTCCTAATCCTCTAGTGTTGAATGAAATTGCACTTATCAAGTGCAATTCATGGCAGGCACATGTGGTAAATGATTAAGAGCAACAGTAATATCATTGATACATTTCTATTACCACAACAAATAGTAACATTCCCAGGAGAACTCTACACTCTTCTCTGTCGGGGGCAGAGAAGCTTCAGGGGCTTTGGGAGTGTTCATGCTGTGGTGACACATTGCTAAGAGCTGATGTTAGGGGCCTGGAAAAGCCTGCTTATAAAGGGCACAGGGGAGAAAGAGAGGAGAGAAGCTTTAGGCCTGGGGCTGTGATGGGAAAGGAATGCTAACAGACTGCAACCTGACTCTGCCTTCCCTAAGTGCTACCCAAACAGCACAAGCACACTCCGTCCTGCATCACTCTCCCTGCAAACCTATATCCCCTGAAACTCCATCCTCCTGGTGTGAATAGCTCCCAAATTCATCTTCAGTTATTGTTAGAAATGCTGTATGTGTATCTCTATCTGGTCATCACAGTTGGAACTATAGCCCCCCTATCATTACATAGCACAGTGGATATAATTGCTAACATTCTCATAGCAGACTGTTGTGCAATTCAAAAATGTAAATATAAATTATTTTCAGATTGGTAAAAACATAATGCTATTCCAGTAAAGCTCCTTGAGCAAGACTCGTAACACCATATTAGACTTCCTCTGTACTTTTGCCATCTACACAACAGACTGGTGTTCCCAGCATGGGCGGGAACCTTAAGAGAACTTGAGCAACACCCCAAACACTAGCCTCCCTTTGTAATTTGCTGTGGACAAGAGTGTGTCCTGATTGCTGTAAATGAAAATATCACAACTTCTCTGTATTTAATCATATGTATACAGAATATATAATATACCAAATTACTTGACTAAAGTTTAAGAGGTACTGTTACCTTCTAAATGAATTTGTGATTATTATTTACCAATTTGCCTGATAATAATGATCAATATTTATTCCCCTACTATGCAATAATTTGAACTGCTTTATACAGTATATTCCATATTTTTTATCACAGCCAATGACACTTTACTGTAAGAAGTTAAACATATACATAGGGCAAATTTATATTTTTGTTTTAAATTATCATTGTTTTTTATTTTATATAAATGGTCGCAACTGTAATAACTGCAATTTCCCTCTGGGTTCATTAAAGTATTTTTGATTCTGATTCTCTCTTACAAAAAGTAATATTCACTATGTAATCAAATGAAAGTTTTGGAGTCATAGTTACATATATGAGGTTCTGTGCTGAGATTCAAATGTGTTTAGAAGTGAAATAATAACAAAGAGGTAGAAAAATAACTTTTTTCAGTCATGTGCCAGGACAAAAAATGTCTGTTAATCCCAGTCCATCTAATGCAACATATCTTAGGCCAAGCAGAGAGAAAGGATAGCTTTGAGATTAGTTGCTCATAGGCATAACAAGAGCAGGAGTGATGTTCCCGGAGGTGAGAAGCGCCGTTTTTGCCTTATGCTGACATAGGAACATCCACACCTTATTAGCTAGGTGAGACGCTGACGGGGGTGTTAGGGAAAGTGGTGAAAGTCACAGCCTCATGCCGAGGGCTGTTCAGAAGTGGGGAGGTGGGTGAGTGTGTGAGTTGATCACAGGAAATCCCGAGTTCCTTGACACTGTTTGTGGTCCTGGAGTGTTAGTTCTCACCCTGCGTTGCTTTTGGTGCTGCGGCCAACACTATGGGAAGTTCTTTTAGCGCGTTCATAAAATACACCAATTAGCATTGTCACAACAGCATTTAAAGCTGCACTGCTGAAAAGGCAGCCATGCACTTCAAAGCTTGGTGAAACACTTTGTACATGTGTACACATTAGTTTCAGGTAACTGTGAATGATCTTCCAGGGGACAAGTTATGGTGTTGATTACCAGCATGACAGGAACCATGATTAAAACAGGGACATGGTAATGGCGTAGCATTCATGTATTGGCTCTGTGTGCCTTTCTAAAGGGTGATGTACGACACCATTACAATAACCTCATGGCCCTTAAAGACACCAATCTTCAGATCACCAGTCTTGTCCTTCACACATGCTTGTCTTGACATTTGGGAGCTGTGAGGTGTGTGTGTGTGTGTGTGTGTGTGTGTGTGTGTGTGTGTACAGTACTTAGACACTGACAGTCAGCTTTTCAGGGATTTAACATGTACCAGTATGTAGCATATGTTCCCACTGTCATCACTCTTTTTCTATAACCATTGCATGCTGTTCAGGGTCCCGAGCTGATTTGGAATTATTGAGTGAAATGCAGGAACACACCCTGGATGCTGCATGAGTACATCATAGGGGCCCACTATCATCAGATAAAGCAAAAGCATTATAAAGATAGAAAAAATATTAGCAATGCTGTGGTGAGCCTAGGTTGACATACATGCTGTATGTTAATTGTGAACTGTATGTTATTACCATTAACTTTACTATTTTTTTCACCCTCAGAACTCTTAATGCACATTATCTAGGCTTGGCTTTCTGGATCTTGTTTGCAAGGCGTCGAAGTCGCACTGACCGTAAACACACCATATTACGGTCTGCTCAGCCGGGCCGCGCTGGACAAATGTTTGTCAGAACACCACTGTAAACACGTCCACCCCACCAGGGTCAGCCAGAGGGTGGCTGACACTTAAGCTGGCTCGCTGATACCGCAGTCATGTCAACGGAAGTGTAAGCATATACCCAGTTTTCCCAACGAGTCAAACTTGCCTTGGTGCGCCAAGGCATTCACAGACTCCGAACACATGTTCACCAATCCCGCGCCCCAAAATACACATCATATTTTCAGCATGTGCCCCCTTGATTATTCTACACTGATGAATCTGAGAAGATTAAGTTCTGCTTTCTTAAGCGCAGAGGCCTGGGAGGGTGACTGAGTGGCAGCTCAGAGAAACGTGGAAGATGATGGTTTATGAGGTATGGGGCGGGATGGGGTGCTGGACGTGCTCTAATTTTGATACCACTGGTACTTCAAGAGGGCAGATCATGTGTCTCAACTCTGTCTGTCTGTCTCTGTGTCGGTCTGTCTGCCCTGCCTCTGCTGACTGGGACCGGAGTGGCGCTAACACAGATGAGAAAAACAGACGTGCTCTTTAAAGTCTTAAGTCTACTTCGTGCAAGGAATAACATTTGTATGTGAGGTACTTAGTGGAGGTTGCCAAGGTCCAGTATTGCAGTGTTGTCTAAGCTGTGATGCCTGACAACACTTGACGGACTGTAAACACTGTTAGAAAGAGCCAGAATTTCTGCTTTATCTGGAGGGGGAACCCCTATTGGCAGATAGAAGGAAGTGCAGGGAGATCGATTTTTTTGTTCTCAATCAGTTTAATTAATTAAACACACTGAACACACAGAGACAACACATTTTTCCAAACACATCATATTTAATTGAAGTGATTTTGCTGAAGCCTATGTTGAGGGTTACAGAAAGAGTTATGGCTCAATAGCAGGTGTATAAAAAAATCACTATACAAGTCATTATACAGTTATTGAATGAAAATGAATTAGCATGGTATCCACTGAAATGTAAACATACTGTAGGTAAACAAATCTTATTTGGCACATACACGTTTCCCCAGAGGTGTGGGACTGCCTAGAAGCCTCACATTATTATGAAAGCTCTGAGGGAGGCCCATATATATTCAGCCTTTGAAAACTCAAAAGAGCATTATTACTGTGACTTTAGTTGAGTCCTGTGACAGGTACTTGACATTTTCAGAGCAACTGGTGGGTGTGTTGGCGGTTAAATATAAACAGCGAGTTTGTGGCATTGATTATTTGAGACAATCTTTGGAGTGGAGAAATAGGAGCCTGCCGAAAAGATAAATGATCTCAGGGTCGGTTTCATCTCGGCAAAGGCCAGAGCTCCCTTCTACCAGCATTTGTGCTTCCAGTAGTATTAAAGTTTAAAAGTAAGTTGTACAAATGACCTGCTGGAGCTCCTAGATCCCAAATGGCAAGTCTAAAAGGAACAACTCTGATATATCACAGCTTGGGGTTGGGGAGAAACTTGAGTTGCCGAGCTGTTACGCTAGATTTATTAGTTGCTGTATTTTTCTAGTGTCAACTGATGTTCCAGGAGCCTGAGCCACCAGGGTTTAGTGTGACCTCTTTCCCACTGGCAGCCGATGGAAGAGTGTTTGGATGCCAGGCTATTCCTGAGGGAGTGTTAAACACAACAGATTAAGACGCTTCGCAAATCTCCCAAGCTAGCATTAGACCACTTATCATATTAGTTTAGCCACACAGGTTCATCTGATACTATGACACCCCTACCCTCACTCTTGTGCCCCTCCTTCAACTCTGGCTTGGCGACACCCCTGTAACCCCAGAGGCATCTAAGTGCATCGACGTCGAAGGACTGCAGCGTTCTGAATTCCTATATCTCTATACCGGTTTATGCTGCCATGTTGTGCCGGGCCGGAAGAGATGGAAGAAATCTGTGGTGATTCACACACCCGCAAACATAAACATCTTTTTGGTACTGGATGTGGCAGCTGAGGTAGTGTGTGTGTGTGAGAGCAGTTCAGAAACATTTCTCCTCTAGCACTTACCACATCAAATTTCTGATTTTTAAAAGTCCATTCTCTATACAGCATCTATAAAGGTGCACAAGCATGAAACATCACTGGGGTCAGCTTAATGATTGGTTAACTGTTATGTGAGTATGCTTGGGGGGGTTACTAAAGATACCAAAGTATCAATATCCACACATGTTTAGTCAGATATTCTGTATCTGCATAGTAGTCATAGTTGCTGGATGACACTGGTCACTGAGCTTCGCACACTAAATCTGGCTGCCAAAGATTTTGTCACACCAAGCATTTATTGATTTACATTTTTGTTTATACTGTCTTAATGTTCTTGGGAAGTGCTTCTAAATTAATTCCCTGACTCTGCTCAGCTGTTACACAGTGCTAGTGTTTGCTCGGTTCATATTAAATCTAATGCTGCTACGAACATGTCCTGCAAAAATAGCAATAAAATATGTTCATTGAACAAATAACAAAGGAACACATTTTAGTAAGAATACATTTACTCTACTCTTACGGACTTACCCAGTTTCCTCACGAGTATATTACTAAAATTCAACTGGACGCTTCTTGAAAGTTCTCTTAAGAGTGGTAGCATTTCCTTCAGGAGATTTAAATTGTCCATTGTCTACATACTGTTTATATTTAATTTTTCTCCCTGACAACCACTAATGTTTGTGCATCCAAATATTATAATTCAATTGCACATGATAACTTTATTCCTTAGAACTGGAGAGGCTCTTCATTAAATATTGTCGCTGTCCAAAGAAAAACATATTTCTCCAAAATATTAACTTAACAGGAGAAGGAAGAACCTTTTTAAATTTCAGTGGAAGCCAATATAAAAAGATTTGATTTGAAGTTATTTGGAGTATTTCTATTGGTCCATTCATCATGAAATATACACACAGAGGGAAGGACAGCTTTTGTGTTCAAATGATAAAGTAAACGAAACTATATACACACACACACACACACACACACAAAACATATGTCTGGTCTAATTGGTGGCCCTGTATTTTGAGCATGTGTAATTGGCTGTTAGGAATTATGCATATACACATATAAAGCACAGGGTTATATAGTAGCACACGTGTATCCATACACTCTTGAAACTGAGCTGTACACATAGCAGAGGCTTAAAATCAGGAGAAACTTCATGCCAGGCCTAATTAATGTTTTTGCAAGCGCTGGTTTAGAGTAATCCACACCTCACACCCCTTAGAGCTTTCTCGTGCTCCACACACAAGCTTCAGGAAAGCACTTTAGCCGGCTTAGAGCTTTTCCTGTTGTACTGAGGCCAGGGTCAGGGTTGGACACACCTCTACTCTCTTGTTCATCCACATATACACACACACACACAAACACACACACAGCTGAAGATTTTGGCAGGTCAGCTACTTTCTCCTGGTCTGTAACACACACACACACACACACACACACACACTGATGGTCATAAAAGTAACCATGCTAGCAGATGCCAGACTCTGTCTTCCATATAAGAGCAGTGAGGAGCTTCTTCAGCTGTCGCACAAAGATCAGCTGTAATTAACCCACGGCCATTTCACTTCTGCTGCCCTTTCTCTGCTCTTCCTCTACAGCAACTCAATCTGACCATGCCATGTGACTGAGTGACCCCCAGAGTGTATATAGATGAGTGACTGGTGATAGATGCGTATTTATACAACTGTACTTGTCATTGTAATTTGAAATGCCTTACGTAGCAACTGCTGTTTGTTTGTATCTGAGGTATCTGAGTGGCACAAACAGCCAATACTGCAATTTCATTTGCCTAGCTTTCTCCATTCCAAGCATCTGCGTAAATGTGTTTGTTTGTAATGCAGCTGTAATACGCTTCAAAAAAGATCTGGCCTTAAGAGACAAGATTTGATTTCTGAAATTCATGGCCGGGCCCTGAGATTACCCATTGTAATAGGACATATGAAGCCCAGGCACCATTTCTCCTCTCAGGCGCACGAGGCAGCAAGGGGAATGCGGGTGGAGGGAGAAAATCTGATGGAGAAAGAAAAATCAGTCAGCTTTGCTCTCCTGCCCAAATGAAAAAAGTTTGTGGTGAAGATTGAACTCCATGAGACAAGATGTACCACCAAATCGATCTAAGCGGCATCTTTCCGTGACATTAAGGAAAGCATTGGTGTTAGGGTCCCCTCCTCTATCTCTCTCTCTCTTTCTCTCGCTGTGGAGAGGATGAGACCTCATCGTTGCTGTGCACCGCTCTCAATCCTCCTGTGTATTTGACATGTGCTGAAGGGATTTCTCTGAGATTGGACAGTGGTTAACATGTCATGGAACACCCTCATTCATAAAGTATTTGGAGACAGAGGGTGGCCATACAGACTGCCACACAGGAAGCTGAATAGGAAAGTGGAAAAAATATATATTGCTGGAACATTAAAAATATTTCTGTAGCAACTTACACTTAAAGGCAGTGAGGGAAGTATATAAACACGTGATTTAAATTTCAATTAAAACTGCAAGTTAAATTACACATAAAGAATGAAAAAACAAATAGTATGATTGTGCTGTTAATACTGATTAATATTTTTCAATTTTTCTTTAATTTCACAACACATTAGCACTAAATTGCAGCGGCCTCGTGATGTTTGCATAATCTCTCTTTCAGCCTGATTACGTACACGAACTCTGAATTGTTAAAAAGGCCCAAAAATACACGCTCCATCCCTCTTTCCAAAGTGCTAGGATAGAAACATTACCTAAATGGCTGGCAAGCTGTGACTGTTAGCCGAATGCTAATAGGTGTCAGAAAAGGGGGCTAGAATTTATGACACACCATCTGTTCTTCAGCATGCAGCTCAATGTGTACTTCCAATGTTAGCTCTGGTAAAGACTTCCCCATTCAAACTCACTAATCACTTCTTCTAACAAGAATTAGCTCTCAGTTCACTCCGCCCAATAATGTTTTCAGCTCCTCTCCTCAACGGAATTAAAGTGTCATTAATTCTCCTTCGGATGTCTGTGAAAAATCTGCTCCCAGATACAACATTATTTTGTAATTAAAATACAAGCATCATTATCATATTTTGCTCATTAAAGCAGTGATATTATGTTGAGGTTTCTTAACGGTGTGTAGTGCTGTTATTTTTCAAAAGATTATATTACTATTTTGTATACAAAGGTAATGTTTGTTGGAGAAGGCAGAACTCTGTAATTCAAAATTAAGCATTATTTATCCATATTGCCTTAAAAGTTTTCCTGAAATATTGTGCAGTGGATGTATTTCCATATTTATTCAAATTAGCAGAGACTGTTTATAAGGTATGCATAAATAGTGTCTACAGATATATGACAACAAACACATATGTCAAATGTGTTGGAGCAAAACTTATAATATACATTTTATTTATTTATTATTATTTTTTAACGTCCTGATGAATGCACCTAAAGGAATGGTCAAACACTGCTTGGGATATATTATTTTGTGATAATTTTAGTCATTATCCAATTTCCATTTTGGATATAGATGGTACAAGGTAAATGGCAATAAATAAAAATACAAAAAAAAAATATTATGTCAGTACCAAACATTTGCAAATGTTGAGAATTAATTATCATTTTATTAAGTGAAGAAAAAAAATGCTAGTACATTAAGCTCTGTGTAATAATAGATGGGCTGAGCCTTACGTGAAAAAGGAGAGAAGTTTGGGAAGAGAACTCCATCCAATCCATCTGTCCAAACAAGTTTATTCTTGCATTTGTCTTTTCTGGATTCCCTTAGGTCTAATGATGTCTAATACAGTCTGATGAAGCTCTAAAGATTTCCCATATCCTAAAACAGTAAAAAGCTAATTGTGGAGCCTAGGCCTGATTTACTGTTCCCTGCTTTATGTGGCCAGCATCTGTAGCCCTTTACCGGGTCTCTAAAGAGGCATACGTTATAACCCCGCTGTCAGTGAAATCAATCCTTATCAATTTTAAAGTTGAAATTTTGATTTCACGACTTTCAGGGGACCAGCTACGAGCGAAAATGACTATTCCACTCGCTTTCTCTGTTCTCCATCTGCTTGTGTATTGATTGTCTTTTTCTATCTGGCTACAGCTCAGAAAGAAAGAGAGAGAGAGAGAGAGAGAGAGAGAGAGAGAGAGAGAGAGAGAAAAGCTGAAGCTGAAGATATAGACTTAAATAATTATATATTGTATTTAAACACTTGTGAATGGCTAGAAAGTGACAGGGGTTGCCTTTTGAGTACTGTCTATGTTTTTGATCATTTTTCATGTACAACCCCACACGTCATTATTTAACACTGCAACAGAAATACCCCTGCCTGGTCAATATGATAATACAATTCTACTAAACTGTTTGATTATAGAGAGCTGCTGTCGTTTAAAAAATAATTTTTATATTGTGCATTATATTCACGTATTTATAAAATCATAAAGATACAGAAAATGGTCAATTTCTGTATCCAGTAAATTCAGTTGCAGTAAAAATAAGGAGGTTTAGAGTATAAAGTAACAGTACATTTGCAAAAGTTTAAAAATTGCTTTAGTGTCTGGCTTCAGTTTTATTTCAACAGAACAAGGACCAACTCTTTTTCTTTCAGACTTTTCTAGTGTACCAGCAAAGCTAGTACATTTTTCTTGGCAACTCCAAGTGGGACAAACATTGCAGTGCTGGCTGCAGGTCTGGGGAATATATGGGGCCGACGATAAACCAATGCTCCGGCGCTAACTGGCCACTAAGTGGGTGGGACAAGGATGCCATGACCCCACTGGCCTTCCCACCAGTCCCTGCTAACAGCTTTGGCCCAGAGGTCAGCCCAATTTCCCCAGTGCTGAGTGCTCATTACACACACGCCCCGTGATAAATGCCCACGGCTGCACGCGTCTGCGTTGTCACGGCGCCCGTCGCCGGGGAGGCTGCTGGAGACGGATAGGCTATGGGTCTGAATGTCTGTGCAGGAGCCGTTACCTAGCAACCCCTACCTGAGTCTCACTTCCTCTCTCACATTTTCTTTTCTTTCATCCTGTGCTGTTTCTTTCTTACTCTTTCCTTGTTTTTATCTCTTAGATTCCCTCCTGCATTGTCCAGACACTGTAGAGTCTCATACACAAGGACAGAAACAGAGATCTGAGAAGATATGGAGATAAATGTAAGTGTAATAATCACCTCAGTAGGTGTAGGTAGGTAGGTGCAGTAATCATCCCAGTCATGCCCATGTGGGTCAAGAAACTACCAAATTTCAGTTATACCACCTCTTTAATCTTATAAACATACAGAAGATGTGTGGCATCAATTAGCATGTTAATTTTTTTAATTGCTTTGTAAAACTGGCTGTTTTTTGCTGTCACATATTTTTTAATTAATCATTCTCTTTGACTGAGAATCATTCAGTCCTTCATTCATTTTTCATTCATTCATCTTCTATAAATGCTTCTTCCCTCATCAGTCACAGTGGGTCTAGAACCTAACCAGAACTATCAGGCTCAAGGCAGAAACACAAAAAGTACAGAGCACCAATTTATAACACACTCACACAGTCACTCACACATTCACACCTATGGACAATCTATCGCAGCCATTCAACTTTCAGACTGTGGAAAGAATCTCAAAGAGATATAGAGAGAGCACACTAAAGACCTCACAGACAGTGACCTGAGGTGCCCTCAAACCCAAGGCCCCAGGACTTTGGAGCTCTGTAGCAACAACATTACCTGTAGTGCCACCGTTCCACCACACCTCCAGCACACTTGGTTTTCTGATACTGAAATTTGTAAAGCACAACGGAAAGAAAAAAGACATTCTGCTGCTATTTTTACTGTACCACTTTATACCAAGACCCATCCCAAAAATACTTATTGTGCTTATTGTGTTTATTGTTGTGAACACATTTGATGTCATAGCTCTTATTTTGAAATTATGTTCTTATGTTGATGAGACAACCTCGATTTCAAACACTACTCATATAGCGCTATAGTTGTACCAAAGACTCTGTGGAGTTGCAGCAAGAAGTGTCTCATCCTGGCTGCTGTTGCCTTTATAAACTTCCATTGTTAGATTTTTAAACCTTTTTGATTCCTATTGACTCCTATATTTGAACCTATTCTTCAATTGACAAGAATATCAGATGCTGCTTCTACACTGTCCTGTTTTGGGGTATAAATTTCTTCTCATGGTTTTATATATGAGCGACGAATGTACCTGAAACTACGGAGACTGGAAGCCTGTGCTAGCATTTCTCCTGCAGTGTAGCTATCAGTGTGTGAAGAGTGGGAGAAGAGGGTTGCATTGACAATCCAACACAATGGGCAGCACTTTGAACACATTTTATAAGTGGTCAGAAACTTGTAAATAACTCATGAAAGAATAAACTCACGTTAAAACCACACCATTGTTTTTCTTGTGAAATTCCCAATAAGTTTGATGTGTCACATGACCCTCTTCCCATTGAAAAAACAAAAGTTGGATCCAAAATGGCCGACTTCAAAATGGCCGCCATGATCACCACCTACCTTGAAAAGTTTCCCCCCTCCCATATACTAATGTGCCACAAACAGGAAGTTAATATCACCAACCATTCCCATTTTATTAAGGTGTATCCATATAAATGGCCCACCCTGTATGTATAATTTAATACAACTATTTGAACAATCAAATAAAAAGTCTGGCCGATCCCTAGCTTTAAAAATAGACCTTAAATTTCTCCCACTAACTTTAGAGCAAATCAGATTTTGCAAGATCGTCACTACTTGTCCTAAAATGACAGGTTCTCCCTTTAATGTGGGCTTGGTGCTCTTTGCACCAACTCGGTGATGGCAGTAATCTTCAAAGTCTTAAAATACCCAAGCAATAAACACCTTGTAAAACAGTTAGCATGTTCCACCAAGGTACTCTGTGTTCATGTGGGATAAACTAATGTGAATGTATTTATCTTTATAAAATTATATGTTGAATAAAAGTGAATGAATTTATAAGCTCTTATTTAAAAGCCACATGGCATTATATAACAGAGCATTTAATAAAATTAGTATGAGTTATATTAGAGTGCAGTTCCTCAGAGGGACACTTAGGAAAGATATCCTGAGGGTGAATCACAGACTGGGTGGAGAGTTAACCTTAAGTCACTTTTGAAAAAGTTGTGTGTGGTGCATTTGTTTCTGTATTTGTGTGTTGTGTGTATATTGGGGTTAAATAAGGACCCGAGAGAGAGAGAGAGAGAGAGAGAGAGGGAGAGAGAGAGAGAGAGAGAGAGAGAGAGAGAGAGAGAGAGAGAAAGATCCTAGATCAGAAGGATCAAACAGAATTTCTCCCTTTCAGGCTAAAGAAAATCTTTCCTGCTCAAAAGTGTCTTGTTTTTGCCTAAACCCCCTACACACCCTAAACATGAAGCTATTTTCTTGCCTGGGCCTCAGATGCATCACCAGATCAACCACAGTAGAGGAACAAAGGTAAACATACGGCAGTAAATGGTTCTATTCTCAGAGCATCTGGCTACATTTGAGGGAACGCTTGTTCGGTTAAAATGATTAAATGTAATTTTTGTAACCATTAGCATAAGTAATAGCCAGTACTTCTCCCACTGCTGCAACAACAGACACTATCTTTCCCAGCAGTGATTTGAGTTAAAACATTCCTGTAAGCGTCCGATGGCATTCACTCATGAGAATATTAGTGAGGCCAGGTGCAGATAATGGATAATAAACTTTGGATCACAACAAACACTGGCAATTGTCTCAGACTCATCCTACGGAGTGTAAACTGGGACCGCAAATTCAGATTCTTCATCTTTTGTTGGTAAAATTACAGATTGTTTCTATAACTTTATTATTATCATTTTTTTTACTTTCAATATTTATATGCTGCTTTCACGTTTCCATAAAATATGAATATGATGTAAATATAGCAATAATACATCAATTTTTTACAATCTGTGCCACATCACAGTGTGGAGCAGTAGGGGGCATCTCCTGCCTGCTGCCAGCTTCTCAGACCTGCTCTGCCAAGCACTACTCCAACCTGAAGTGTTTAAGGGGCACTGTGAACACAAGGAACATTCATGCATACATTTTCTTAACTGCTTCATCCTGTTCAGGGTGAAGATGTGTCTGGAGACTACCTAAAATCATTGCGTTTGCAAGGGCACCAGCCTATCACAGCGCATCATGCATTCACCCACACTCACAGGAGCTGTGTGTTGTGCCACTGTGCTGCCAAAACAAGGAATGCTAAACTTTCTGTACATTCTATCTTACTTTTAGTCGAGATTGAGTGGAGTTTGCATTTGCTTTAACTGCTAACACCGACTGCTCAGTTTTACAGAACTTTACCCACATCTTTACATAAACAACATCCATTCTTACCTTATCATCATACAGTTATGTGCAGAATGTGCAAGGACCCAAAAAGCTTGTGTAGGAGTGTGTGGGACAAGAGTGTTTGTGTGTGTATAAGAGATCTGAAGAAGTAATTTGGGAAAATGTGCTAAACCATTCCTTCACAGACCTCCATTCATCGCAGAAGAAACAAACAGCTCTTACACAAGCACTGAAGATGCCACTGCAGACCTTCAAAGCCCAAAGCACTTTGAAAATATATGCTTTGAGAGCCCAGCTATGTGAATGACTCTCTGCATATGTAGGTCAACATTTGCTTTTCTTACATCTACAAGAGACATGAAAACCCTGTCCTGTTATGAAGTAACATATCAGTCCAGTGCGAAGATGCATCTATTTCTACTGTTTAATCTGCTACTGTTCTTTAATAACAAGGTTCTCATTTCTGTTGCTGCATTTATATAATAACGTGGGAAGAACACAATCTTACAAAGGCAGAAATCCCTAATGTTATATTTAATGTTATATTTATATCACTTTAAACAAGAAAATGGATTTAAAAATAATTCTGTTGTAATTCAGTCATGGACTTATGGTGGGTGAGGGGAGATGGGAGGAGAAGAAGCTGATTTGATCACCAGGACAGCAGGAAAAAACTGGGGGTGGGTTGAGTGAAAAATCCATTCCTAAACAAAATAAGCCTTGGGAATATTTTAAGTAGTGATCAAACCATGGCATTCTCCATTTCAACAAACATATATATTTTAACACCACCTTAGCCAAGGTGGATATGAATGAACACACAAAACGCAACTCCTGCAGTGGCAGATTTAAATGAGTTTAAGGGGCAATTGATAAATTCTCAGATAGGATTGCTGGTGAAAGGCTTGGTTTATCAGAATGCAATCCACAGGAAATACGATAAATACAGTAAGATACCTAATTTATTTGTTATATTAAATACATAAGTATATTCAGTGATGAAAACTTGCACATCATGGCTTTTTTTTAGCAGAACACTCTAAACACACTAACAGCCCTTGCATACTCAACTTTGGACTGGCATGTGCAGAGCACGTGAGAATGACAGCAGCTAATTCATGAAGCTATGTATGAAAAGAATTATTAAACACTTTGTAACGGTCACTTTAAGAGACTTTGGGTTAATTGCTTGCACACTGCAATGTAGTGGGAGGGGGAGTTAGGAGAAATACGGAAAGAAGCACGCTGCTGGTTAGCACTGGGTCGTAGCCTGTTTTACTTTGCCTTCTGCAGCTATTTTGGATTGTACTGAATGGAATGGTGTGTGGGTGCTCCTAAGCCCAATAAATGATCTCCCTCGCATCACACTGGATGTCTTCTGTGTTTCTCTACATAGGACTGAGCAACTAGAAATCGACAGGAGCACCCGACCATCCACGCTGTTCATTACAACTTCTACCAAATTAATTCACTGATCAGGTGTTTAAATGAGAACACCTGACTGCCATTATTCAAGTTTGAATACTAATTTTGACAATCAAACATGAGGTCTATAGCCTGATTATTTCAACCAATAGTACTGGAATCATCACAGGAGGCTATGTCTATTAGGATAACTTTCATTCGCTAGATTTCTCAGACTTGAAGAAAGAGAAAGTGTGAAAGTGGGAGTGCATGGTTTTGATAAAAGCTATATTAGAGGGACAAGCAACATTAGCTTTGTGATTGATGAGTGTAAAGCTGGTGCATGTTTTACCACACACAAGGACTAATATTTATCAGAAGGGAAGAAATTTAGTACATACAGATTCTGGAAGATTATTCTTAAGGCTTATTTATGTCCAAACTATATGTTTATATGGCTTTCTACATGTTTGTGGACAGTCCTTATAATTAGTAAGCTGATGCAACCGGACTGTGCACCCCAGCTTGCATATTCTCAATAGAAAAGCATGTTTCAAAACATTAAGCTTTGGGTCACCTGCACATCAGCTTAGTTTTTTCGTGAAAAGCACTGGCTAGGAAGGAAAAACCCTCAGCTTTTGGCTGTGGAACAGTGGAAAAGTCACTCCATTCAATATCATTTCAATATCTGGGGGGAGGAGTTTTTTCTTTGTGATCCAAACTGATCCAACATCTAACGTCTGTACATCACAAAAATTCACATGGAGGAATGCAATTCATTCCTCACAGCAATTTTCCAACATCTGCTTTAATGTCTTCCCAGAAGAGTATAGATTTCAGTAAAAGGGGACAAACTGCCTATGAATACCTTGAATTTCAGAAGAGATATTGTATGAGCAGAAGTCCACTACCCTTGGCTTTAGTGTACAAAGGAAAAGACCAGAACATAGAATTAGACTAAAGGCATTTCTCTCTCCCTTGCCTTCAAATGTTTTTTTGCACAGATGGTAGAGCATGAACATATGAGTTGGCGATATAACTATGCGCCATGCCTCCAGAATCATAATACGTGTAGCACCGTTCTGTTTTCTAAGCATGAATACTAATGTACCCACACACAAAGACAAAGCCACACAAGTATGGAGAAACAGATTGCTGCTAAAGCACTGCAGAGTCTGCCAAACCACCCATGATGTATTGGGAATCACTCTGACACTAATTACCTTAGATTAACAGTAGAGTTTGGTGTGACAGTTCACGTAACTGTTTTTTTTTATCAGTTTCAGATGAATGGGTTGGGGGAGTTTCTTGAAGGATGCTGTTGACAATTGGATTCCCAACGAGTGCGCTGTAATCAATTATTTTTTCCTTCTCTCCTCCTCCTCTCTCCCCCTCGTTCCTCTCCTCTACCCCTCTCTCCATCTGTGATGTGAAGGGGGCATGGAAAAACCTGAGTAAATTGAGATGTTCTCTGTTTGGGTATATGACCACAGATAGTCCCTTAACTGTCATCTGAAACCACAGAAGATGGCACTTGTAAACAGGTAGCCTCCCGTTTAGTGGCCCAAAACCTTCTAGCTCTCAGACTATAATTTAGGGTTTTAGGCTGTTTCTAGGCTGATATTTTGAATACCAGCTCCACCCAAGTTCAACCTAATAAAGTACCTGAGTCCAAATTAAACAGTGCCTTCAGGGTTACTTTAATGGTTAATGATACTTTACCAGTCCGACTCATCAGAAAGTTAGGAATGGAGTTCCATCACTCAAGAGAATTCAGTTTCACCATCTCACATACCTGTTCTGGGGATATTTATATGCTGATATACTAACTGGTGCCTGGCATTGAGTGTCGTAAGCTTACAGGTTTATAGACCACATTTTTTGTATTCCATTTCCTATGCATGGCATGGGCACAGATGAAGGCTTGTGTCCACAATGGGTGCAGCTTAATGTAGTAGAATTTGACATTTATAAAAACTGCAGACCTTTAAGTACGTAGCATTTACTGTTGTGTTTTATAAGATTCTGACAAATATCATATCAAGCTGGTTATCTCCTGATGATTACTCAATGTGTAGCTGCTCAGGTCCTCTCACTCAGTGTCTTCAGTCAGGGGAATAGTCTATGTGTTTCTGTCCTTACAAAGAGAGCTTAGGGAGGATTTGTGGCTTAGTGGAAAGGACCAAGAAAAATGTTTTCTGATCAATTATTCACCATCTCACAATCCCTTTTGGGCAGAGAGTTACATCTGTAGCTCTCTCTCACTCTCTCAGCTACTGCAGGCAGTTTCTCCTACCTCCAGAGAGTAGCCCAGCTCCCAGCCAAGCTGCTGTGGATAATGGTGACAATTAATAATGTGTCATAATCCACCACTGGGCTAACAGTGGGTGGGGTATAAGTGTATGTGTGTGTGTGTGTGTGTGTGTGTGTGTGTGTGTGTGTGTGTGTGTTTAAGATTTAGCCTGTTAGCTAAATCTAAATCTAAATAAAGTTAGCCTGACTGAAACTCTTACTTCAAAAATACTGTACTGAATTTTATAGCGTTATTTTTTCCCTTTCAGGGTTTATATACAGATCATTTTATCCATACAGGCACATTAAAATGCTGCATTTATAAATTAAAGACCACCTTTTGCTTTACAGACCAACACAGAGCAGGTATTATTTGGGTAGTTATATTAGGTGGGATCATTCTCAGAGCTGCAGGGATACTGACGTGTTGGTGTGTTAGTCTGTGTTAGACTACAGTCTCTGATTGTGGAACAAGAAAGTGCACCTGTATGATCAGTGGAGCTGAACAGTTGGAAAATGAATGTAGATACAACAAGATCTTTTTAATGTTTTAGTTGATCCCTGCATATATATTAATATATGCCAAAAACGCTGTGCACTTTCTGACAAAAGAACAGAAATACTCTGCTGTAACTGTTCTCTGTAGAGGATGTTTTAACTAATTTGGCCAAAAAATAAATCACAACATGAACCATCATTTGAGACCCCTACTCTTGAATACAGAGTGTGTGTGTGTTTAAAGGGCTATGGGGTCTACACATTTCTAATAGTACTTTTTGATGAGATGCAGGTGCAGTTTACTACACAGTGTTTGAGTGTATATCAGAGGCTGGTGTGATGCAGGCCAAGCCTCAGTTCAGCTCACACCACACTGGCACATAGCTGAGAGCCGAGCAGGAGCTTGTCCAGGTGAGCGCCGCCTCACACAGCCAGCCTTTTGTACAACTTTCAACCCTCAGTGCAGCACTCTCAATCCCACTAAGCTATAATCCTGTGCTTAAGTTATATATATTCCGAAAAATGCCACTGGTTTGTGAACGTAGCTTCATAAATCACCAACAAATAATCAGAGCATGGGCCCACAAACTTGTGCACAATCACTCCAAGCATAGACAGTCACTACACAGACAAGAAGAGGGCAAGAAGACTGTCCAAAAACAAGCAAAACATGTTTGTTTACTTTAGCAGTGTCCTGTCATGTAAGAGAAGGCTAACAGTTCACTTACAAAAAGGAGCATGGTTGGACAAGCATGTAATATATCTCTTGAATAACTATAAATAATTATTAGTAATAATTGATATATGATCACAATAATAATTTATAACTCACAAACCTATATCACAATGATTGTTTTGTTATGATAATATATTGAATGCAATTTTAATTTTTTCAGGGTTTATTTTTCATAATATATGCACACATTCATATTTCTATAAGCAGCAGGTGAGAGAGAGTGTGCAGGTAAACAACTTTCCTCCCTTTTCCTCACTGCTGAAAGTCTGAGCTCTCAGGGACTGTGTAAAGCAGTTAACTGTCTCTCTCACAGTTCCTCCCCCTTTATTCCACTAAGGCTGCACTTCACTGCTGCAGCTCGGAGGAGGTGTCCACTCGGTCAGTGTGGACTCTGTTGCTGATGTCCGTATATGTCGGTACATGTTGATTTAGTCTGCGCTTGCAGCGCCAGACACCCTGGGCCCGGAGAAGCAGGCAAAGTTTACAAACCTCTTGCCATTTGTACACTCCTATTACCCGCTATAGCTGCCGCATTAGTAATTGTCAACGGGCCCGGCCCTAGCACGCTGCTCTCATTTGACCCAATTCATTTCAGTGGGTGTGTCCAGCTGGCAGTGATATATGCCCCCGTGGTATTTTCCTGATGTATAATCCCTCAGATCTTCTGCTGCTGGGGCTACCTTGGCTTCAGTCAGAGCAAGGCAAACAATGGGGAGCCGCAAGATACACAGCAAAAGGATATTTTCTGATGCCGCTATGCTAATGTCTAAACAAGATCTGAGAAAAAGCACACTACAACACATAATTGATTTCTGAAATGAGATTAAATCACATCCTCTGCTTTTTATTTAAAATTACCTTGGAATTCCCTTTTCCTGTTTTTGCAGATAGCAAACATCTTAAGTTCAACTCGCCCTTGTTTTGTTTCGGGATGAAAAAGAGGACAACAAGCATTTCATAATGATTATGACGTTCAAAGATAAATACTTGAATGAGCAGTTCATAATCCTCTTTAACTGGAATATTGCATCTCTAAATCAATCTGAATCTGATGGGAAGCATAACTGGAAAAAAATGATGACCTTAAAGTTAGGTTACATTATTTAATAAGAGCAAGACTTCAGACTGGGCTCCGTACAACACAAAGGCATTGCTTGTCCAGCAGATGATTCAAAGTTTTTTGCAAAGTTTATGTAATTTTTTCCTATTTAAATTGTTTCAATAATTGATTAATATACACATAATTTGATACATCACAGCAGTAACCCGTGGCCAATAACCTTGCTCTTCTAAAACACATATAAGTAAACTTTAGCAGGCAGGCAGGCCAATGTTTTATGTGTTCATATATGAATACTTTTACATTTAAACAACTGACAGAACTTTAGGGTATGTGTAAATCACACACAGTGTAAATGAGAAACCGTAGCCTCCTGGCCACTCAGTTTAATCAGCTGACCTCTAAATAATGGTCATTACTTCATGTTAATTAGTGGTACATTCAGACACTTGAGCATTTATTATTTCATCATCATTCTCAGCACTGCAGAGACAATGATACGGTGATGGTATGTATAGTTTGATTTTATAAACAAGTCTGACACACCAGTGCTGCTGGAGTTTTTAAACACCACAGCATCACTGTTGGACTGAGAATAGTCTGATGAAGGACTGCACTGTAAACACACAAACTGTGGAGCCACAGATGAGCTAATGTCTCTGACTTTACATCTACAAGGTGGTCCAACAAGGTGTGCCTAAAAAAGTGGACAATGAGTAGGCGCAGTTTTTAAATGCTCCATTAGCACTGCTGTGTCTGATCCACTTGTACCAATGCAACACACACTGTCAATGATCCACCACCCAAATTAATACCTGCTCAGTGAAGGTCCTCTGGAGTCTTGACCATTGAAGAACAGGGTTAAAGGGGGCAGACCAAAAATGCAGAGCAACAGATGGACTGCAATCTGTGTAGAGATGATAAAATGAACAGCAAAGTAAAAAAAAAAAGAAAGGAAGCAAATTAATGTCATTGCTGATTGGTGTATATTAGGTTAAGCTTGACTGAAGTGTGCTAAGTAGAAAGCAGAGTGTAGGCGGCCTGCAGCAGTCCTAAAACCAGTATAAAGTGGCATACGCTAATCCTAAGATTAGAGGTACAACACGAGTGATACTTCGAATGAAATGAAAAGATGGATAGAAGACGGACAGTCATGAAGGACATGGAGCTGTCTTGATGTGTACGGTGATTCAAAGTGAATTCTTACAGGCCATTTTCTTTCTTTTCATTTTTTTTATTTTTATTTTCCAAGGAAAATTTGAAGGAGGACAAGAACACAAAGAGGAAAGGAGCCCAAGGCAAAGACCAAATGAGGAGGACGAGAAAGAGCAGGTGCAAAGATGAAAAGAGCCCAATAAAAGCGATAAAGAGAAGCTGAGAAGGAGAAAATAGAGCTTGTTGTTGTGTAGCTTCTGCTCTCAAGGTGATTGCCTCCTCTTGGAATTGCTCCTCACCTTCAGTGTTTTCCAGCTCGGGAAAATGTTCACCATGCATTCCAGCTTTTGGAAATGTTTTTATCCTATCTCCCTGCCCTTTGTTATTCTTCTGGCACGGGTGGAAAGTAGTGGCAGAAATGCATGAGATTCTTCCCCAAGTCCTTTCATTCTTACCCCCTGGATGTCGTCCACTTCAGAATGGCCCTTAGTGGCCGGTTCCCCTTGCTCTATATTGCTCTGCATAGCTTGGCATAAATCACTTGGGCTTGCCCCAACTGGAAAGTCCTCTTTTTCTCCATTGGACTCGCAGATTTAGTGGCATTTCAAATAGATAAACACAAGCAACATCTATCAACACAACAAAAGGGGGGGCTTAATCAAAGGGTCCTGGTCCCCGGCCTGCAGTGTCTCCATTTACCTTGAGATAAATCCATTGGGGTGACCAGCGCTGCGGCGGGGGGCTGACAAATCACCACCGTCAGCCTGCTCTGTGCTGCGGCTTATTGGCCTTTCTCTAAGTGGTCTTACCCTTCACCGAAAAGGATGGGGCTTGTCAGACAAGGCCAGATTAAAGTTAGACAAAAAGAAATGATTTGTTATTAGAGAACACCCATTGTGAATCTCTAAAAGGGAAACAAATATGTATGAGGGCTAGATATTCTCTAGACGGCAGTAGGTTTTGTGTGTGTGTGTGTGTGTCTGTGGTGGGGGAACAGCAAGCAGGCAGAGAAGGAGGGTTGGAGGTGAAGTGGAGGAGTGTGGGGATGGAGGAATTCGATTAAGGAATGGGAAATGAGCATGTGTGTGGGGGGTATTACACACAAGCAGACATCATCATTTAGGGGCTGGAGAATGTTAAATGCTTTTTCTCTGTCTTTCCCAGAATCAAAGAGAAAAGATGAGTGTCAGGAAGAGAGAATCTTCATGCGCTCTGTTACCAATGAGCTTGTGCTGACTGATAATGTAATGCAGAGTGAGCAGTGGTGGAGGTCAAAGCAGCAGAAAAACATCTCTGAGCTAGTACACATGCAAATAATAAGCACTTCCTAAAATAATACTGATTAAATAATGCAAGACATAGCTATAATGTTTTTAATAATACTTTAAGACCACATCTGTTCTAAAGAGGGGACAAGAAGAAGAGGATCTGCATGTTATTTTGATTAATAAATTTAAACCCAAAAAAACCCACAAGTAAGTCATTGTGCAATTTCACTAAACCCAAACCAGTGGAGTACAGAGGCTTTATTTATCTGTCCATGCTCCGCCCCCATTTTCATATTCTTCCATAACAACTGTTACTAGGTTGGACAAGCTTTATAACAGAATGTGGGTCAAAATCCTATTTAACCTCTTGGCAATTTATGACTTATGAATTTATGATAGTGAGTTTTCACATTTTGACGACTACGAAAACAAACAAATCTATTGCTGATGTCAAAAGAAAAACGTGTATATCTCTTTTTTTTTAGTTTACTGCATCATTTGAACACAGCAGCCTTTCATATTCTCATATTGTGTGAAAATATCATGATCACCAAAAGAAATGCTTCAAAATTACTTTTTAAAGAATCAAAATATTTTACACTGACATACATTAAAAGATACGTTTTTTTCCTTCTACGTTAAAGTTTCTCGTTTGGCGATAAATGTTTTTTCTTTGGACAGTGATGCTATGATGTTGCAGCTATTGTGAAATGCAGGTTGGAAATGCCAAAGTTATCTTGACAAAATAGACATCAAGCACAGCCAAGATTGTCTGACTATCTGATTTCACAGGCATTAAGTTTATAAATAGAAATTAAAAATATTAATGTGGGTTCTTATTTCTTTTTCTTTTTTTAAATATGTTCGCTTTACATTAGATTGAATGAGCTTCTTGTAAAGCTTGTCCAAACGTCCCCAACTTTATAGACATTAGTATATGAAAGAACACAAATGATGGGTCAAAAGACTGATCTTAGGCTTAAATACATATGAAACACATGCAAAAACCATTCTCTACATGTGAGTAAGTGAGGATCAATATCTCTCACTCTGCCTTTGGAACATCTACATCTTGCTAAAAAAAGCACGCTAATGTGTTTCCATGTCTGCAATCCCCAAATCTGCAGCCCCCACCGCTAACCCCATGCCCATTTCTCATGGCCTCATGTGCTGCCATTCGGAGAGCACCTTGAGACAGACCACCTTTCAGCAGCTCATGCCTGATGATGAAGAATGTCACATCCAGATGACCCGCTCCTCAGCCTTGCTCTTTCGCTGGGGTAATATTAGTACAGTGTACTCTCAGCTGCTGGAGAGTTGTGTGTGAGGGGCCTAACCAACAGAGGAGGGGGTTGTGTAAAAGGTGGACAAGAGAAAGTGAGATGGGTAAGACGAGAGAGAGAGAGAGAAAGAGAGGGAGAGAGAGAGTGAGAGAGGGAGGAGGCAAAAAAGAAAAAGCTAAAGAGAGAGAAAGAGAGAGAGCCTGTCAGGGTAATGGCCCCTAGAGATTGGCTGTCTCTCTCTTTTTTTCCAAAAGTAATCTCCACCAGCTCTAAGCAGGTGTACCAGGGCCCGCCACACCATAAATAAATGGGATTGGCAACAGAATGGGGAATCGCATATAAAGCAATAAAGCAATTTTCAATCACAGCTTCCAGGCTGGGCCTCACTCTCTGCCAGGTAGACTTCACTCAGTCCCAAGGTTATGGAAACAGTTAGTGAGACATGGGCTGTTCACACCTCTTTCGTACAAACAGAACCACTCCCCTCAACACACACACACACGCACGCACACACACACACACACACACACACACACACACACACACACACACACACACACTGCACAAGTGTAGTCACACTCAATACACCTTACAATAAGCTCTGGCTGGTCACCACTTTCTACTGTCCACCACCTAACTCTCTTTTCTATGACTAAATACTTTAGGAGGTGTCATGGTTTATTTAAGTTTGAATCTAGTCACAGATATGTATATGGAAAATATTTTTCATATCCGTCAAAGTCAGTGTAGATTCAGAGAAAAATTGGGATTCAGTTCTCCTGCTTTTTTCATTACAGGGAATATTTATTTGTAGAGGGTTAAAACACAGTAAATGTAATAAAGTGCAGATATTTCAGCTCAGAAGCCAAGAATCATCTAAACCAGAGGTCCCCAAACTTTTTTTGCAGTGGACCCCACCCCCTTTTGCAGAAAAGTATATTTCCAGGCCCCCATTCCAACACAGTCATCCATGTCTTGTGCATCCAAACTCAACTGAAATGTATTTTAAATATTGTAATTCACACAAAACTGCAACTTCTTATTCAACACAAAATAAATTAAATCACCTTTACAATATTCCACTAATAAAACATAGCTTAAATCCACACATCTGATATATGCCTATATGGAAGGCATCATCCACTGAATGATTATTTAAGGAGCCAGTGGTGGTGGTTCTGTTGCATCGAATTTGGCACCATTATTATTGACAGTAGAGCAGAGGGTTGCCTAGTGGTACAACCATCTAAGACTCTGATTCTCTCTGATGCCTTAGCCTTCAGAATAATTGGCTTTGCTCTCTGTGGGTGTCTTTAGTCGACTTCCAAATCACCCAAGGTGTCAAGTAGCTTACATAACAGTATTGGTGCTTTGTGTTCTCGTGTGAGTGTGCAGAACTGTCCAATGATGTATTCACAGCAGTTAGACAACATGCGGTGACTGGCTTCATCTGGTTTAAAAGAAGCACCCACTGTGATGGACGAAATACATAAATAAATAAAAGGGGAAAACTGGGTTAGTATTTAGGACATATGTTTATCCAAAATTCTATTCACTCATCAGCTTTTTTCTCAGATGCTGTACAAACTATGATTGACTTACAGACAAATACCCAGTAGACAGTGTTTTACAAGTAGTTTCAAACCTGTTTGACGGTGGCGCTATTGTGTTAATGCTGTATATAATGTGTGAATACCCACAAGACTGGCTGTGGTAGAGCTGAATGAGGCCTATGTGAGGTGTTTGGACTAGGCCTGGGTGTTAGGTGTGTGAGTGTACACAGTGTAGGGGCTGTGAGCGCAGCTGTGTTGGAATTGTGTGGAGGTATGTGTGCGTGGTACTCAGAGGGCAGACAGTGATAAAAGGCCATGCTCCCAGGACCCCGGACTAGCCCAGCTGTGACAAATAGTTTCCCTCGTACACCTCTCATCATCGCCCTCAAGCCCTGGTGTGAATTTTTTTTGCAAACAGCTCGATTGGATGGACAAATGTTTGAGCAGCTTCCAAAGAATATCTGGTCTGAATAGGTCTAAGCAAATGTTAGCACAGTTGTATCGACTGTCTGACTTAGTCTTTTTCTTCCTCTGCCCATTTCTCACCTCACAGAGCAAGGTGGTGGAGAATATTTTAGAGTTTGCAAAGTGACTTGTCCATGATCCAGGTTTAAACGAGTCAGCTTTTCATAACAACAGTTGCTAGGCTGAACGAGTCGTACAGACTGTTGGCCAAAGACCATTTAAGATAATATGCATGTATGTTCTCTTAAATTATCAGCAAATTTTCAATTCAAATTGAGGAGGTTGGACATTTTTTTGTCAATGAAAACATTTTTGACATTTAGTAAACAAATACTATAGATTAAAAAAAACAAAACAACCTCTGAAATAATCTCCAGTGTAGCACAACTGTGGGTTCTTAACCTGGGGAAGACAACCCACTTTAGGTTTCATCATGGTCCCAAGTGGATCTACAGAAAATCCGGAGATGGAAACCAATGTGCAACACATATCATGTGTATTTTGGCCAATCAACCATCATTCTTGATTAAATACACACAAGCTTGTTATAGCAACATGACACAGAGATCAAAGTGAAAGTAAACTGTGGCTGCTAACATGGTATTCAGTTAACACAGAAGAGTTTGTGTATTGCTCTGTACTGGCTGCATTTTAGAAATTGATATACATTGTGGAGGGATTAATCAGCTGAAATGTCCTAAATTGTTAGATATTGGCTGATTTGTTGTAAATGTTTCCTCCTGAACATGACTCCCAATTACTTGTGCCGATATTTGCGATGTCACTGCTGCTGCAGACATTTGATTGTGGATTTCAAGTTTCAGGATTTCAGTTCCTCCATAGATATCACAAACTAGGAGGACAAGAACTGAGCCTTCATCATCATTGTGTGACTGGGGGAGATAGCTGCAGTAGAACTGAAAATGAACTAAAAAGCCAGGACAAAAAATAGGTATAAAAAATAGGATCAAAAACAAACAAAAGGTCATATGACATGTGCTGAGTCAAAGCTATGAGAGCAGATACATTTTTACTGTTTAATGAAGATATAATTAAAAAAACTTCATTTTAAAAAGCAAAAACATGATAATTGTTGCATTTAACAATAAACTGATGTAAGGACACTGCTGCAAATGTTGAGTCTCTGTTGTACCATCAATACACTTACGGTTTTTACAAAACACCACAGATATGCAGCAGAACAATAAATATTTCCAGTGTTACTTTTATTTTAGAGATTTTTTTTTGTCAAAAAACTGACTTATCATTAAATGTTATGTGATTTTGTCTCATATAATCTTACAATATTTGCTACAAAAGAATACCTTTTTGAGCAGAGAATCAAGAGGGAACATTAGATATCTACTGCTTGATTAACCGAAGACTGTTAGGGGTTTTTGTCCTTACACCTGCCTCTCTGCCTCTTTCACAGGGCACAGATGGCTAGAAGGCTCCATGTCTCCACACTTGTTCTAAACGTTTCCCACAGAGTTTGATTTAACAGATAGTTTCCAGATATTTTTTATCATTAAAAATATTGTGTTGTTCGTTTTAATGATATTTAGTTGCACATATGTGGAAAAAAGAAAACTCGCGCACACACAAACACACACAAACACACACACATACACACTCACAAACATTCGCAAAGCACAGCATTTCACATATCTTCCAATGGCAAGGTTGTTTGTGCGCCAACCTTCAAATAATTTACAGCTGGCAAATCGTGCACTGTTAGCCACAGAAGTGTCTTTAAATCTCTGCCTTCAAAGTCAAACGTCAGATAAAGCACAGAGAAATAATGTTTATTTTCCACTCTGTGTCCATCCTCAGCCAGTGAGCAAGTCAGCGTGATGATGGAAACACTTCAGTTCAGCTTGCAGGGCTCTAAAGCTTTAAACGATAAAGTGGTTCCACTTAACTCTTAGAGCTCACTGAAGATAAATACGCCGTTACATAAATCATTGGGATTGTTTTTTTCATTCATTTTAAATGTAAGGTACATAGAGTAGATATCTGTAATTTAATTATGTGTTAGCCAAAAACAAAAAACAAAACAAAACAAAGCAAAAGAATAAAGTATAATGTTCTCTCAGTTGCCCTGAGATCTCGATTTAACAACAAAAAACACCATGACTGTGACTTAAGGATAATGCAGTATAAAGCAGTGAAGAGAGGATATATTACATTCCACAATAAGGCCACTGAAAAGTGGTGGGGTTGCAGCGAGGTCATTTGGTTTGCTTTTGTCTCTTGGAAGTGGGCAGAAAATCACAGGAGCAGAAATCCATCCCCCTTATTAGCCTATAAAATCATCATCTTTTGGCCCTCTGTGTTTGTTTGATTGCGTTTTCCTCTGTGTCATTGAAAATATGTGAGATGTTATGTTACACCCTATTGATTACCGGTGTTAATTAAAATTTTAATTAAAGTTTTTTATGGGGTGCATTTGCGCTTGTGATAATAGTACAGAAAAAAAGAGCACGGGGCCAATAAATTCTGGCTTTATTTGCGAGCAGCAGCCATCAACAAATACAACAGTGTACATAAAATTTTACTAACATTGATTTTGAAAATATGAATGTTACTTTAACATCTGAGATGTATTATTCAATTTAAAACTACAAAGCATAAAATCCAGGACCTATAAGTCAGTTAATGAAGAGGAAAAGTCCATTACAAACCTATCAAAATCTGGATCATCTGATTCACATAAGTGCCTTGGATTATAACCAGAATCATTTACCTCTGCAGCTAGAGGCTTTTTAGAGTGATACACAGTCGGCACAGAGCCGTGCAGGTTATGGGATGGATGAATAGTTAGTCTGATGGATGGAAAAGCACACTCACTGATGAAAGTGAACATCATTTCATATCCATTTTCTGTATATTCCTAGGCATAATATGGTATTCTACTTTTAAAAAAAGAAAGAGAGGAAAAAGAAAAGGACCAAGGTATATCAAAAAGATGAGAAAGACAAGAGATATGGTGCAGGTAAAAAAAAATGTAAAAAAAAAGAGTCTTCTTTCGGGACTCTTTCATTACTACAGTCGTATACGAAAGTTTCACACTCTAAATTATAATAATACATCCTTTACAGAGAACACATTCGTTTGAAAGTATAAATTGTTAGAAATATTTGCAAATTACATAATTTATTAGTTCTCAATGGAATATTTGGACTCTGTTCTGACTGTGGAAAAAAAAACTAACTAAAAAAATACATTACATTTGCGTACATTGAGTTTATGCTAAATAAGTTGCCATAAATTATTAAGAGAGAGAGAGAGAGAGAGAGAGAAAGAGAGAGAGAGGTAATTAAGTAAATAATTGTAAAAAAGAAAACCCATAATATTCCCCTGTTCACTCTTGTTTGCAGGAATGCAGTTTGAGTAGTGTGTGGGTTAAGACAGTTTTAATGAAGTTAGATTGATGTGGGCTGATGTGCTGGAGGCTGCAGTCCCCTGCTCCGCCTCCTCAGTCCCCCCCACCAGACTCACTCTGAGCCCAGCAGAGAAAAGAACAGTTGGGACAAATGTGCCCTGAATGGGCCGACACCACGGGGAGATCATTCTGCGCGCTGGCCAGCCGGCCCACTGGGGATTCAGTAATGTGAGTGCCATTGTTGGGCCGAGGATGATGGTGCTGCATGTTGTTTTAAGGGCTTAAACCTTCCCAATAAGCCCATTGTGGAGGGATCTCATCCTCAGCTGGCTCCAGCCCTGGGGTAACGTTGGACAAGATGGACTGCTTTAAAGCCCTGGGCTCTATGGCAGTCATGGACCCATAAGTCTATTATACTCTGATTGAAATACTTCCCATATCTGTCACTATATTTCCAAAATACATTTACAATTTAGAGACATTAGATGATTGTACATCTGTTCATTGACAAAGAAAAAATACTAACAGATATTGTGTTTCTAAATTTTCAGTTGATATCACATTTGTGCTCATCAATAGAAAAGTACATAGTGTAAAATGTAAAACAACAACAATCTGTGATCTGTTCATTCGCCAAAGCCTTTATTAATTTAGAATTTGATGCTTGCAACACCAACACCAAAAGTGGCTCAAATTAAGGATAAAAAGTTTATGAAATAGTCATGTGGTAAAGGAACAACCACCAAAGGTTCAGTCTTTGTAAGCAAAGGTGTGTAATAATGTATTATTTTTTCTTATAATCATTTTTGTACTTTAAATAAAGGCTCAGGGATAACCGCAAAGCACAGATTCTTCTTTTACTGCATCCAAAAAAATTAAAAATAAAAATGTAAACTTTTTTTAAATAAAGAAAATAGTTTAAACTTGATGAAAAATGGGAATCATCCTTTACATATATGAAATATTTTGTTTTTGTCTTTCATTGCTTGTTCTGAAAACTGGAGAACATATCAGAACCATTATTGTTATGAAATTTGATTACATCTTATTAAAGTGTAAAAAATTACTCAATTTTTAAATGTCTGGTCTTTCTCTTGCTCTGGTCTTTCTCTTGAGTTCTAAAAGCTTATCCAATTGTACAATCAGCTATAGTTCAAAAGAACATGCCCCTTCACCTCCAGCTCCATGTTTCATGTCTTTTATCGAAGACCCTTTTTAAGTGTCACTCTTATGTTAGGGGTGAATTGTATTGATTTCATGTTAGTCACCATGTACCATTCTCTATTTCTAACAAATGGTCAAATATCGGAATAATTTGTACTATATTCTATTACTGTAGTTTAGATTAGGTCATGCAGATTTATTTCAAACCCACCAATAATTCTTTGAGTTAGCCACCGTTGGCCAAACCTCTTTTTTGAACATGTGCTTTTGGAAAAGTGTAGAGCTTTAAACATAGATTTGTTGACCAGGCTTTGTCAAAGGTCAGCAGGAGAGTGGCCCTCTGATACCCATTAAAAGCCCAAATGCTGAACTTGTTCTTTCTCCTCCACTGTGTAGTGATTAGAGAATATCTATTATGAGGCGGCCAGAAGATGGTCACCAGCACCATTTCAAACCGCTGTGATTCATAACGGGCTAAAAGGTCATGTCAAGTGGCATGTTAGTATTTCACTTTAAGTTTGATTAAAGATTTTTGGAAAAGATGGGAAAACGACTCAATAGCAGGGCAGCCCTCCCTCTTCTCCACTGCGCCGCTTCTATATTTCTTGCAGAAATCGATAAGATGAGAACTGAAGAAGCTATTGCAGCTCACCCAGGGCACACAGTTCCTTCACGCATTCTCCTCCTACTTCTTCTCACAAAGTGTCAGGAGTGCTGTACCAAGCATACAAATACTGCTTTAGCTCCATACACACCTTTCTCCTCAGATGTTCTCTGTTATTGGAGTTTAATTGTTTAGGGGAAATATTTAATTGTGATTTTCTGGTCAACACTAAAATTGTAATTTGAATGTGATTCAATAATTCAAAGTTTTGAGCATGATACATAGCACATCAATTTCCTTCGGCTAGAATTATAGGAGCTCTGTGTTTTTAGGTTAAATCTCTCTGAAAAATGAAGGATATTATTAACCTGCAGTTTCTGCAAGTGGATAACTGCCCGCTGTCATATTGTACTTTTGATATAAAAATTATTCAGCATATAGCCCTAAATTTCATTATGACTATTAAGAACTGGTTTAAGTAACTAAAAATGCATACACCAAGTCCACATCACAACTCCTATTTTTATTTTGATTAACCATGGGTCTATATAAAAAGGCCAGATAACCTGTTTAGTGTTTTATTACTCTTGATTTGCCAGAATAATCAATATTATTTCACAGTAGGGCATGGTATCTACAGATAAGGAATTGGAATTACTGGTATGATCTTTGAGAATGACTGAAATGCTGAACCATGTCCTTTAAACCACAAGGCCTGGACACTATATACACTACTGTGAAAAACTTACAGACTGCTTGTAATAAAAAGTCACCACATGCTGACAAATCTTTGCACAAACAGATAGAACTGTGTAATGATGGATACGAGAGATGAGAATCAAGATGGTGAATGCAGGTGCAAAGAAAAATGCAAAAAAACTAAACGTAAACACTTAAAACTTTTTCACATGTCCTTTCACACACGTAGCACACAGTGGGAGATTTTCAGTATCAGATGGGTTCTCGCCGCTGGAAATGTTCTTCGTGTTGAAGGCATAGGGCTAAGCCTGTGTAGCTCAGAGTGTGATTCTCCGAAACATTACTGACTTTATTCATACATGTTTCACTTGAACATTACCTGGACTTACTATGAGGTCAGTATGAAGTCCAGGTAATGTCCTGGACAAATGTAATGGATGTTTGTGTTCACACATACAGCTCCTCCAGGTAAACTCAAGAAAATCTTTTTGCAAGTGTAGAGTTTAAAAACCCACACACAAATTCCTGTCCTGTATACAAGACTGACAACAATGAACTACACAGTCTATAGAGATGTTTTCTGAATACTCAGATGAATATTTGCCTTCCTTCAACAGCCTGTAGTCCAGTTAGTGTGCTGGCTGGGAGGCAGTAATATGAATGTAACTGTATGCACACTCAGGGGACTCCGGTCACAAGCCGCAATTACTGCCAGCCCGCTGTAATGGGAAACAAATTTGTGGGAATATTGCCGGCCATCCGTCTTTATTTACACGCCTAGTAATGAGGCTCAGTGTTAATCTGGCTCGGAGGAGCTGCAGTGCTATGAGTGCGGCAGTGCCTTAAGCAAGCGGCGGCCTGGGGATAAATCAATCCCTCACTCCTCTCCTCTTCTTCATATTGATCAGCTCCTCAGCGAGATGGATGCTTTTTACAACTCGCTCTCCTAATACTTTGGAAAACTCAATTACCAACAGAAGGACAAGGGCCTTTTTGTGTGTCCTGCCTCAAAAGATTAAAGAAAAAGCACAAAGGCAAACAACCTAAAGGCACAACTAAATGTCGCACCTAAGCAGCAGGTCTCTCTGCTGCATCGCTGTGAGCACAGAAGGCTGCAGATTGGACTGCTCTCTGTTATGATGTATGTGAACATAAATTGAATATTCCTACGTTTTTCTGTCAGAATATTGCCTTTCTTCACTTTCATGCTGAAGGAAAGTGCAATGACTCATAAGGCATGATGATGAGGATATGGATATTATTATGTGCATTATAATACAAGCATTATTTTATGTGGATGTAAGCCATTCCTTATACATGTAAAAATGGCCATCAAACATCGTGGACACAGGTGCCTGCACAGTCTATAAGGAGGTGTTAGAAAGTTGATTTGTTGGGCTTTAAATAGTCACACTGATTTCTAATAAACGTGCTTGCTCATGTTCAGAAATTAGCAAAGGGCCTTTTTAAAAGTGTATGAATGAAAATGACATTAGGCTAGTTGATTAAAAGTGTAAACAAAGAGTATACAGTCAAGTCAAACAACAATAAGAGGCTTAACTTTCGTATCATGTCATGTAGTGTACGAGTTGGATTGAATATATTAGAAGATAAAGTAGCATTCTGTATAGCATTGGAATATAATTAAATAGACACAAACTGTCACTATGTGCACCATGGAGCAGTTATTTTTCTCCTAAACAAGTTTGCCCTGCATGTTGTAAGTAGCTCTTGACTGAACTTTTGTGTATTCTCCATGTTGTACTTTGCCTGGCTTGTTTATGCAGTAAAACTGACAGTAGGAAGTGGGTGAGGGATGCAGCTGTAGTATATTGCAGCTCTTACTCTAAATGAGATGTCCGACAGGGTAAAAGCATCCCCACTGCCACACTGCATGTCTCCTCTCATGCCAATTACACAGGCTAGCAGTAATGGTCAAAGCAGATTCATCACTGTCTTTACAAAGAAGTCTTTTAAAAAGTTCAGGGATTATGCTTCTAGTGAGCTTTTATTATGAGTGACGAATGACCGTAGACTCTAATATAAACACTTGTAACACATGTAACATAAGGCTAGCCAAAACAAAAGCAGTGATTAGTCAATTCTGTGAATTTAACGAAAAAAACATATGATGTTTAGCTTGAGAATTCCAGTATTCCAAAAAGATTGGACAATAGCATGGACACCACTGTATAATATTATCTTTAGTTTAGGAGAAATGGTATTTAATATAACAGTATAATATAATTGAAAAAAATAACACTACTAGTCACTAGTGCCCCATTCTGGTGAACTATGTTTCAGAGAAACATAGAAGAGGGTAATTACCCTAGAAAACAAAGAGGATTGCTGTTAATCACTTTAATAAGGCATGGCATCACTGTGCATTCCTGTCCCACAACAAGACATAGAGAGACCCAAAGTGGATTAGTGATTTACTGAGTTTGTGGCCTTTTTGTGTCCAGTGGTCAGGGCAGCACAAAGATGCAGTGTCTTAGTGGCCCAGGCTTCCTACAGCATACAAGCCCTTTAAAGCTAGAGGCTGGAGGGATGGCAGGAGGACAGAGAAAGAGAGGGATGGGGGTCTCCCAGGAGGGATGTAGCAGTGTCCTGTCTGGATTCCCCGCCGAGACACAAAATGAGTGAGGCTCCATGCACCTGAGCAGCTGAGAGCAGCCTTGGGCAGGCTCCTGTTTACCCCCTAGCCCCTACCCCCGTTTAAATTATGTTTAAAAGAGCAATAAGTCATTTTACCATTCAAAGCAGTTAAATCTAAAAGAATAAATAAGAAATATGTATATATATTTTTTTTAAACACAAAAAATACAACTCACATGAGATGAAGGTTCAAAGGGTCTTGTATTCTTTTCCTTATTCCCCACATTAGGGAAGTCATGTTTAAAATAGAGTACAGGGCCTCTGACACATACATGCCTCTTGTTGTCACTACAATGACTGTTTTCTAATGTACAAATCAATGGTAATGTACCTTATTTCGATTTTGTAATCAAATATTCTAATAATAATATACTGTAAGAGTGAAAAACAGACCTACTAGTACAAGTTCAGGTAGAACTCAAAATTCATATATATATATATTAATCGTGGATGTGTTTTGCTTTGAATTGAATTAAGATGATACTGAACAGAAAGAAGTCACTGTGAAAAAAACCCTAGCTACAAAAGCACAGTCACACACCAAATATAAACAGTGCACAGAAAACAAGAGAGGAACAAGCTCCCAGCAACATTAGAAAAAAATATTCCATATTTAATACTGGAGCATACCTGAGTCACAGAACTATAAGAGTCAAAAAGTACAAAAACAAAATAATCGTTCATTAATCGTAATCGTGATTAAATGTACAATTAATCGTGATGTCGATCGTGAATCTCCAAGCACTAATATAATAATACACACACACACACACACACACACACACACACACACACATAAACACATTTCGAGTGATAATCCTCAAGATGATGACAGAACCTGAATCTCCAGCTCTTTTTCTCCAAAGGTAAATCCTATAACTGCAATCGTATATGCAATAAATATATATATAATATTGTAATATACATATAAAATACTACAATAGTAATGACTACTTCCCTTTCTCTCTATTCTGCTGCCCCCTGTTACCCTATATTCCTATCTATATTGGATAACTCTGCTATACAAACATGCTCTTTATTAGAGTTTCTGTGATATGGAAAAAGTTGCCACTGTAAAAGACAGCTTGATAAATGCATATGGGAGAGCAGTGTGGTCCTGCAGCCAGGCTCAGACTCTTCCCTGAGCCCACCGGCCACTGAGAGGCTGCAGGGGGAGGGGGAGGGCACGCAGTGACTTTCTCAAGGATAATGAGCCACTGAACGATGGCTGAAATGTTGCCGTCAACCTGCCCTTCTGCTACCGGCTAATTAGATAATTAGCAAGGTCCTAATTACAGGATCAAGGTGCAGGGAAACAATTAACAACGAAGTATCGCCACATAAAACAGAAATGTACGTTCTGCCAGCGCATATTTAATGCCCCCCCCTCTTCATCTGGGCTTCAGTCACCCTCTAAATAACTGCATCTCCTCACAAAAGACTATTTAACAAGCCTTGTGTTTGGTGGATGGACGAAGCCATTTAGGAAAGGTTAATGTTGCTAACAGATAACTCTGTTTAGGGCCAGGAGAGATATCAAGCGCAAAGGACAAATAATTTCACTGTGGAAATTTTGTATGTAAATGTGTTGCTAAGTAGCCTCATCATCTCTGTAAATAATCATTACATGGTGCTGCATCTTCCTTTCCCTTTCTTTCTTTCCCCAGCTCATGGGCCTATGTTATCACTTGCAGAGATAAAAAGGTAAAAAAAAAAAAAAAAAAACAGCAAAGCAGGAAAAAAAAAAGGTGAAGATGAAAAAATGAACACCAGCACATATCCGCATGCTCCCATAAACAGAGAGCGTGCGTGGGAGAGAAAGAGAGAGCGAGTGAGGGTGAGAAAATTGAGCCTAACAGCCTGATTCTTAACTATTATTTATCCATTATGGGGAGCGAATGGAGCCTGGGTGCTGCTCGGCGGCAGAGAATTAGAAAAGATTTGTGGGCTTTACGAGGCCCTGTCCTCCCATCCACAGCCTGCGGAGCTCCCAGGGGCTGCCTCAGCACCGCTGCCTCAGCTTGTCTGATCATTTATCCATAATTAGAAAATTAATATTTTAGATGGCGCTATGATGAACCCATTATGGTGATGGGCCCCGATATCAATTATAACTTCAATTTCAATTTCACTTACAGCCGCAGCAAATGGGGCCTGCTGCTCGCCAGAGTGCTGATGGGGGCCGCGGCTCGCCGAGCGTGACGAATACAGATCGCTGCACATTAGGATGAGCAATTATTTGAACATGTATAAAAACTATTTACAAGCAATGTAATTGACCGGGGTCAGAAGGAGATGCCGGGCAAGGAAAGAGAAGGAAAAAAGACAGAGCAAGAGAGGGAGAGAGGGAGAAATGGACAGGTTGACAAATTTTTGTTCCATGCCAAGTGAAAGGATTTATTAATTTCTGTGTCTGTAATTGAATTCTTGAAAGGTTCTAGTTAAAGCTTACGCACTTTGGCTCATCATGCCATACTGACCCCACATAGATCTCACTGTCTGAGGGCTCCCTGACCAGACAGCTTCAAGCAGGATGACTGCTGATAAAATAGAGGCAGTAAAATACATTTCTGTAGGGAAAAGAGAGAGAGGAAGAGAACCTTATGTAGATCCAATGTGTTATGAGGAAGGTGATAGTATCTCCCTATATATGTTTTTACTGCTTTATGACATAGCACTGTACCATTATGAAGAATTAGACTTGGGCAGTATTGATGCAACTCAGTATCATGAAATTTTCCAAATATATTGAGATATATTGAAATTTAAATTCATAAATATAATGGACTATGAGAATATATTCATTTTTGTTATCTTAAATATCAGTCATTTGCATTAAACTATGCCAACTAATCCTGATTTCTCTTATTAGAAAAAGCTTTTTAAATGGTGCTTAATACTTTCTGAAAAGTCTCACAAATGATAGTTATTGATGAAGCTATTTTAAATTATGTTAGCAGTATTACCAAAATGAAAGATCAATATTGCGACACTAGTAGCATGTAGAAGCAATGATGATGATTCATGCCCCAGAATTATGATGAATACAGTATAAACCTAGACTTGTGTTTAGAGATTAGATTATTTTAAATGAAGAAGATAATCCCAAGAAATTTGCTTTCCCTGTACTCGGTTAGTGTATCTGTATGCTGTATGATTCACAGCATCTTTAATTTGGCCAATTTCCCACAATGAACTGTGATTAAGCTCCACTTATTATTTACACATATTTCATAACATACTGTTTATTGCTCTAAGGCATGCCATGCTGCCTGGAGACTCATTCATCAGTGGGCTTTTAGAAAGGGGGAGAATGTCCAGTGTAAAGGTCTATCGTTTTCCTCTCAGAGGGGGACTGATGTTGCTCTTTAACACATGAATCCCCTTTTCCCAGTCCAAATGTCCCCCACCTGGGGCCATAAGGCTCCACTCACACAGCCCCCCACAACCACCACCATATGCACTCGTGTGTATACATTCACACACACTCTCTCTCTCTCTCACACACACACAGCCTCAGACCCCCCCGCCCAAACACACGCAACTTGTTTTTCACATGTCAGTTTAATTGTTCACTGTCAGGGGCAGAGCAGCGGATAACAAGCTTAGCAAATGGTGTCTGCTGTTGCTACACATTGATTAATATTTTACATGTTATTATCCTCTGTCCATTACAACAGCAAATTAAACTATAAATCACCCCCTCTGCCAGTGTCACCCAATCATAAATCGTGGCTCTCTCCTCCCTGTGTCCGCCACTGTGTGCTGGCGCGCAAGGTCCCTCTGCTTTTCACGAGACAACAAAGTGGCGAAAAGTGCCTGTGTTCTTTGGGGCTGAGTTATGGACCAGTCCCAGGCACCGTATACATCAGACTCGTGAAAAATGGCGAGTTTGTTCTGCTATAAAGCAAAAGAAAAGCAGACCTTATGTAAGAAATTTGCACTTGTTCAACAAGATGTGCAAGTTGCTTTCCTTATGTAAACGCTGCAAGAATGTAGTTGGATGTGCAGGAAAAATGTGCACATCAAATGTGTGTATTTCTATAGTATCATGAGACATGGAATATTTATTTATTTATTTATTCAATTTTGTTTATTTACCAGGGACAATCAACACTGCTATTTTATGATACAGCCTAACTTTAGCCAAATAGTAGCCTTACTATCTTAGTGGCAGATTAAATCAGTGGCACAAAAAATCAGAAAGCATGATTATTTTGTTTATAGAAAAACAAAAATTACATTCATACAACAGTCTGATTCATTCTGGAAACAGATTTCAGCCAGATAAATGTTACACAGGTGCAAACTGAGGCCTCCTTCATGTCATGCTGTAGTGAAGTAAATGGAAATTCAACAGAGCTTGTGGATAAATAGTTTTTCCTCCCTCTTTAGGATCCATTTTTTCAGGATATCCTCAGAAATATCAGCTGACCTTTCGCTGTCATTTCTTTCCTAATTTTCACTCACTGGCCAGCAGATGTGTTGGCCCCTGTCCCTCTGACAGCTAAAAATCAATTTATACAGTCGGCGTGCATGCAGAGACAGGGAATGGGACAGCCAGGCAGCCATAATGACATGGCCAATTGCATTGTGTTAGGCGACAAGGGGTCAAGAGGGATCTGTGCGCAGCGGATGGGGTGCTTTGTTCACTGTGACGGCATTAAGGGGGAATTACACGTAGGGTCGAGTGACCGCACCGACAGGGGGCTGCATCAGGCCCACCCCATCATCGCTCTGGGAGATGAGAGTGACATAGAAACTGACATTACCAAGAATGGTAGAGGGGGCTCTCAGAGAGCTAAATCCGTGGGACCCCCACCACCTCTCCCAAAACGCCCCGCAGTTCACCTTCTGATGGGCAACACTGACCTCTCCTAAATCCCATTTTCAGAAAGGGCACTAAGAGAAGCATTTTCATCCACAACAGCTTCTCCATAACCTAGCTTCCATTCATGTATGAGAGGAGACGCTCTCATTTGTATACGACTTCACGGACCATCATTTATTTATTTATCTACCAAGCGGATGTCGCTGAAGAAGGCAATACTTACTGGCTCATCCTCCTTAAGCCTCATGGATCTCTTGCAGATAAAGTCCCTCAGGGGTTCGCAATGATTTATCAATTTGCAATGTTTATTAAGATAGCTTTGCTCAGTTTTGGCTGCCAGATTCCACCTGTTGCAAAGACCTGGCGTGTTGTGAGGGTCAGTCAATGGAAAACTTGATCAAAGTTCAGGTGAGGTTGTGACCCACTGCTTGTCCAATGGAGTCCATAGATCTGGGGTTAAGTCATCTGCCCTGCGAACGCTCCCCTCCTCACCATAATTACTGCACACAAATTACAACTTTATCAACTTTCCAAGCAGAAACCCGCGAGAATCCATTCCTGAAGGTTTTTGTCATGGCCCTGTGTCTCAACGCGTATCAGCTTTTTTTCACAGAATCTTACAGCATGGTTTGAGGTTGAGATGGGATTTGTTGAAAATCTTTGAGACTACATTTGTTGTAAGTCGAGACTCAAAACATGGATGCTGAAAATGTGACCAGAGACAAAATGTGCAATCACTGGTTACAATATTAATTAGAAAGCAGAAAATGCTAAACATGGTGTCTATTTTTGAGGAGGTTCAGGCCTTCTGAGCACCCCTTTCTTAAAAGACTCCTGACTTTTGATTGATTGATCACGGGATTAAGAACATGTTGTATCTACAGTCTATGCCATTTCATTAGCTCTAGTAACCACACAGGAGCACTCTGTAGTACAATTACAGACTTTAGCCCTTCTGTTTCTCTGCATATTTTCTCATCCCAATTTCACCCTGTTCTTAAATGGTCAAGACCACCACAGAGCAGGTATGCGTTAGGTGGTGGACCATACTCAGTGCTGCAGTGAAACTGACGTGGTGGGGATGTGTTAGTGTGTGTTGTGCTGGTATGAGTGGATCAGACACAGCAGGGCGGTGAGAATAGTCCACCAACATCATCCTGTGTCCACTGACAAAGGATCAGAGAACAACCAACATAAAACTGTGCAGCAACAGATGAGCTACCGTCTTGACTTTACCTCTCTAAGGTGAACCAATGAGGTAAGAATGTCTAACAGAGTGAACAGCGAGTGGATCTGTGTTTAAAAACTCCAGAGGCACTGCTGTGTCCAATCCATTCCTATCAGGAAAACACACACCAGCTGTAGCACTGAGAATGATTCACCACCGAACCCACCAACCAAAATGGTGGCCCTGACTATTGAAGGGCAGTGTGAAATGGGGATAAGAAAGTTTGCAGAAAAAACATAATGGTCATTGGAGCTGATAAAGTGCACATTGAGTGCAGATACAACTTAGGTGTTCTTAACCCAGTGATAGAAATCAAACACCCTGCTTAAACATCTAGGAATAACAGGCAATGTGCCCTAACGTATGCGCACTGAGGAATTTACTACAGTGTATGTATAAAATAAGAATTCTTAATAGGACAAAATAAAACAGAACAGAACAAAAAAAAAAAAGAGCTGTGCTATGCTATGTTTTGCTCCCAAGTGAGATTATAATAATATAATATGACAACAACATAAGTAATATACTGGAAACTATATGTTCTAATTCACATAAACCCTGAATATTAATGTCTGACATAAACAGTTGGCCCACTCACACAACACACACAAACAGACTGCGTGGAAGAAAAAAAATACCTAATTAAATAGTTGTAGGGCCGTGCAGTGAGGCTCTAAACATAACAGCAGCACCAAATAATACCATACGATATTCATGATCATAATTATTTATTTTCCTTTTTAAAAGAAGTGAATTACGTAAGAGATTAAAGATCAGTTTGTTTTATGATTCAGAATCAAACAGTTTATGCTCCATAGAGTGAATATTTCTGGATATGAAGTGTCAGTATACTGTTTTATATCATTAAGATGACTACAATTGATTGCTTAGGTTTTCAGTTGTGCACTTACAGTTGCTGAATGTTCTGGACCTCTGCTGAATGTTCTGGAGCACTGCTAAAGCAAGAAACAGACCAGTCACAAGAGCAGCTTTGGTTAAGGCTGATAGAGCGATGAACTGTCAAAATGTCAAAGCTCCTCTCCATCTCTGAGAAGACCACACTGTTCAAGAAAGTTTTCCAAAAGTCACTTCACCTTAATTCTCTTTAACAAGCACTACCTGGCTTTATACACACTAATAGCCACACATCTACGGCTGAATTTCTGAAACAGCTAACAGGGTATGCTAAAAAGCTCAATTTATTTTGCTGACTTGCTAATGACTCGATAAATACATACACGCACACAAACACAATTTACTTTACCAGTTGAGCATATAAATGTTCTAGATGTATTTTTTATTTTTTTTAACTGACCGTGCTGCCTCAGGAGCCATTAAGTCCCGCCCACTTGGCCTCATCAACAGACTGACGGGTTTCTAAACCAATAGGCAAGTGAGGAAAAAATAAAGGCGCAGATAAATACAGACAAGGGTGAGTTAGAGTGTATGAATCATGTGAACGTATGAACATTTTAAACAAAATAGTAAAAACATTAATAGATTTTCGTAATGGAACTCAATTGTATTAAATATATTTTACACAACAGTCTTTCAACATTATTTTTACACACACACAAATATTGAAACAATAGTGTATTTTCTTTTGCAGTGATGGCAAAATATTTTGACATTTGCTGAAAAAAAAAATAAATAAAAATCTATTTTACCATTCCACTATATTATGTTGTTAAATACACAAAAGAATAACATTGAGAGGGTGACGATTTATACTAAGGGGCTCTGTTGAGTGGTGGACAAAACATTACCTCATTGGCTTACTTTGGCCAAATGACCCCATTCTGGCAGTGCACTGCAATAAGAAATTCTTTTAGGCAGCATTTAAATTTAAGAATGTGGGGAACTAAGGTGATGTAAATCACAATTTCAAACCAATTTTTGGTTTACATGGGTTAACATGAAGCAACATGGCACAGAGAAGTAAAGCTTTAGGGCAGGAGGTCAGTATGAAATAAGGCAGTGGTGACAGGCTGATGAGTTGGTGTGTTTTGAAAGAGTAGAGTGTCAGGTCACTGTGTGAGGTGGCTGTCAGAAGACTCATGATTACACACCTGACCCCTTCATCCCTGCCCAGTTGCCAGCGCACACACTTCTGTCACTACATCTGCCATTTGGCTTTCCAATGTGCCAGCCAGGGCAAGCGCAGCCACATTTTAGTGTTGTTTATTGATTTCTGACCCCACGCTTAATAGTTTTCCCAGGCCCCCCAAATGGCTTTTGTAAGCAATAGGGTTTGTACATCTCTGCGATCAATACCTTTTATATTTACAATAAAATTGAAACGACTTCTTACGAGGGGGCTGTTGGTCCGGCATTTGTCATCCTTCTGCAAGGGAAAACTATGTCATTATCTGAATTAAAACATTTATTTCTGATTAAGAGAGTGTCCTATCTCATTAATTTTTCCCCTTCCAATACAAGGGGAATGGAATCCTATTGATTTCTGCACTTTTTACACGTCTCCACTACTGGGAAGATAATTGAGAAGTTAGCCAGAATAAATGAAGTTTCTAGTCTAGCAGAGGCAGCCAATACCTTGGAAATGCGAGGTGTTTTTGTGGAGCAAGGTTTTTAATTTTGCGGTAGGCGAAGACAAGAGGACTGAACAAATTGGATTAAGGTTTGGGACATGGGGCTGGGGAATAGGGCCTGATCCCACCAGGTGACAGGAGTAATAAGACAAGCTTCATCTTGTCCCCTGCTCCAAAAACCACTGCCACCAGAGGAAGTCTAGATTAAAGAGCCAAAAGCCTATTAATGCTAAGTTGCTCTCAATCCATCCCTCCCACAAAGCTTATTGTTGAGGCAGAATCGAGAGATGGTAATCAATGGCTGAACTAGACCTTTCGACGTCGCGTGGCTATTGATTAAGCTTTACTAAATGAATGAGATTAGATTAAAGTGCTCTTAGTCTTCATTTTAGGTGAGTGAGTTATATCCATGTTACAATTCCACTCAGATGGAGCCTTCATATGATCTGAAGACAAAGTTGGTCATTATAATCAATGCGCTTGTTTGTACATAGCATATAAAACACCTCCCTATTTTGCGTTTTTAAGGATTTTCACTATGATGCTTTGTACACAGCAGACTCATTTTTATTGCTTTGTTTTAATACAAATGCTTAAAAAGCTAAAAGACAAAAGTAAAATAAAATATATTATAAAATAAACAAACATGTAGACTGTAAAATAAACCTACGATACAACACAAATAAAGACTATACACATAATTAGAGACATAATAATATAAAAAAATTAGGAAACTAGGTAATATTTAATGCCTAAATTGAAATATGAATATAACATGTTTCATAACATCTTTGAACATGCAATTAGTCCCTTACACATTCATTGCTCACTTACAGTTCAAAAGCCCAACCCTGCAACTTGATGGGAATCGTTCATTAGGTTTATGACAAAAAAAAAACAAAAAAACCTGGCTGTCAGAATGAACCCATTTGAGAACACTGCAATTGCAAACCACAATATAAATACACAATATAAAGGACAGCTGGTGGTTCCAATAACTGGAATAATAATAATAATAATAATAATAATAATAATAATAATAAAAGAGCAGCACAGTGGCGCAGCAGGTAGTGTCACAGTCAAACAGCACCAGGAGGTTTTGGGTTCAAGCCCCACTCCGGGTGACTGTCTGTGAGAAGCTTGGTGTGTTCTCCCTGTGTCCGCGTAGGTTTCCTCCGGGTGCTCCGGTTTCCTCCGGGTGTTCCGGTTTCCTCCCACAGTCCAAAAACACACGTTGGTAGGTGGATTGGCAAGTGTGTGTGTGTGCTTCACCCTGTGAAGGACTGGCGCCCCCTCCAGGGTGTATTCCCGCCTTGCGCCCAATGATTCCAGGTAGGCTCTGGACCCACCGCAACCCTGAACTGGATAAGCGCTTACAGATAATGAATGAATGAATAAATGAATAAAAAATAATAATAAAGAAATAATAATAAACTGAAAAATGAAGGGTGACATGATGGTGCAACAAGTAGTGCCGCTGTCACGCATCTCCAGGGTTGTGAGGTTGTGGTTTCAAGCCCTCTGGTTTGTGAGGAGCTCTCCCGATGTCTGTGTGGTTTTCTCTGGGTGCTCTGGTCCCCTCCCACGATCTAAAAACATAAATGTGTCCATAGGCGTGGGTGTGTGTAGGTCTGTGAAGGACTGACACCTCTTCCTTCCAACTTTGGAAGGTTGGAAGGTTGGAACTATTTTTCATTCATTAATGAAAAATAATTTTGTGTGTGTGTTTTTTTTTGAGGACAGCAGCCAGAGATTCATATTATTTGAATCAGAAAAAATATGACAGATGACAGACAGAAAATAATAATTATGACATCTTTCATATCCATTGAAAAATATGAAGTGTTATATGATATATTTAATATTACATATAATATTGTTTCTATATATGTTTTTTCATTTTTAATGAATATGTCCTTTAAGTGTAAAGGCAAGATAAGCTGACCATAAACTCATAGGACCCCATGTAAGTCAGAAAGGTCCAGGCCAGGCTGGCAAAAACATATAACTGGCTACGGCTTTGGGACTGAGAGAAAATGTTGTCTGACTTTGAATGAGTATCGTCCATCTTGACTTCTCCCAGGCTGTCAGTGGACTGATGAGTGCATGGATCAGTAGAACCCCCAATACCCCCCACACTTTCTCTCCCATTTCCCCCCTCCTGTCCACTGACCGGCTCACTGGCTAGCTGACCAGACACCTCTGCTCCGGGCGAGTGGTTGATCGGCCAAGTAGCAGGGAAGCTGCCAGCCACAGTAGCTGCTTCTGAAACAGGGCTGACAGCACATTAATTCAACCTGCGGAAATCACTGCAAATAGGCAGGAGACATTGTGTCCACTGAGAGCCAGAGAAATGAAGAGAGAGAGAGAGAGAGAGAGAGAGAGAGAGAGAGAGGAGGGAGAGATAGAGGCAGAGTGTGAGAGGAGCCTTTTAATGAGCTGCTATAAGTTACTCTGTCTGACTTGACCATTAGAAGACTGTAATGTGCAATTGGTTGAGAAAATGTGTTGCAACTGTGATAGGCACCCATGCCAGTGGTGGTTTAAATCACAAGGGGCACGTTGAGTGTTACACAGAGGTGAATTACACTCACACAATGTTTTATTGCCATATCTGAAGTTCTGGTGAGAGTCAGACTGATTGATTTGGCACTTCAAATGTGGATTTGCATCCCTGCATCACCACCATAAAAATATTAAAAGATCAATCTGATAAAACCACGTCTTTGTGAGGGATCTGGAGTTGCATGGAACTGGAAAGTTATTCGTTCACTAACCACACTGTCAAGCATCCTGCTGGGAGGGTACATACAGAGATTATGAATAGCGTAATGCATAGGACAATTCATACAAGGCTTCGCAATATAGAGCCAGTGGGATGTTACAAATGATAAGGTATAATGTATGAGATGTATACGTAAGATGCTACAATGAAGGGAGTCCCTAACGTTTAGAGCACATTTATTCAAATTCAAGTATTTTAACATTCATTCATTCATCTTCTCTAACTGCTTTATCCTGATCAGGGTCACGTTGGGTCTGGAGTCTACCTGGAATTTGTTACGTGTCAGGCAGGTACACACCCTAGACACTGAGGCAGTCCATCACAGGATTATTAGAAATGTGTTTTATTGTGGGTCAGTAATATTACATCACTGTCAGAACAAAATCTCCAAAATAGCAACTTTACAGGAGAAGGAAAAATATCCTTACTTATAATGACAGTTATAAAAGTATTTTGGACAGCATGTAATGATCTGTTAAAAATGATCTATTTAAAAGCACACCTTGTCTCAAAACATTGAAAAATGACAAAAATGAAGACGTTACATTGCTATTCAAAAGAATGCTATTTGCACTGACTTACCAAACAAATAGCAGAAATTGGTTTCCCCACAGCACTATTTGTAAATCAAGTGACCTCCCTTGGGTTCATGACCCCTCGCTAAGGAACCACTTGTTTACTCTAATTAACAAATGGGTTCCTCTTATAAATGCGTGGTAATATCATACAATTTATGAAAATACATATTGATGAATAAACTCCAGACAGATGACACTGGATATTAAAATGAGCTTTGTCCACTTGAGCCATAAGGTAACATATCTCATTTGTTCATTTGTAGAAAAACAGCAGGAAAAAGTAGCGGGTAAAAACAGCTTCATCTGCAGCTGCATTTCAATGCACTGGGCAGCGGGAGGAGAGATCCAAGAAAGGCTGGGAACATTCATCACAAACAAACCCTAACATCCATGAAAAATTACAGGATTACCAATGACCTTCCAACCAATCAGCCTCTGTAATTACACTCGTTTATTACGGCTGGCCGAGACAGAGCAATCCAGAGATGACCCTAACGCTAAGCAAAATGTTTATAAATAGTCGACCAAGAGAGAAATGCTAATACAAAAGTCATTTTAGAAAGCAGCAGTGACCAGAGGCATTAGGGCATTATGAAATGTACATGTGGCTAATAAACATGGTCCTATTTGAGTAGACGGCATGTATGACAGCTGAAATACACTATAGGTCCATAATTTTGTGGACAACTATTGTAATTACATTTTGGAAATTCAACTGTGCATGTGCATCTTGTCTGCACAGAAAAAGCATGGAATGAAATGGGAGTCTCTGGAGAGGCACGTGAGCAAAACGTTACCATGCCCATTGCCAAGTACTTGCTAGAAATGCATTATGGAGTAAAGGAGCTCCATCTAATACTTCTGCAATGAGCTGACATGTTTAGTGTTTGTGATCTGGAATAAACAATCCAGCAACTGTATCTGAGCTCTCTAACACTCACATAGCTGTCAACACTAAGCATGGAGTGTGAAGTCCTCTGAGTAGTAATTAGTAATATTACTTCAGCAAAAGGGGACTACCTTTTGATAACATTAATTTTTTGAAAATGTTGGATTAGCAGATGTCAACAAATGTTTAGTCATATAGTGTATATCATGACTGTCAAAACAGCACCTCTTAAAAATCCAAAATATTGTTGCAGGAGAGAAAATAAATCCTTAACTTTTAGATGACGTCAATGCAGAAAGTATGAGTAGTTTGGGGTCATTTTTATTGTACATTTCATTTTAAGAAATTTGAGAAAATATGAAGAGCTGTTAGTATTTCTAAAATATGTTAAAAATGGAGATATAGTGTTTTGTCCCATCAGCTGTGATATGTATATTTTATTTCTCACTAGCATTTTTTCACCATTTTGCAAAGATAACTTCATCGGAATGCTATGTCTCTGCTATGATATTGCCCCTCTCGCCCACTAACCCCTGGAATAAGATCAGGCTTTGGCCCAAACATTGTTGCTCTCTACGTGTGCGTATTTGTATTTGCAGTGTAAATGAGTTTCTCTCCATCACATTGCTCAGCTTTGGGGAGAGAACACACATCAGTTCCATTCCTAGCAGCAGCCTAAATCTTCTGACATCTCGGCGGTCAGTAAATGGCTTTTCTGCGGGTGGGGCAATGTGCTGTTTGTGTGGGACTGCAATATATGAGTGTATGTGTGTGTGGTTGTGTAGGCCTATTTGTGAGTTTCAACCCACCCCCACACCCCCGACTCGTTCTCCCAAATGCCTTGTTGTGTTCTACCTGCCCACCATCAGCTGTCATTATTCCATGTTCATTGACAGAGAAGTTATAGTTGGCAAGAAACCTATCAGGTGGGTTGGACAGCGGATAATTGAGGTGATGATCGGAGCTGTTCAAAGACAATTGATAGTGATGGAGTCAACCGGGGAGGTTTCTCCAGGCTCCTCGGCCTTCAGAGCAGCTGACAGAATTTGGAATAACATACACAGTGCTAACGTGTGGCCACTAAAGTCACCGAAAGATCCCTGGCTCTAACAAGGCTCAGCCGGCCTAAGTCCTCCATCAAGCACAAGGCTTATTACAAGCCACATATTACATACTGAACAGAGACAGCGGCAGAGAAATGACCCCGACTCCATATCTCCGTCTGATCCGTCTGTTTGACAAGTTGCCAAACTTACCAAATCCCCCTAAAGCCGCTAAGGCAAAGCAAGTTCAGGAGTGATATTTCATAAGTGCGGGCCAAGGTGGAGGTAAGAAATGGTGGAGGTTATTACCTTTTTCTCCCCCTCGAGAAGCCTTCGCCTGGATTGAAAGTGTCAAAATGAGATGTCTTGATAGCTCTTGTACACAACTCTATTTCTTTTGTTTTGTTCCTACATCTACATTTTACAATTCTTTTTTTTTTCACATACAAAAAAGACATACAATATATCTTTTATACACTGGTCTACACAGGTTTATGCACAATTTTGGGCTGTCTGGTAAAAAGACATACGTTTTCTATATAAAAATAAGTACACTTCATCTACAGAGAACACTTCTGTACATTTTTATGCACATTGTATGCATTACTGTTTATTTGCTGAATTTAATATTTTTTAAATGTAAAATGTGTAGTAGACTGATATTTTGGTTATTTCTCCCAATATGTTAAACTCACCAAAATACAGGTGTATCTCAATAAATTAGGATATCATCAAAAAGTTAATTTATTTCAGTAATTCCATTCAAAAAGTGAAACTCTTTATATTATATAGATTCATTACAAACAGAGTGATCTATTCCAAGCATTTATGTCTTTTAATGTTGATGATTATGGTTTACAGCCAATAAAAACTCATAAGTCATTATATTAGAAAATTCGAATATTATATAAGACAGATTTTAAAAATTATTTTTGATACAGAAATGTTGTCCTACTGAAAAGTATATGCACTCAATACTTGATCAATAATTTTACATGAATTACTGCATTAATTTGGCATGGCATGGAGGCAATCAGCCTGTGGCATTGCTGAGGTGTTATGGAATCTCAGGTTGCTTTGATAGTGGTCTTCAGCTCATCTATATTGTTGGGTCTGGTGTCTCTCATCTTCCTCTTGACCCATAGATTCTCTATGAGGTTTAGGTCAGGCGAGTTTGCTGGCCAGTCAAGCACAGTGATACTGTGGTTATTAAACCAGGTATTGGAACCTTTGGCAGTGTGGACAGGTGCCAAGTCCTGCTGGGAAATAAAATCTGCATCTCCATAAACTTTGTCAGCAAAAATGGAAGCATGAAGTGCTCTAAAATTTCCTGGTAGACGGCTGCGCTGATATCGGACTTGATATAATACAGTGGACCAACACCAGCAGATATCATGGCTCCCCAAACCATCGCTGACTACCATCGTGGAAACTACACAGTAGACTCAAGCAGCTTGGATTATGTGCCTCTCTTCTCTTCCTCCAGACTCCGGGACCTTGATTTCCAAATGAAATGCAAAATTTACTTTCATCTGAAAATAAGAATTTGAAGCACTGAGCACCAGTCCAGTCCTTTTTCTCCTTGGCCCAGGTAAGACTTCTGGTGTTGTCCCTGGGTCATGAGTGTCTTGACACAAGGAATGCAGCAGCTGTAGCCAATGTCCTGGATACGTCTGTGTGTGGTGGCTCTTGAAGCATTGACTCGTCAGCAGTCCACTCCTTGCGAATCTCCCCCAAATTTTTGAATGGCCTTTTCCTGACAATCCTTTCAAGGCTGTGGTTATCCCTGTTGCTTGTGCACCTTTTCCTACCACACTTTTTCCTTCCACTTAACTTTCCATTAATATGCTTGGGGAGGGTTTCAATGACTGCCTTCTGGACATCTGTCAAGTCAATAGTCTTCCCCATGATTGTGTAGCCTACTGAACCAGACTAAGGGACCATTTTAAAGGCTTAGGAAACCTTTGCAGGTGTTTTGTGTTGATTAATATTTCTGAGATAATGACTTTTGGGTTTTTATTGGCTGTAAGCCATAATCATTAACATTAAAAGAAATAAACAATGGAAATAGATCACTCTGTTTGTAATGAATCTATATGATATATGAGTTTCACTTTTTGAACTGAATTATTGAACTAAATATACTTTTTTATTATATTCTAATTTACTGAGATGCACCTGTATATAAAGATTTGCAGAACATTGGCCACATTAAAATGACTAGATAAGATTTGGCTCCCTCTACAGTTGCAGAGTGTAATTCACTTTTACAACACTGTTCTGAAATCAAGGGAAAGAGGGTGGTTCCTACCCTCCTCCTAAAGTTACATAGTGCAGATTCTGTAGTGTTAAGCCTGGAGTAGCAATGACAGAGTTCCTTTTCTCCTTACTACAGGTCAGTGAAGAATCATAATGATTTTGAAGCTGTAACTTTAAGATAAAAATACTACCTAGTGTTCCTTTAAAGTGTATTCCTGTATTGTCCTTTGCCAGTGTCACTTGACCAGGGTTATCCGACTTTACACACACAACTAAAAAGCATGTTTCAACTTTCCTTTCTTGTTTTATCTCCTGGTCGTCAGTATGCATGTACGGTAGTGTGAATTTTGGACAGGAATCAATGAAACTCTCTCAGTTACTGTATCAATAGGTCAATACTCAGGGACGCAGCTGCCATGCCGTTGTCTGTGACAGAACCAGGCTGGCAACATGAGACAACAAAAGGGGGAGGGGGGAAAGGGCACACCTGACGGCCCATCAGATCCCTCCATACCTCAGCATCTTGTCACTGTGTAGATGGTGGCAGGTGAAAGGCCTGTGCATCTGACCCAGGGGGGGGGGGGTTGGCACCGTCAGCAAAGTCCCAAGCTCACTGTCGTCCCACAACAGACCAACTCCTTCAGCAGAAAAAAACTGCCAACGTCTTAAGAACCAGGCTTAATCCTCAGTGTGCTGTGTCCAAGCCCTTCACTGAGGCCCCCAGAGCCCTGGCTGGCTCCCCTCCTGGCCCCTGCTATTGACCCCAACTGTCATCCCAGCCTGCTGATGACCTCAGCTCTCAGGCCGATCTATGGTGGATCATGAGTTCAAATGATTTTCTTCCCCTCTCCCGCCCCTGTTTTCCTAGTGAGCTGATTGCTAATGACAACATTAGAAAGAGCATAATGGGGATTCCACAAACAATTTGCACCTTGAATTTGCAAATCTAATATCTGCATGGCTCACTGATATAAGATGCAGTGTCCCAATGTACCACATGAGGGTTGTTGCAGAGAATTTACATGACATCAAAAAGATGAGATTGCACTGCATCTTCAAATCCATTACACTAGTTAAGAAAGTATAAACTATACACTAATATTCAAGCTTTTGGGCTGCATGACTTCAAATTCATAATGAGTCAACTCTTTAGCACCAATAATCTGTTTTGTTACCAGGGTGACTTTTTTTTGCAGGGAATAGCAACTTACACTTAAGCAGTTTGGCTTTTTAGTACAAATCCCACAAATCTCACAACTGATTATACCTCGCTTGGTTGCTTAAAATGCTTCATTTACAGTATATTTTCATATGGAAGTACAAAACTGCAACAGCTTTGTCAGTCAGCAGTGTGGCTACAAGGCACTACTGATGATCCCGAGGATGATAATGAAGATGGGACGCACTTGGTTATTCATTCAAGCTTACACATGCTACAAGCGCTATTTAGAAATTGGTTGAGCTTGGAGCATACGTCTTGAGAGCTGGGCTCCATGGCCCATTCTCCTGCTGCATTTAAATGGAAATTTGGGGGTTAACCCCCAAGTCTCCCGCTCGCTTGCCTCGTTCTCAATTTAGCCCACGGCAAATCTTCCATTAATCAAAAGTTACAAACAGACTTTGCACTGTCATAACTCTTTGCCATGGCTTTCCTGTTGATTGATTCCTATACACACATACTGTCTGATTACCATAATGTGTTCTTGTGGCGAAAATTCCAGTCGGAGGTTTGGTGGGGGGTGGATGGGGTTGTAAGGCAATATGCCGGGGGAAGTAAATAACAAATGGTGGTGGCTCCTCCTCATTGGGAGTGATTTCAATCTAATGTTCCATCATGGTACACGGGTGAAGAGAGTCTTTGTGGTTTGGGCTATCAATTATGAGCCTATGTGAGAAGGCAGACACAATCATTTCACTGATTGTCACCAGGATCAAGCGGTGACACGACCAAGTGATCTATCAGTCCATGTCCTGTGACACAGGGAGAAAGATGATGAGGGGCTTGCCGACTCATGCCAAGAACACAACCCCCCAACACACACCCCAATGTACACTCACACACACACACACACCATTACATCCTTTTTTGACTCTTTTACATGCTCCAGGGAACACATTTTAATTCACACTCTTAACCTTTCCTGTTCTACCATTTTTCTCCACACCTATTGATTTATTCATCCTGACTGCCCCTAAACAGGTGCTTGTGTTATTGATTAAACTTACTTTGTCCAAGAAGTGTTTGCCACCTCTATTTGTTTTTGGGCTGTGCAAGGAGAGACACTCTTTGTGGATGCAATCTGATGCTATTAGTGTACTGCAGGCTAGTGTTAACAGACACAAATTCAATGAGTGAGCCACAAGAACAGTTTTTAACAGTCTAAAATATTATATCACTTTCTGCATGCACAGATTAATCTCATTCCTAGATTTCAACCCTAACAAATGAATGTGAAGCGAGCACTTAAATAAATGTTTAAATGTTTGTTTCTGTTAAATTAGAAGAGTACCCTTCACATAATTTCAAATAATACTTATAAAAAATTGAAATGTTCAATGATTTATGAATTACTGTAATTACATTATATACTTTTAGTAATGTCCTTTTTAATAACACTGTCACTATTAAATGTGGCCGTTGTCACTGCAATATCATCTTGTGAAACAGAGGCCGAAATGTATAAATCCCCAGCTCTGATTGGTGATTCATGTCTCTATCTATGTTCAGGTGTTACTACTGACCATGTTCTCATTGCAACTGTAGGACAGCAGGTCCCTCTGTCCCATGGCAGAAAAACAAAGCAGACACATCCCTATGTATATTTCTGAAAATGCACCTGTAAAGCACCTGGTGCTGAGCAATTTATCATACACACTCTAGAACTACTTCTGGCCGGATATTAACGGATGTGGTCATTTCTCTGCATAGTTAACATGGTAGTGTGCGTAGTAAGAGTCAGAGTCACTGCTAGTTTGAGAACCGTACACCATTCACTCAAATAAAGTATAAAGGTCCTGGGGTCAGAAACAGAACTACAGTCACTTAAATGTAAATTTACAGAATTTACTATTTTTACTATTTATTAATTTTGTGTCTTATAAGAAGGTCAGGATATGTATACAACAACAGTTAAAATAAATAAATAAATATTAAAAAACTGTTCTATGCCTCATACCAATGCATCTTACAGTAAAATGTCACTACCATTTTGGTATCTGTGCTGTGATAACAATGACCCAGTCACATCTGGTCAGCAGTGGTCCTGTGGTGGTCCATTTCCTTGATGGATGGGATAGAGGAAGACAGACAAACTGTGCATTAATAGATAAACAGGGCTACAGACAGTGATTGTAAACCTAGTGCAACTATACTGTATGACAGATAGTCTTCACAGACTGCACAAAGGCTATGTGCTATTTCTATTCTTTTTAACCTCTTCTTTTTTCAACCTCCACTGTGTCAAGTTTAGCAGAAATGTGGTAGATAAAATATGAATATACACTGGCCACATGTTTGTGGACACCCACGGGTCTCACCATTTCTTCTGAAATGAAGGGTATAAGTAGGGACGTTTTTCGCCCACTTTATTGCAGTAAAAGGTTCTAATCTTTTATAATCTCTTATATTACATGAAATATTGCTGTAAGTATTACTGCATTAAGCCACATGAACATTAGTGAGGTCAGGTAGTAATGTTAGTTGAATAGATCTGGATCACAGACACCGCACCCTGTCACCCCAGTGGTAACTGATTGTGCACCATCGCTTTAGAAAACATAATTCTGCTGCTTCACAAACCCGGAGGGGTGGCTTTTAGACCCCTCTCACCCACATTCTGCATTGAGTATTATGACAGTATTCTGTTGTGCAGATTCTTTAGAGTGTGTTATCTTATTGTCAGAGTTTTGCACTATGTACCTTACACTAATTGAATGTGTACATTTGCATGACTGTTTTAGCAATATTTACAATTTACAATAGTGGAAATAACTTGTTCGAAAAGGTTTCTACAATTTTTGGGTGTAAAAGATGGGTTGTGCACCATTCTGAGCACAGCAGCGACACTGAAATGTTGGTGGCATTGTTGTGTGTGGCGCTGATTGTATCACGTTCAGCAGACATTGTGTATTGTATTGTGGCAATGTAACAAGAGCACTGCACTCAGCTCCACCATCTACAAGTCCCACTATCGGTCTGGAGCTTCCCTAATCGGATAGCGTGGGCAGTATAATCTATCTGGCCCTTATTGTGCATCTGACTGGCCGAGGGTTCATTACCATGATCGGTGCTGTAGCTTGCCCTAATATTATCCCACCTCATCTGTAAACAGCACCATCCATCATACACGTGCCCCCTGCTTATCCAAACAGATAAGGAGTGTGTTCTAATAATTTGCTCATCTCCAAGTAAAGGAGGCGATGAAGATAATCTCGTTTTGATGTACAATGATGCCCCCCTCCTCACTATACCGCTCTCAGAGGAGACAGTCATAATGATCTTGGTGTTAGTTTATTAATGAAAGAGGCTGACATGACACTAGGCAGCAGGGTTATGGATTATAATGTGATCAGCTCATTCATCTGTTGAGTTACAATAAACTAGGCAGGATAAATATTGTAATTCAGATCAGTGGTAAGAAGCATGATGCTGCTTTACATTCAGCTGCCTGTAATCTAAACCTTACTATTATGCAGATTGAAAAAAGCTCGGAAGGGATGATGAGTCTGTAAGGTGCACTTTCATTGGGAGGTGTGTGTGTGGGAGGGCTGTACTTATGTGTGTCCCTCTGAGTCTGGGTACATTTGCATTTACTGTCAGTCTACTAACAGCTTTACAGAACCCAAAATCCATATGCAGCCTATTTGTTAATGTTTGTATTGTTTTTACTGACAACTTACAGTGAAGGGGCTTTTGAAATATCAGCTCAGAAACAACAAGCTGATATGTTAATATGTATCCCCTTGAACCCTGTACAAATCTTGTACATGTTCTGAAAGTTCTCATATTTTCTTCCACTTTTTGGTGGATTCGTCACTTTCTGTAACTGATTCAGCCTGTTCAGTGTCACAGTGGGTCCAGAACATACCCAGAATCACTGGATGCCAGACAGGAACAGAACCTGGACAGTGTGCCATTCCACCACATGGCATCACACACTCACACCTATTGAGACTATTGCACAGACAATCCACCTGGAGGAAAACCATGCAGATACAAGGAAAATACACCAAACTCCTCACAAACTGTCACCTGAGACAGGGTTCGAACCCACAACCCAAGATCCTGGAGGTGTGTGGCTGTGACATTACTCACATTTTTCTGACTAGGCTCTTTTGCTTTTCCATTTGACAAATCCGGTCCTGACCCATGGAAACAGGTGCCTTTTTAGACCCAGCTCATGTGAGCCGAGTAGATACTAAATGGGTTCTGTGAACCTTGTAGAGTGCTGATTGGCCAGAGAGACTTGAAAATAACCACAAAATGCAGACCTCCAGCAAAAACAAGACGCAAGAAGTTGTAGCAGCTGTCACGTTTATTTTTTATCCGTCTCATAACATTATTCTGTGATGTTCTGAAGAGGTTCAGACGACAGTGGTTCCTTGATTGGTGGCCGACGATAAACTTGCAACAAAGAACACTCTGCTAGTGTGAGAACTGGGGCGCAGAGTCGAGTAAAAAAAACACACACACACAAAAACCGCAAATACACACCGAGTAAACGGTATCGTCTGAGACTGGGTATTCACCAGCTCCATTTTGTGGAGGAGATGTGTAGTGGAAAACGTCCAGGAAAAAGAATGTTCGGCTGAGCCGTATTGAGTCGCTGCCGTGGAGTGTAATAGGGAAAGTTCATTTGTACATTGACTGGATAAATTCCTCAAATAAAAGCATATATAAAGCAGCAAATTATCAAATTTACGGACAGTGTTTTGAGTTTAGAGAGCTTAACAAAGAGGAAATGAAAATGTGTCTAAAAATATGCTTTGTAAAGGATATCTTGAGTCAATTAGAGACACAAGCTGGTTAATTGCTGTGAGAAGATTACCCGTTAGATTTTAGTTAAATTGGAGTTGTTTTATTAAAAGTACAAAATGTCCGATGCCCTTGTGGCAAGAGGAAGAGCCTCTGGAACACTTGTTTTCACTGGGGGAGTGAAAAATATTAGGTTAAATATTGAGCTGTATTTTAAATGTATTTTACGGTATTTTGATTATAATTTTGCTAAGATTAAATGCAGTTTTATGTGGGATCATATGTGTCTGTTTAAATTTAAGTTGTGAAAAAACCAATGACCACAGAACAATTGTTTGTAAAAAAAAAAGTTTTTCGATAGAATTAAAAAGACAAAAGACTCTTAATGTACTTTTTAAAGATTCTATCCTCTGGGACATGCTGGTCTGTTTATCTTAAATGTAAAGACAAGTTCAGATTTTTATTTTATTGTTTTTATCGCATTTATCATGTATATATATGCCAGTGTCATTATGAATGTGTTTATTATTACTATGTTTGGAACGTTGATTATATATAGAGAATAATGTATAAGCTCCTAAATCAATACAAAGCTTTATCGTTGACTTTCTTGAGACATCCTAAAGTTTTGCTTTGGAATCAGTCCAGAGGAAATCTTTGTGACACAAAATAAATCAACATTAGTCTTGGGTGTTGTCTTTAGAAGGGAATTGATGTGATCTTTGTCTTCACAGTTCTCCACCTGTCTTTTTAAATGGCAAACAGTCACATTTGCAATGTAAATGACTGCTCTCTGTGTATTGAATTGTTTCTGTTTCCATTTCAACCACGAAAGTAACAGATACTGAAAACAAAAGTGGTGCCAAGATTCTGCTGCTTCAACAGCAGCATTCACACAGAGCAGATCAGACACCTTAATACATGATGCCTGCGAAAAATCACTCCTCGCTTTCTGACCGAAAGTGATGAGAGTGAAATATATTATGATTGTATAGGGGACACATTAATTGTTGGATCATGTCACATAGAAAATATTTAAATCGCCTACTCTGTCATACAGTATGCAAGTGCCCATTGCACTCTGCTGAAACTATTAAACTACAGTAAAATTGACATTTTTCATTTGTCAGTTTGCTAGATGTTTCAGCCTATGGATGATGCAACATGTCAAACTTTGAGACAAATGTTACTCATTTGTAATGTATGTACACTCATTTATGTTTGTAACTTATTGTACACTCTTATGTAATTTCATACATTTATATCTTGGAATAAAAACAAATTGAATTTTCTCCCTAAACACATTGCAGTCTCTTACCCAGGCCAAGACGAACAAATGAGGATTTTCTAACCATTACCTCCTCAAAAGAATACTAAGATAGTAAGAATATGTTAAGTAGGACTTAATTATGGGCTGAAACATCTCCCTATTAATATGGGCCTTTTAACATGAGGAACTAATGAAAATTTCTTTTAAAAATATGTATGCACCCCAGTCACAACATTACAGAGGAGGGGAGGAAAAACAGGAGCCACAATTCTGAGCGATGAAGATGAAGCCCTGAAGAAAAGAATGTTCCCCTGCAGAAAATTGGTTTAATTAATAGCACATTTTACATAATGATTACAGTGTAATTGCGCCGACTAGCAGAGTGTCATTAAATATATCCTTGCTCCTTTACAACACCCTCTGGCAAAAAATAATGAGTTACATTGGAAATCACTATGCAACAGGTTCATAAATAACATTTAAGCCCATACAAGGCAAGTACTTATAAATAATAAATATTTGCCTTTTGTAATTGAAGAAAAAATGACTGCCTCTTCTCTTCTTGGGCATGCCGCTTTGTCCTGTTATGGCCGGGGAAAGGAGAATTTTCTCATTTTTTCCTCCCCTTGTAAGTGGTGAATAATTTATTTTGCGGCTAATAGTCAACACTGTCAATGCGGGGTGTTTAAAATATACCTGTGTCCAGATAAATGTCATGACGGCGGGGGAAGTGATTATTCCCTGCTTCCAGATATTTTGTTGGATGCAGGCCCTGTATACACTGCAATAAATCACCTTCTTCCAATTACCTGCCTCCATAAAACAAGCCTGTATTCAAATCAGGCCTAAACCTGAGCCCAGAGAACAGGCTGGGTGCAGTTGCGTGTGTCGTGTGGTGGTGGTGTATATGGAGAGTGTGTTTCCCCCAGGGCTGTCTCATGTAAGGACAGGGTGTAGAATAAGGGTGGAGGGTGGAGGGTGGAGGTGCAAAGCTGGCATCAGCCCTGGTGAGCACGTGGTGGAATTGGCACCCTAGGAAGGGGGGATTTAGGCAATAATACGGAAAATCTAGCTCTACTATACTTTATCTTTTACCCCAATTAACTTATTATATATTATTATTATTTATTTACCTTACTAACATCTTGGTATCTACATGTCCTTTCAGACCCATAGTTTTAAGTTGTCTTCTTAAAACGGAACATTGACCTGAAACACGTGGAGTTTTTCAGGTCTGAATCTAGACCTTTGCTCTTGTCTCACAAAGACTAAATCTTTATGTGCTGTTTTTCCAAATATCCTATTTATCCAACAGTTTCCATGGTCTTTACAGTTGTTAGAGTTCCCTTTTAGGGGTAAATTAATTAATAAATATTTTTCTTTCTTTATATAACTAATTTGTGTTGACATTAAATGATTTAATAGTCATGTCTTGCTTTTGCAAAGTGCTTTATTTTGCCTGTCTTGTGTAACTCCATAATTAGATATGGGTCTATGGCCATGTGTTCTATATGTGACCTGATACGTGCATGATTGCGAAGAAAAGACCATTTTCTTCCCAGACTGACATACACTTCTTCACATTATTCCAAACTGCAGTGTACTGATGGATGTCTGGCAGGAGGCCATTCTCAACATGTATGCAGATCTACTTTTGATCAGTTTCTCTGGATGAAACAATGTTCTCCTGCTCCAGTCTTCAGAAGGAACATATTACAAACCATCCCGTTTCTTTCTCTCTCTCTCTCTCTCTCTCTCTCTCTCTCTCTCTCTCTCTCTCTCTCTCTCTCTCTCTCTCTCTCTCTCTCTCTCTCTCTCTCTCGTTGTCTCACACACACACACACACACACTCATACAGAACCATGCTGCCATTGCCAGATTGCATTTATGCAGAGTGCATCAATAACAGGAGATACTAAAAGGCCGTCTGTGGGATCAGAGTTGTCACAGGCACGGGCAAACCATTCCATGCAGCAACCACAATCATGGCCTAATCTGAAAATACATCGGCTGTTGACACCACACATTTCACACACACCCACATCCAGAGCCATCTGCGCTGGCCGTAATTGCCACACGGTCGCTCAAGCCTTGCCCAAAATGTATAAATAATTTTCATTCAAACATATTAACAGTCAAAATATGGGAATCCATCACAACACTGGCTTCTTACGAAGCAATCAGGGAGTGCCCCGGCCCAGAGTGTTCTTTGTCTTTTCTCGGCAGAGAAGAAAGGCGCAGATCACTTGTGCGCTCCTCTTTTGCATAATGGCCTTCTCCTTCTCTCCTGCAGCACAAACGGACAGCGCTTTTAAACCTTCCCCTGCAATCCATTACATTTACCCAGCCAGAGCTCCTTGTTCTTTAATCTCATGCTTCCCTGGGAAAGGGAATCTGGATGGGGGTTTAAAGACCTTTTTATGAAGGCAAGCATGCAGGGCTCCATCTATCTTTGCCATGAGTCTCAGACACATTTATGTTCCATGGACAGGTTATGTCCCGCCATCTTAAAGAGCAAAAACTTGCCATTTTTACCTCATTGGCACAGAGGTGACTGGGAGAGAGGGGCCATCTGCCAAGGCCACACACTAAACGCAAGGCTGACCAACCACATGACCAGCCCTAACCGCCTGTAACTTAACTCACCTTTCTGGAATAGAATTGTGCTGAGCTCTCATCACTGAGATTACATTATATAGCAGGTAAATTTCTCTTTCAAAATATTGACGTCTGGAGAGTGGTTTAATTAACCTTCAAGTGTGAAATGCAACAACATTTCTAATATTCAAGCACCTATAAATTAATATGAACAATTGATTGTTGTTCTATTTAGGCTTTTTCTGCACATGTATTATAGCAATAGATAAATGAAAGGCATCCTCTAGTCCTCCAGTGATCCTAAGGCCAAAGGTGAAAGGAATGTGAAAGCTATTTGTATGGTGTAAATTTAATCTCTCTCTCTCTCTCTCTCTCTCTCTCTCTCTCTCTCCTGCGCTCCCTTTCTCTCTCAGCTTGGAAGCTACCCAAGCTTGACAGGACATGGACTGCAGTTTTATGTCACCTCGTTTATCTGCAGTTTATATTTTCTATGACCGCATTGTCTCTTTCAAGAACCTTCGGAAATACGCTGGCAGTAAAAACAGCCACCTCTTGTCCGGAGTGTATCCCAAACATGCTAATGTTTTTCTAACTGCCTAGGTCATGAGCTGACGGATATACACATGCTTCAGCTGCAGGTTTAAATCCATACCTTCATTTATTCCAAGCTATTTTCACATCCAGCGAGGTGTAAGTCACCATAATTTAGAATAGCTGTGGTGTAAAATATGAGTGATGATGGAATGTTGAGGATGAGTGTCAAAAATGTTGCCAAGGATGCCTGCAGAGAAAGCAATAAAAGATACTGAGGCAAAGCAAGCTCACACTTCATAACGTTTCTTATTACAATCCCAGGCATTTTACTTTCCATGTTTTGACGACTTCTGTGCTAAAACCAAAACTTTCATATTAGGTTTGGTAATTTATGGAATGATAACGGGCCTTGCCCCATCTTGATTTCATTTTGCTATTAATGACTTCATTCTTTTTGTATTTAATGTGGCATTACACTGTAATTTCAGTCAGCAGCTTATATGTAATGCAAAGCACTCGTATCTCCAGCACACCTCAGAAAAAGAAAGAAACAAAGCACATTGCAAAAGTAAAAATGCAATTAAATAAACAATCAGATCAAAAAAAAAATCAGGTGTTGAAACAAAGTGGAACATGGAACGTATTAAACTGAGTGTATTTCATCATATATATATTGTATATAGCATAATTGAGCCCAAAACTCACATATTGAATTCCACTCCACTGTGTCCTTTAGAACCCCTCTCAAGCTTGTTTGTAGCTTTACTGCCTTTTGCATTTATACTCAATCATATTGTTGTAAGGTCACAAGTTTATATTCTAATGATGGTGTAATATATTTTACAGGGGACTTGTGCACATTTGATTACGAATAGCATAATGCATACCAAACATACACTGCGGAATATTAAACATATTATTTATCATTGTCTTATAATGCATATTTTGGTGAAGGCTAAGTGTTTGAGCAGATGCACATAGAGATGCAGTGGGGGGAAAATGGCTGACTCTAGGCCAACTGTGTGCATGCTGTGAAAGTGTTTATTAAATTGCAAATCAGGACGAAAGCAAATTGAAAAACCCATGCTCTTGTCATATCAGTTCAGTTCTCTCTCTCTCTCTCTCTCTCTCTCTCTCTCTCTCACACACACACACACACTCGCTCGCTCAGTTTCTCCTGCCCTTCTAGTGTGAGGGCGGCTAGGAATTATAGCTCACTGAAGTGCAGTGGCAAAACCTGCTAGATTCATAGACAGTGGGAATGATAAAGTCCAGTGTGGGAGAAGTGCTACTGGTGCAATAACAGCCTCAGAGGGTCACAATAAAGTTTAGTTTAATGACAAGAACAAATAACTCCAACATTTGGCTGGGGTGCTGAACCCTGCACAGGGGGAGATCACATCTGATATATCAGCGGGCAACTAGCCGTGACTACTGGCCGATTGTGCTGGCTTGCGTTGTCTGAGGCCCCCAGTGATACATGTGGCTGCTGTGGCAGGTGTCCATTTTATAGAGTTATTCAGTGGACAAGGCTGGATGCTCGCTCTGGTGGCCAGAGCCTGGATTATTGTTCCTGTGCAGCTGACGCATCCCAGACCCCCCACACCCCACCCCACCCCTGAGCCTGCCCTTGGCCAGAACCTCTGACTCCCATACAGCCACAGTTAGCATCCCTGTCACTAAGAGTCTGCACTACAGCAATAACAAACCTGTCCCAGGCCCAGGGCTGGACACAGTCCCAGTGCCTAGTGGAACGGATGGCTAATCAGACAGATGCACAATCAAAGCACTTGCCACTTATTGCACTGATATATGAGTAACTTGTCAGAGACTGTTACACATTATGGCTCTTATATGAATATATTTTTATTTTATATACCAAATATTACGTATTAGGAAGGGAAAGAGACACTGTTGCAAATGGGATTATAATTAAAAGACAAAAAAAGGGGGTTTCTAACCATTTGGTACCCCGTCAAAACTGCACTTTCAGAGAAATACTCATTGCGGTTTTACCCTGAAAGGTGCATATTCAGTTCGTTTAGTAAGGAAAATTATTGTACCATATTCTATATTTATCGTATATTTTTAAAGGGGATGTCTACGATTGTGGGGGAAAAGCTGTTCTCTGGTTTGTTTATGTTCAGAAGCTCCAAAGTGGTATATATGAGCGAAAAGTGACTGTTGTTTATGTGGCTGAAGCTTAAATAATATTTAATTTTATTCATTGTTTGAATTACCACAGACTCATTTGATAGTCGAGTTGTTTTGTTTTGTAGTACTTTAGGCCTGTGATTACCGTATTTTCAGGCAGTTAATGTTCTCGCGAATTTAGAGTCAGTTCCATCTACAGCAAAAATACTAGTCAATATTACCCACCTATAGAGCAGGAATACAGCAATACCCTCATCTCAGTTCATGCTTTACAAAATTTGGTGGTCTCTCCATAGTCTAAAATGATGCCTTTTGCCGTGAGCAGAGAGAGAAATCCTAACACATCAGACCAAGACACTTTGGTTGTTTTTTTACCCATTTACAGACACCGGGGCTTCAAAAACACATTAGATCTGTTTTGAGCATGTTAACAGACTGGAGGGCTAGCACATGGGGATTCTTATAAGTTTTATTTTTTTAATTAAAATCGTGGTGTTGAAAATTAAGTGGAGTTGATATCATTTGCCTCATTTAATCTCTAGAACTTATATATAAGTTTACACATTTCTATAATGAAAGCTTACAACAGTTCAACTCTCCTTCTAGACAGGAGAATATAATGTACCATTAGGGAACTGGACTTTAAAATCACTGTTGTACCTTTAAAGATACATTTACATGGTTTGTGCCTTTATTTACAATAATGTCCTGGTACCATACTTTTTCCATACCATCAAAAGGCAAACTTTTTTACTTGGAGTGTGAGAAGCAGAATATGCCATCTACTTCCAAATCCCAAAAGAGACATAATAGTATATTTATCATTTATATGGAAGTGCCTGAGTCCATGGCCTGCTGTATAGCCCCTGGACTAGGCTAACACGAGCAGCTGCCCAGGGACCAGGCTGTTCTGTTCTTTGTACAGAGCAGCAGGAGTGTACATTTGGTGCAGCATTGAAGTTATAACACCGGTTATTTCTCCCACACGGGGACAAAAATACAAATCTCTTCTACCTTACATGTCCTCTGACCTTTGGAGATGTACTTGTATTGCTGGGTTAAATGCTAACACAGCAAGTTGTGATATGCTAGCTTAGGTACGTACACTGAGAAACATGTTTGAATTTATGCTGCAACTAAATATACACATATCTCTTTAGCTAAATACTGAACAATAGCCAAGTGCTGACCCTATACCCTCGATTATTTGTCACCACATTTTTAGTTTACATGGGCTTTGAAGATCTGTTTATTCACTCTATTGTTCAATATGGCCTGCATGCAAATCCCTTTCAGATTGTATTGTCTGAGGAGAATAGGGCACACAAAAGGAAGACAAGTATTGACAAATGATCCTCCCCCAAAGTAGGGTGTAATACATTTAATCCAAGAGTACAATATGAGTGGCAGAAAGGGTCAGCTTCCCATTAAGAACGAACAAAGACCCGACATTATTTAGTGCTGTCATGACATTGTTAGCACTTTAGCCGTCATTAGCATATATAGCTCTACTCATGTTTTTAAATGCGCCAAATGAAACATGAGTTTCAACCCAGTTTGTTGCAACTTTTGTAAACATAAATGACCACTTTGCATGATTAGGCATTTTTGCCAGCTAATATACCGTAAAATGGGAGCAATGAGGACAGTTGATAACCTTGGCATGTAAGCGTAGATAAAATGTTATGCTAATTCTTGACAAGTTGGGGTAATGCGGTGCCTCAGGGGACTGTTCCTCAGAGCCTGATTAGTGATCAGTGTTATAATTAAGAGTCGCTTTGATGCTGGCTACGTTCCAAAAACCCCACTTCCTATCTGCCCTCCCTCTGCAAGTGTCCTAGCTCACCCTCTCCTCTCAGAGACCCTTGTGTCCACTTCAAGAGGCTGTTTATGGCACTAGCCCATTATTTCACAACAAAAGCCAGCAGGGCCACCCAGGCCTGAGCCAGCTGTGCTGAGAGCCTCACTGTGAAGGTCTGCACTCATCTCTCCAGCGACAATAAAAAGCAACTTGAGTTTAAACAAAAAAAGTTACACCATATTTGCTCAGACTAACTATGATGAAAGGCAATGAAGACAAGGGCTTCTCGTGTAGGTATCAATATAAATATTACCGGAAGGTCAATTAATATGTAAATTAACTCCTCCATTTAATTAGCTATTTAACTATTTTCTGAGGCATGGACATATTAAATCATGCTTAAAGACCCCTCTAACTAGCCTCTTGACAATAGTGCTAGGGAGTCACAGGATCATAAAGCACCGGCTTGACCTATAAAGAGCCCCGAGTCTGCTAATTCCATCTCAGGCTAATTTTATTACTTGCATAAAATAACCATAGTGCTGCTTTGTGGCTGTAAAGAGGATATGGGTGATAAAACTAGCTAGGGGAAGCATCTGAAAATCTCCCCTTTACTAGTGTCCTCATTTATTATTCTATTATTCTTTGCCAGGTACCAAGCCCATGTGAAAGACAAATGACCTTATTATATTAAATAATTTGTGAGGATATTAACAGTTAATCACACATAAACATCATTTAAAAGGTATTGATTTTGCCGCACTCTCAACAGCTTGTAAAATTTATGCCCAATAACAAGATAATAGATAATCAGAGAGATTGGGCCAGTCATGGAGAGGACAAGGTGAGAAGTAATACCTGAAGTGACCTCTGTTTGTGACCTCGAGCTTGCATCCACTGAGTTGTAAACAACTTCATGCTCATGTGTTTGCAATCTGCATTGTTTAGACTGTGAGGCTTTTATGTTCTGTCATATTGATTTTGATAATCACTTCAATTGTATATTCTTTTATTTGTAATTATTTTTGTGGACGAGCATGCAATGCATGTAACACATATGTAAATAGACATTAACTTCTTGCATGTATGTGTGCGGGTGTGTGTGTGTGCGTGTGAGACGAAGAGTATGCAATATTAGTATAAAGCAACTGCCCTAGATGCATAAACTCTCAATTTCGGACATTTTCTGAAATTAAGTATGAATGAATGAATGAATCAGAAATTAACTGTCTTTTACTATACTGTTAGGTGCACAAATAAGTTAAAGCTATTTTGTCATTTTATGGTAACTGTTATTCAGTATAAAAATGACAATTTATAATTTATTCAACAGAAATTTTTACCTAACAATTAAGTTTTTTATAAATGGCAAGTGAAAAGAATTTATTTGTCACTGCATTTGTTATGTGTTCCATTAAGGTAAAAGCACTGCTAAAGCATGTGCATTGATTTGTTCTGTTCTTGTAGCCAGAAATGTGTGGAAGTTTGGTATGGATTATTTAAATATGATTATTTTGGTGTTCACGATTTATTTATTTATATATTTTTGCGAATAAATTGATAATTGTCATTCTTAATACTATGCAACACTCACTATAAAATGACAAAAAGTGGGAGAATGTTTGAATTCTCAATTACAATTATACATTAAACAAAAAAGCTTGAAAATATATATACTGTTGATACAGAGACAGAATATTCTCCAACAGTTGAAGGCTTATTTCCGTACTGGGTTAAGATGGAAGCAAGTGGGTAATCTAATAACTTTTTTTTACTGCTTTGCACTTATTCCTCTGTTGAGGCTAGTGATGCATTAATGCACTTTCCATTTACCTCTTTCTCATACAAACAAAACACTAGTATGACCAGCTATCACGTTAATAAAACACAAAACACGATAAAAAATATGGTAAACTTAATTCAATTTGCTCATACAATTATCTGAGGACATGATATAATTAAACTTAGGGTGTGAAGATCATCTGGTACCTGAAACCTGGTGCAGTTCTGTGCCCTATGAAAAAAAATAGGTGCTCATTATTGCTGTTGAATTTGTTCTGACTTACATTGACCAGACATAAGATTATGACCACCTCCTTTTTTCAACAGCTCACTGTCCATTCTCTCCACTCTTCTCCACTCTGCTGACCACTTTGTATTTCTACAGTTACAGACTGTAGTCAATTCATTTCTCTGCATACATTGTCTGCCCCCTTTCACGTTGTTCCTCTAATGTCAGAACAACCACAAGACCGCCACAGAGCAGGAATGATTTTCTCTTACTCTTACATCTACTGGGTAGGTGAACAATGTAGGTGTGTCTAATAGAGTGGACAGTGAATTTTTAAAAATCCAACAGCACTGCTGTGTCTGATCCACAAATACTACTGCAATGCACTAACACACTACCGCTAAAGTGTCATTGCAGCACTGATCTACCAGTCTAATCAAAACTGCTCTGTGGTGGTCCTTAGCAATGAAGAACAGGGGGGAACAATGGTAAAGCAAAATATGCAGAGCAAAACATGGACAACATTCTGATCGGTGTATGTGTCAACATTATGATAAACATGGCATTATAACATATGTATGAATAAAGTGAAATTAAATAAAATGAAATAGGACTGTTAAAAAGAGTAGCACTTACAGAATATTTGACTGTCAAATAGGTTGACACACAAGGAAATGAAGATGTAATAACGCCAGAGTCATGATTAGCATGGGCTAAATGTACTACAATGTGAAAATTGCTTTGTTTGTAGCAATCAGAATTTTACACATAGAGAACAGCATGAGGCTGCTGTTGGCAAGTTTTTCTCTACAGCAATACATTTGTGGCAGGTAGAGATAGCTGTGGAGGAGAACAGCAGACATGCAGATCTATCTTGTGTCCCTTTGGGGCCAGGGCTGAGTGTTGAAAATGAGACTTCATGTATTAATCTCAAATTGGAGAAATGCTGGAGACAGTGCCTGTGCTTTATTACCATAGTAGCTTGATTACACCTTATTCAGTGTCACTACATCTAATATCATTCTCAAGAGTATACAGGAGTGGAGTGTAGGAGCTGTTTGTGGAGGGTTATTGTCCTTATTGAAATGGGAATGGACCACATTCTTTAAAATGAAGATATTATTTGGAGCAATACCAAAGTAGAAACAATTTTTGGTCCTTAAAAAATATTATAATGGATGATTCTTTAATATTCCTTGTTAATAAAAAAACAATTAATGATTAAATAATGTCCACATATTGTGATTTTCTGTACATAATACACATGTTGCTAGACCTCTATATTCAAGCCTAGAAGCATTATTGCTTTTGTATTGCGTAGAATATAATGGTACTCCGAACACATTGATCAGTGAACAAATCAGCCAAATCGGTTGTTTTGAAACACATTTCCCATATTATCAGCCCCACTTAGAGCATATATGTGCACTTTGTAGCCCTACAAATACATACTGTAATCCATTTGTGGCTAAGGAAAAAACATACTTCTGTCTGTCATTGTTTAGATTATGAGGTTCAATTGTATAAATGTATCTGCTGTGTTGATGCTGTACTTTTACCTAACTATTTCTCAAAAAGCCACATTACAGCTATTCAAATAATTTGTGTGAATTCTGTAAATGATAAAACTCAATTTTATAGTACAAAATAATGTCTAGGAATACCTGTCTGATAAAAAGCATGTTTTGGACCATTTAAAACATTTGAAATATTTTAACTCTATAAATGTACCATGATGCATTTAATTTAATTAATTCAAACTGAAATCCAGTTTTAGACCTTCCCAAAGTAACACCTTCACTCTTTACACTGTATGTGCAGCCAGGCCTTTACCTGAGACTAATGTGTGTGTGTGTGTGTGTGTGTGAACAGATCCACACTTTAAAGCTGACACTGGCTTGGCTGATTGATTATGACAGCGCTATCTTTTATTAGCCCTGTGGCTCTTATTAAAATTCTATCTTACAGGGGAAAAAAGCTGGAACTTTGGCTGGATTAATACAGCAGATTTATTATTTTAGCACACATAGATCTGGGTAATCAAGGAAGGCACTGTGTTTTTGACAGTTATGTTGAATAAGGTGCGGCTTTCCATTTAACTGTGCTGCCAAGACTTTTAAATAGCTAACTGGAAGGAGGTAAACTACATAAGTCAGTCAGAATCAGAATCAGAATGAAATTTATTAGCCATATACATTTGCATGGATTAGAAATTTGCCTCAGTGTTGTGCTATAGCCACACACAGCACACAACAATACACTTAAAAGACTCTAACAATTTTTCTCGCTTTATTAAAATGTTTTTGATGTAGTATGTAGACACTGTTCTGTTTCAGGCACCAGTTTATATAGTTTGCATAAGCGAACTATTCCACAGCCTAGAATTCAGAAGTTCTGGGATGTCATTAATGTATATAAAACAATCTTTTAAACATACAGTGGTTACAAGGAGTGTTTCAGCTTGAACTGTATGTTGTATGGGGCAAAAATAAGAACACAGATCATGTACATACGTACGTTTTTTTTTGTTTTTTTTTTTTAAATAAATGGCCATTATCTAAGTGGACCATGATTAGAAATGGACATTAAATGGAAATTAATATCATAATCATAATCATAAAATGATCACAAACTAAAAACATTTTTAAATTAATAAAAATAAATGCAGAATATTTGCCGTTTAAATGTCTATTCTGTAGATTAACCTACATGTAGAGTAATATAGAGGACATGCAAATTAAAGCCATCGGTTTTCTATTATTTCTAAATTAGACAACGTGTTAATATTAATTTATCGTATTTGTCGATGATTACAAATACACAACCGCCTATGTACAGATATGTACACATTGGTTGTGGTATTATATGGTAACAATAATCTATGCTGCAGGAGTTAGAAGTGATTCAGGTCAGGATAGCATTGCAAAACCAAGCACAGTATGTATTGCTGCCACATGAGATTTGCTAGGAAACCTATTTTTACACTGAAACAAGTAGCTGAAAAAAAACAAACAAAAAAACCCAGAATTGTTCATGTTTGAAATTAGCACTTAAAAACGCACACTGCATACTATGTTAATGTGCGTCACGTTGCAGCAAATGTCTGACATTGGTCTGTGTTTTTAGGCTCTTGAAAGAAAAAAACCCAAAAACAAATTGAAGTGCCAACATGTCTGCATGCAGCATAATTGCCAAAATGAAGAAGTAATATTTACTTTTAGTCATGAAAACCTGTGGAGTGAATTAATGGAGACCCAACGGAAAAAGCAATTAGATTCTCCTCTCAGAGCGAGCAGCCAGTCTTCCTGTGCACTGAACGGAAACTGTGTGAAATGAATATGGAATTCGCAGGCTTTATTACAAGATGGCCATAAAAAGTGTTTCTAATGAATTCATTCCAATCACTGTCTACAGCAGCAGAATAGTGGCTGCTTTTATTGCATCCTTCACAATCTGCATATTTAAAAAAAATATTAGTAATTTATCAAGCAATTACATTTTGTGCATGATTGTACAGTAAGCACACAGTAAGCTATGAGTTTAATGACCATCTCTGTTTAATCTCAAATGGACATTTTCACCAACCTTGGTAAAGTTGCCAGTTTTTGGAGGTACATGTTTTTTGGGCTGTGGTGATATGTGAAAAATATTAGTGAAATGTAAAAAGGACATTTTTTCCCTCTCTGAGACAATTAAACAGAATACATCAATGAAAGAAAACACCATTACCCATAATGCAAACCTGAAAAGAAATTGAAATTTGAATTTTTAAAAGTGTAATTTAATTTTGTAAAATTTCTATTGATATATTCAACATGAAGGACTTTTGACACACTGCAATAGACATGGATTTTTTCAAATGATGTAACGAAATGGTAGAATTTTTTGTCTTTATATTAACAATCCATGCAGCCAGAATCTGAATCCTGCTTGTTTGCTCTAATGTACATTTGCATGGATTTGAAACATGGGCTGTTTTGCACAAGCTGTGAGGAAAACCCTCCCCATTGATTTTGAATCATGCTTGTTTTTTACAGACGGTCGCCCAATTGGATTGTGCTCTCACTGTTTTCTGATGTCAGGGTCAGGCAGGCTGCTGAAACTGTCGCTGGCAATTTGATGGTGGCTCGGGTGGCTGGGGAGACGCTCTGGCTCTTTCTCTGACTATCGCTAGGGCCCAGGAATCAATTCCCTCTGTTTACAGACCATTTCACAGCCCTTTACCTGCAACATCACTTGTGTCAGGCCCATAAATAGCCCTGGATATATAATGGTTGGATTAGCATAATGGTTGGAGCCGCAGCCTTTTTGCCTGCACAAAAGGAAATGTCAACACGTCGTCCTCTCCGCGAAAAAGCAATTAGGGAGCCATTACACGGCCTCACTGGAAACATCATCAAGGTTAAAGACAACCCCAACACCCTCCTGACCGCTTTTTTATTCCAGCCTCTAACAGATGAGCCATGGATGCTGAAGTGTTAGTAAACACTAGGCAACAGTGCCCTCTTTAAGCTCGTCCCTAATCAGCTGCAGCACTCAGCACAGGAGAAAGTCTGCTGCTCTTGAACACATTTCCCTTATTTTTTTCTTAATCTTAGAACAGGTACTTACTTTGTACATGTTCAGTAGTATGTATAATTCAGTAGTATATATGATATGCGCTTATACACATTAAGTATGTGTCATTGAGATGTTTCTTTCTTGCTCCCAGTGATACCAAGAACCCCAAGAACAACCCCAAACCCTGATGAACATGCCAATACAGCCAAACCACTCGGCAGGAGGCAGGACACAGCTTGGCTAGGGCATCAGGTCATCAAAGGTCACTCACACCTGTGGAAAAATTCTCACAAACCAATCCACACACCAGCATGTGTTTTTGGACTGTAGGAAGAAACTACAGACAGACACAGGAAGGACACCAAACTCCTCACAGAGGGTGACCTGAGTCGGAGATCAAACCCAGGACCCGAACAACATGGAGCTGGATGGCAGAGACGCTATCCTGAAGCCCCACCATGCCACCCTAGATTAATTATGATGAATAAAAGTAATTATGTAAAATGAATGATGTTTCTCATTTAAGTTTGTTTTAAAGCATGAGGACATAAGAACAGAAACGCAATACTGTCACTGAAGAAATATCAACCCCAGATGAAGCTTCTACACTGTATGTTCAGTATTGGGGTGTAATACTATTATGTAAATGGCGTACTCGAGTGATTATATATTCTGTATAAAACACAAGCCACATGTTTTACATTAACATATAATCACCTGATTGGCATCAATTTGAATTTAAGGATATTAGATCAACATGTTAAAGGCTACAGCTTTATCAGAGTAGGAGAGAATTGTTTTTCATCCACAAAGCAGAAGCAGAAGTAAGCGAGCAAGTATAAAAAGTAAGAGTTGAACAAATGTTCATACTTTTTTCCAACATATAGTTTTTTCCTTCTTCTTCTTCTTCTTTTTTTCCCCTTTTTCCTACAGAACAGTTTACACACCCCACCAAAGGAGAGTTAAGAATCAAAAGGCCTTGTAAGTATTGCCACAAAACTGCAAAGGCAAGCAAGGCCAAGGAACAATAGTTCATGACCACCCATCATTCGCTGTGTGGTCAGCTTTGGCCATCAGAGTTAACATTAGCAACATAAGGGTCATGGCCTTGAGGGAAAAAAACACACCACAGTTATAACGACCTCAGTTGAAGCAAGAAAAGCCGCACCTGCTGTAGTGCAGCAGAAAAGAGCAAAGAGTCATTTTTAACCTCAAAATGTAACAATTTTATTGAATGTGATTAATTAATACTTACATTTTTTTCATATAAAGTCCAGCTCATCATCTGAAGACTTCAGATATTTTGTTGTCCACGAATTAACCTCAGTATGCTCCATAGAAATGGCCATGTTTAAAATCAGAACAAAATCTCTGACACTTCCAGATCACTTGGTGTCAGTATAATGGGGTCTTTATAACTCGAAGTACAATCACTGGCGCTCTACAAATCACTGATGCTCTATAAGTGTTTATTTTCAAAATTTCACATTTAGTTTAAGCAGTTAGTCCTATAACAATAATTACTGTTAAGATCATTCCTGTCCATATATCTAATCTCTACAGAGAGCTGTCTATATCTAATCTAGTAATTACTAATGATTTGTCACATTCAGCATGTTTATGTGGGAGCTTGTGGGTGGGTGAGGGGGTGTGATACTCTCAATTTTAATGCAAAAATGGCAAAGTGTTTTTTGTTCTACACACAATGATAAGTCACCAAGCTGTGCAGTATTGATTGGGATCCTAGAGACTTATCTAAAGAGGAGGCGGAGAAGAGTGATTGTGTTTTACAGAGAACATTATCAGTCCCTCAGTGGCATTAGAGTCTTCTCTTTGCTCTTACACACACACACACACACACACACACACACACTCCACATAATCCAGGAATAAACCAGAAATACTAGCTGAGGTGCAGCATCCTGTCTCAAAACCAAGTTTTGTTAACTCAAACCAGTGGTTTAGGCATTCCTGCTAAATTACACAACATTCAACACATAATTTCAGTTAAGAATTAGTTTGCCTAATGTTACTGTTTATGCTAAATTGCTGTTTAGGCTAAATTAAAAAGGCGACAAAATGGTGAAACGGTGCCCTGTACGGCGCAATGATTTTTAACAACTTCAACCTTTAACAATAACCTTTCATGGCAGTGACTATTCCTGCTGATTAATCTGTTCTTCTCTGTTAACAATCACTTCCCAGTGCCTTTCTTTCTTATAATTAATATGTATTGGGTATAATGTAACAAATATATTTTAATTAGTCTCCATTACAAAGTATTTTTCTGAATGAGCAAACACTTGATTAGTAATGTTAGTCACACAACAGCTATATTTTATCTGTAATATGATAAAAAAAAACAATAGAAACATACAATAAAAAACAATAGAGACAGCACCCAGATTCTACATGCTGTTTCACTTTGACCAACGTGGACATGTACATCCTGTAATTCCTAAGGGGGCAGATTCTTAGATACACTCAGAGAAAAATTGTTACTGTCCTCTTGCTGTCACAGGAACATGTTCAGTACTTTTAGTTGGGGACCATAATTGTAACATATTCTATAATATTGTAGATTTTTAAATTTTGTTGATTTCATCCAAAATGTAATCTCCAGGACTGATATAAAACCACCATTGTATCTTTAAAGGTACATTTACACGGTTTGTAGCTTTAAAGACAAAAATATACCTGTACTTTTTTATTTATTTATTTATTTATTTTTTTTTCACAGTGTATAATGTCCAAATGCTCAGAATGAGTTTAATAGCATTACTGCAGTAAGACTTGATTATGTGTATGCTCATTTCTCATTGTTTATCAAGTTTTTACACTTGTTTTAGAACCAGAACAATCCTTTTGTGACACCATGCATTTCAGCTGTGTGAAATACAGCTACCTGGCTCAGGTGTGTATGTGTGAGTGTGTCTTTTTTAATCTTGGCCATCTGAGCTTCATTTTTATCTGCGTGGATGAAATAGGGCGGGATGACTTTGTCAGAAAGCCGTGTGGATCCTTGGCTGAGCACGAGCAGACAAAGGCAGCAGGATGGATAAATCTGTCCGTTAGAAGAATTTAAATAACTTTTACAGTTTTATCAGGGGTCTATTTGTTAGGCTGGGGATTTATGCTTGGGGCTCTGTGTTTCGGATCCATCTCTCGTCTGGAGATTAAACCTGGATTTGCCTGAGGAGAGACCTGCTTGACTGCCATAATCCACAATTGCAGATGGTCTTATCTGTTCAAAAATCGCCTGAAGTCAATGGCCATGCTGAACGAGGACTCTTTCTTTTTCAATCGCTCTTTCTTTCCTCATCTATCTCTCCCTCCCCACCACATCTTTACCTCATACACCCACCCTCTCTCTACACATATTCTGTAAAGCTGTAGACTGTATGCACAGACACTCCATGTAATCACTACTGATATTCTGCATGATCTCCCTCCCATCAGCCAAGTGCAAATTGAGGTGAGCGCTGGCCTAAACAAGGAATTAAACATTTCTTCATGTGGCTGCCACCACTTTAATTGATTGATGCTAAAAGTTTAGCAAATAAAAAAGCTATCGGGCGATCAGAGGCAGGCCGGGTGGGTCCTCAGAGGGGAGAGGGCTGGATTGAAAGTGGCAGCTCGTATTTTCGCCTTCAGCCGCCTCTGTCATCTCGGGGGCTGGATGTGTGTGTGTGTGCCTGCCTCCTCACACACGAGCCAAGCTGAAAGACACATGTACTGCGAATCAGGGAATCAATAGAACACTTAATGAACAATTAGGGGAACAGCTGTAGACCTGTCAAAGACCCATCTGTACGTGGCTGAGAGCAGAGAGAGAGAGAGAGAGTTCTATGTTGTGGATGGAGTGCTAAACACCAAGTCCATCATTCATACCCCCAGCACATACACACAAGCCATAACAGTGGCCTTAGGGTAGGCCAAGCAGGCCCTTTACACAAAGTCTGAATACATACAGCACTGTGTTCAATTCTGAAACCAACATTGATTTGGTACAAGATGTTTCTAAGATGATTTGATGAAATAAATAAATAAATAAAATCCACTAGCATTAAAAATGGAAAGTAAAATGGAAAAAGTCAGAAGAATTCATATATTTTAAGGATAACAGGATAATCTGTCCATGACCAAGAGTCCAACCGAGCACTGAAAGTGCTGCCTTCACTGGCTGGGTGGAATAGCCTCATCTCTCAGCATGGTGCTAGCCTGTGTGTCTGTTAGCTAACATAACAGAATTAAACAGTTATATGTTGTCCTCAAGCATGCTCGGCTATCTATTAAAGTAGCACTGGTGGAAGTTTGAAAATAAGCTTTGACAGGTTTTACATGTCTCACAGAAAACATGCTCTAGGCTTTGCCTTCCCAGCATGGTAGCATGTAGCATTGTGTGATTGGGAAGAATCAAGCGAGTGTCTGAATCCATCAAGAAGGATGGAAGAAACATGAGAGGCCTAACAACCATACCAATCACGACAGGCCGCTTGTATAAATGAATGAAACTTTTGAAACAGGTGAAAATTTTGCAGATCAAACAGAGCTGCTGCTGTTCTCAGAACAATAGACCGACCACCTCAAAGCCAATGTCATCTTCTTTGACTAAACTCTGGAAGTGTGAAGATTGGACACAATTACAGTATTGTACACATTCCTGAAATGAAGGCACATATATTTATATTTTATGTATTTAAAGCCTTTCTGTGTATGTCTGCCCTAACCCACATGTAACAGCTTCATCATAGAAGCTGGAAATAGCTTGTACCATCCATCAGGGCTCATGTCACATGAATGAATCGATAAATTTGCCAAAACTAAGGCGTTTAATTAAAACGGCGGGCCAGAGCAAGGCAGTTTGTTTTTGGCGTGCAGCTGTGGCCATTGCCACTTATGGCTCAAATGAATACATAAGTGCGGACATTAGTCCTCAAGCTACTAAATCACAGTCACCTCAGAGAGGGGGGCCGGACCACCTCAGCACATGCACACACCCATTCTGCCACAATATTAAATTAATACCTCTACACCATTCTGCAGCGAGACTTCTAACATATTCATGACACATAGAGAGATATTCTCCAAAGCTGACACACACTTCAAATGATAGGCCTGAACTCATCCTTCCTGTCCACTTGTCATAGAAATGTCGACCTTACATGTCAATCATATGGAAAAATTGTCAACAGCAGTAAATACACACACACACACACACACAGCTTTTGGAATGATTCAACCTTCGGCTGCCTTGTCAGACATTTTTTTACGTATGGATTACTGGACTGTGACTGACAGATATTATGCTTAACTAAGCACAAGTATCCGTTCGGGGGTATAGGCAGAGGCTTATAATTGACCTTGGACACCCTCAGTCGTGCTTTATTAAAACTTCATTTAAAGAAGACCAAACCTTGGCGAGGTAGGGAGTCACAGCCATAATGGATTAGATGGAAATCCATTATGCATCGCACACAAGAAAAAGTAGGGCTGAGGACCTGCTTAAAAATATATTTTTAGTACAGAAAATTAATGCGCTCACCCAGGCCACTGAATCATTTTAAATGGCCTTTTTTAGTATATAGGTATACGCCTTAAGAAGCTCTATATTTCAGCAGCACACGGACTAATGGGTCATTAATGGAAAAATGCTCCTTGAGTCTTTGCACCATGTGCTGCTGACATGCTATTTTGGTCTCATATTTAACAAAGAGGTCACATTTTGCATTACTGCTATCACGGTACCTCAGAAAGTAAATGCAAAAATACTGCATCTGTGTACGGTAGACGTGTAATGAGCTTGTTATCCGTGTTAAACACACACAAATATTGTCTCTGTTATATCAAAGCCCATTTTTAGATTTTGCCATTTTAGATTTGATGAAACAATGTGTCAGTATTATAAGTGGAAGGGACAATAAAAAAACATTGCCAAAAATGACATGAAATTATGTCATATTACTGTGAAATAAAACTTTGTTCCACACACACACTAAAAAAAGCGTTTAAACCAAGTAATTAATAATGTGCATAATTTATTACTGACATTTCCATTGTATTACAAGGGGCTGATTGTAACATCAGGTGGGCTGATGTTACAATCACTGTTAATTCACTGTTGCAATTATAGACAAACCCCTATTAATTAGCTGCAGATTAACTGTTGTCCGGTTCATTATCAAACACGTAGCCCTGTAGCACTCTGAGACGAGAAAGTTTTCTAAAGAAATGACAACGGGCTGACTTTCCGATACCCTCATGACTGTCCTAACATCCACCGATGTGTGCAGAAATTGGGAGCATACCTTTGGTTCAGTTTTTAAGCGTGTAAAGAAACACTGGCTGACATTAGGAGGATTTCAAAGACAGATGTGCTGTGAGGTGTCTCCTTATATTGGAATGAGTGTCGGGGTGTTTGGTGTGTATTTGTGATACACACACACACACACACACTCCCCAAGCCTCCATCTCAGCAGTAGAGCACACATAGCTGACTCGACAGGCCCAACAGCAAGCAATATCCCCTGCCTTCAAGCCCATGCTGGCGGCAGCTCAGGATGGATTTGGTTAGTAAAACGTGACAGGGGGCTCGGCCATGCCTGAGAGGAGAGGGGAATGAGGAAGCTGCCGTTTGTTCGGCATCGCCCGGGAGACACGAGAAATCGCCGGCGAGATTTGCTGTCACCTGGAAAGGAAATGGAAACGGGCACACACATCTGTTATCCAAATGTTAACTCCAGGGCCCGCCATGTTGTCACAGTGACGAGGGCCAAGGGGGCGGGGTATGAGCCACAGTGTGGGGAAATCTTTCACCTGCACAAAGGCTTCAGTCCAGAGTCATAATATAACAGCTAAGAAAGTTAACTCCTTAAAGGCCCATACCCTACAATTTTTTTGTACATCATTATTTTCACCGAGGTACAGATTAAAAAATTGTGTGGGTTAACGCAACAAAAAAACGTATATAAATCTTTTCTAATTGGCCTGGTATTGTGGTTCATTTTAAAAAACAGACTTAGCATAAACTCTCCTTGTAATTTCAGCATCAGGCGTAAGGATGTGTAAATTGCAATACACTGTCAATAAAATTGTCCTGCGCAGGTACATTTTTGCCCTTCAATGGTACAGAATTTGTAAATGTCCTTTCAAAAGCACAGCAGTGGTCCATGTGTGTACCTTGCTTTGTACATTACATCCCATTCTCCAGAAAGAATGTTGAAGATCTGTTAAAACTGGAGTTATGAAATCAATAAAATAATCTATAACAAAGACCTTCCATAAAGGGTCCGACACCTATGATGGTTTTTCTGATGCTGTGCCCAAAACTGTGTCCTATTCACTATATAGTGCAGTGTTTCAGGGCTCTGCCATTTTGTAGTAGTGTCCTAAAACATAGTGAACAATTTTCAGTGCACTCATAGAATCCCAAAGTGCACCAAAAAAATGAGTGTATAATTCAGGTAAAATAGTTTACAGTCAATACCCAGTAACACACTGCGTGGTTGCATGAGGTAGTGTCTGGAGTCGTTCACTCCCCTCCTGAGTTCAGTTCCCTATAATAGTTCACTATTTATTGAGTAATGTAGGGAAAAGTGAATATGGAGCTATTTCAGACACAGTATTATGGTAATTAATTAGCATTACACCATAACTTATATTAAACTACTACACAAAAAATGAGTCTTTTAACAGCAGTTTTACAATTACTATTGTTAAAAATTGTAAATCTAAATACAAATAGCAGTTGATTAGGCATGCATCATTTGATTTTATGAGTATGGGTCTACGCTTTTACACTATTTAAATATTAAAAAGTAACACGCATGGAACAAGCATATTTTTGTACAAAAATGCAGATTGGGTATACATCTTTGTCTAATTCAAGTCTGGAAAAACAGCCTCTAATTTTTCGTGATGCCTAGGATGCAAGTACCATTTCTAGAAACAATCTTATTTGCACAAGAAATAACAGCTAGAGCTACCCAAAAATGTCTGAGCAGCTGAGTGTCTAGTTAATTCTGTTTGGTCCCTTAAGGAATAGATCCACCAAAATACAGTATGTGATGCAATTAATATGGAGCATTTTGTAAAGCATGAGTGAGTTACATTTAAAAATGATTTGCATCTAAATACAAATAAATGATAAACAGTTCACTCAACAGGTGAACAAACACTTGAATTAAAGCTGAAACTCTGCATTTGAACTGTCAGTATTTAATTTCAAATCAGGTGTTCTGGAAAATAAGCAACAAAACAATGTCCACAGAACTGCATAAAAAACAAGAATCTGTCAGTTGTTTAGGCACACACAGGCTTAGTGGTAGTATATACAGTCTGCTGAGTTGAGTGAATACACATCTAGCCATAGGTCTGTCACAGCAAGATGAGATTTCGAAGTGAAGTACCTGTTCGAAGATTCCCAGAATTCCAGAGGAGCATGGCAGGAATAAATCAAACAGCAGAACACCTTATGCAAAGGCCTTATAATCTTAGCAAGTCTTCAAACACTACCTACACACATACAGAGTTACAGAGTTATAGGTCCATATTAATGTCCCATGAACACAGACCATTAAAGAAACAGCCATAATGGCCTTAAATAAAAGGACAAATCAAATCCTACATGCTAAATGCTTTAACCTGAATTCTAGCAGATAGTGAAGGTGCTTTGACACTGTCAAAGACCAGTGCAGGTAATCTACTGCAGGCCAAATTTAATTCCGATGGATATGTCCTGGACCATCCATCATGGGTAGATTTCTCTCTCTCCACTGCGTAGACACTGGCTAGGGCAGCACAAAGCATGAGATGGCCGCCACTAATTAAGAGGCACTCTGCATAATAAATGCACTGGTCTCTGCTCCACTGGGGCAAACACCTTTAGAGGTCCACATTAGTGTTCAATTGGAGCAAAAAGAGATCTAGTCAGTATTTTAGGCGTCAATTAAGATACAATGTACACAACAGTGCAAAAGTCAGAGACCATTCACAGATTTAATTTTCAGGGCAAAGGGCAAAATTACATATTGGTTTTCTGTGGCAGGGAAAAATGCAGAGACATATTCAAAGAAAGTTACACAGAAGCCTTGATAAGTAAATACAATATTAAAATGTTTTAGTAATTAATGTTCACAGTCTATAATAGACCTTCTGTTCTCTTCAGGTGACCTGCTTTCAGTTTTTCAAACAAATCTGCAGAAACCTCTTTCCACTCCTACAAAGTTCAGCCTCGACAATTGTCTGCATTTTATGCCTCAAACAATCTTAAACATATTCACTGCTGTTGAGGTCTTGGCTCTGGGTTGGTCAGTCCAGTCAGACCATGGAAAATGTTTTTTTGTTTTGCTCTATTGACAGCCACATATTCTTTTTAGACACATAGCACTGTCCTCTCTTAGTGGGATAACAAATTTTTTGAAGTCTGAAGCAAGCTTAGTGCTTGGTTTTCTCCTATCTTTCGTTTGTTAGGAAACTCTGTTTCCAGTTTTGAACTTTCTTATACAAGTGGATTACGCTACATGCGATCTCCTCACAAATATATTTATAAATAATTATTTGCTCTAAATGGCTGCTTTGACTATATATATACACACATTTATATATAATGATTTTTTTATTATTATTATCTACTTCATCATGGTCAGAGCTTGATTTTAGTATTACATGTTTATAAGGTGCATTTTATAATTTATGCAAATCCTATTAGGGCTAACTAAAGGCTATCTAGATATGTGCTTTTTTATCATGTTTATCTGAAGGACTCGATCAAAACACAAGAGACTTGATGAATGGCTTATGTATGTAAGGGCCCAGATAGCCAACCAAAAACAAGAGAATTTTGTCATATGTCATTAGTCCACTCAGGGTACATGCCTTGGTCTATTCCGTTGCCTACAGCCAAGTCAGATGTCACATCCTATCTCATCAAAACGTGCCCCAGTAAAAGAGAAAAGAGGGAAACTTTATTCAGTGCCAATTGTGAGCTGAATGATGCCTCTCATAGAATTCCCGCTTCTTTCATGTGTGGAATTTGCTAGGCAGCACAGATCAGATTTTTTGAAGAATCTGCAGGATTCAATGCCTCTATTGGCAGCTGTGTTAAAACAGAGGGCTGAGGCTTGCTGTTGTGCTGCAGTGCTGCTCGGATACAGCAGCATTTACCCCCCCACTGGAGAGCATGACTCATTAATCAAATATTCATACAGGCAGAATCGTAAATACAGACAGAATACAAAGTCCCCTCAAAGCCCCCATGCCCTGAAGCACAAACGCCCTTTCATGTAACACTCACAGAATGGTTGGTATCTTGCTGCATTCTTATGCCCTAACGCTCCTTTCCTCTCTCCTCTGTGTGCCATTTCCTAAAAACAGACCAGAATGAATTTACTGATCACAGACAAGTGCTGCGAAACACTGTGAATTGATGGGCTCTTTGTACTCAGCCGCTGATGTCTTCACGACATACAGTGGTAGAAACAGACAGCTGATTCTTCTGCTTTGGCCTTCAGAAGGGCAGCCTGTACCCCAAAGAGGGCCCATAAACCAAGGCCATGCCCTTTTAAATACAAGAATTTGTATTTAACATGGAAATAGCACAAGCATTGCTCAAAAAGAACAGAAACAGAAGAATTAACCATGGCAACATTGAGTCTGACACAAGGAAATTTTCTTTTCCTCTGAACAGTGTACAATCATCAGTTGTCTTCCATAGTTTTCCCCCCTTCCCAACATACTGGAGCACGGGTGGAGATTAACAAGTCCAGTTACTTTACATTATAAAGCAAAGTTTAAAAAGTTAAAATACAAATATGACAAAATGTGAAAAATATGCCATCTATTCAAAATCTTTAATTTATTATACATAATTGTGAAGCCCCATATTTTACATCAATACATTAATGACTAGTCTGAAATTGAGTTTGGCAAATCAAGCATGTGTTTCTCATCTGCTAATACTTAGTAAAATCTTTGGCCCTTGTTAAATAAGAACATCCTCACACAACTCAGCAGGTAACAAAAAAGACACATGAGCGAGAACTAGTGTTACAGCTGTATGTAGTATCAAACACTTTGATTTACACTAATGAGCCAGACAATGGTTGTGCACCAATATGGTCATACATAAAGCCCTTCACAACAACAAGACATATCTTAAAAACTTCACTTCTTATGCAAACCATGCTTCTGAAATGATGTTAAATAAAAAGAATACTTTTAAAGACTTGGGTTCAACAAAAACACAGAACTTGAGATTGTATCTTTAAAAAAAAAAACTATGGGCCAGACAAAATGGCTGGGGAGACTTCACCACTTCTATCTTTGTCCGATGGTACTGATCTATTGTGATTTGTGTCCTTCATAAAGCGGTATCATAACACTAAATTTCTCCCTTCTAAAGACTGTCATGGGTTTAGCAGCACTGATATCTAATGAAAGTTTACTCTCAATAGATTCAATGTCCAATGCAATTAATCAAACACTCATAAGCCATAGTTAATGGGTTATAAAACACGTCCCATACTCAGATTCCATTCTACTATATGTGCGTGCATGTGCATAAAACTGCTACTTCACTGTCTTTACAGTACATTTTAGAAGTACTTTAAGCATTTGTTTGAGCATTGGATACTTCATGCTTCCAGGAGGCTGTGCAGAATGTACAAGCCTATAAGTACACTGTTTTCTACTTCTCCTTGTTCAAAACTTTACATTTACTCTCTTCAATGGAAGCACACAGTGCTGTATGTGGGAAAGCTGCACAGTGCTCAGCTGATCATTCTCAGACAAACTTAAACTGGAGTGTGGTTCATTCTTTCAGAAAATAAAAAAAAATGTTAGTTATTTTTAAAGAATTGTGAGAGAAAGAATAAACATTAAGTACAAACTATATTATTACAAACAGTAATTGTATTACTTCAAAAATAAATCCATGTTTATTTTACATATGACCATTTAACGGCATCGCCATAATACCCTGGAATAAGTTCACTCTTTGTCAAGACAGGAAATGTATGTCGAGTGTAAGCGTTTTTGCAAATGCTTGTTTACAGTGTTAAGTTGAGATCAGGGCCTGTATTCATAGTCTTGGAGTGCTGTTTATGGATGGTGTCATTTCCTGGCTCTCATACAATCATGGAAACAGACAAAAGAAACACACCCAGAAGATGACATTTCTAACGATACAGGTCCAGCATACAGTAGGTTCAGTAATAGAATTCCTTGCACCTAATATAACTATTTAGATCAGTGTCAAATCCAAAACAGCAGTCCTATTCTATTTGTAAATATAGGCCTGAGGTCAGGGGCTCCTGGCCCTAACTCACAGCAGCACAAAGTCGCCTGCAGTAGCTCCTGCTTTTCGTTTGTCTTTGATGAAGGGCCACTCTCTCTTCTCCACAGGGACAGATAGCTCATAATCTCGCCCATGTCCATTCATAAAAGTAAACGCTGGGTACTTCTCTTTCGGCGACGGCTGCAGCACCTATCCACATAAATATATAAAACTTTAAACTATAATTTTATATTAATTTATTGATTTAAACATTTTTTTTCCTTTATAGAGTAGGCTAAAACCGTGATGACAAAGTCATATGTCCATATAAACAGGGTGCCTGAACTTTAATCGACTTCAGCATGTTATGTTGCACAGCTAAATGCTGCCACCTGCTGATAGGTCCTAAACCCACAGCAGTGATTTTACAACAAAGCCCTCTGAATATTCTCAGATGCACCTTCACAGCTGGTGTAGGGTCAGAAGAAGCTTTCTGAAGCCAGATAGCATCAGATATATCAGATATATTTATGGGCCACTTAAACCAATATTTCCGAGTTAAACACATTTTCCCACACACCAGATATTTGAGTATGTCCAGTGTGAACAGAAGAGAATAAAAAGCATCCACATTCTCACAGGTTGTATGTTCAAAAAGCGAGCTTGGTAATGCAGGGAGTAGGGATTTAGCACAATGCCCATTGTCTAAATTTCCTATATGCAGAATTCATCTACACAGTGAAGGTATTATTAATTTCTATAGTCATTTTACATTAAGTCACACTCTCATTTAAACCAACAAGCATCTGTATCTGTAATGTTAATGAAGACATGGATACAGGGAATGTATGATAAGATTTAATGGTTGCTAGCAGTGTTGGTTACACAGTTCCACACAAACTTCACTCACCTTTGACAGTTCACTGCTGATTCTTTCATAATCTTGAACACTTTTTGAGTAGAATCCAATAGTGCAGCTGGGGTCCATTTTGATGAAAGGCATCTTCTTTGGCGATGGACAATGATATGACTAAAATGAAATAGTTATGTGATGTTTTAGAATTATTATAATCAGAATTCTGTCTTGATGATGTGTAGTAGATATTATGAAGCAGCATTTACTACATGGCTCCGAATCCATTTTTAACCACACAAAACAAATAAAAGCCTAATCTTGGCCAATCCAAATGTCTCTTCTGAAAACTTTCTTTCTCTTTTCTCTTACTTGCTTTAAAAATGTTCCATTCCATTATTTGCTGTGACAGACAGGCCAAAGGAATGGATCAATATTTCTGTCTATCACACCACATACTCCTGCATGCCAAAGTGTAAAAATAAGGTATGATGCTGAAATAAAACAAGAAGAGTATGATATACTACTACTTTATGCTGGTTCTGATATATAACAGTACACATTTTAGACTGTGCTTCCCTTTTGTAGGAGATATGTCTTAGATGTCAGACAGAGGGGTAAATCGACTCTCCTGTGTTCAGTAATTGAGTGCAGAGGGCTGCTTTAAGATTCATACCCTTAAGTACTAACAGAAACTATTAAATTCACATCACTAGGCAGCGGTCAGCTTTTTTGTAATTCCACATTACCTGTAGAGGAAAATCGCTTGTGCTGACATCCACAAAAGACTGACAGTAATGAGGGTCCATGTAAATCAAGCTGTCATCTGCAAGGACAAAACAAAAGACAAGTTATTCAAAAAAACACCCTGATTATTATAATGCATATCCTTCCTCAATTTCTATGCAGAGCAGTTCAAAGTCATCCACAGACACTGTTAGCTTCCTAACAATTGTAAGCTCAAGTATGCAGGGTTTTTTTTTTGTTTTTTGCTTAGTCCTTCCCCAACTGGAATGGATTAAACTCTGCATAATCAAATCTGGTTGTACAAGCACATTCTTTACAAGGCAAAGGGTACTGTCATTTAATTTTGGTGCGGGAAAATTACTTTTACAAACACGCAATTATATTCCGTCATTTGCATATGATAAATGCAAGCAGCAGGTTGGACCTGGCAGGGAGAATGTATTGCTTGTCGTTTAGACATCATCGCCAGCTGTATTTCAAATTGCTAAAATGTAAATGGGTAAATATTGACTACCAGCATGTACAACTGAAGGTTCCTACTGGCTTCTGAAGGTGATGGAGAGTGGGCTGCTTTGTGTAGCGCAGACATTTATGCATGCTACTTATGGAAATCTATTAGAACTCCTAGCTGGGACGCTCATACGTGATGAATGGGGCACCGTTTTGATGGGTCAGAGAAAATAAAATAAGCACGGTTTCGCCGATAGGGCCTGTGCCTCTGCAGAATGCATTAACTTACTTGTACTCTTTTTGAACCCTTGGAAAATTATGCAAAATGAGTTTGGAATAAGAGACTCACCTTGAAATCCAACAAAGTAGTAGGCCTGTTTAGGTTTCCCTCCGATGATGCCAATACAGTACTCCAGACTTAAGATGCCCTGGGGAACATACATTAGGCTGAAATTTATTAAACTCAGACCATACTGGATATTATCCTCTGGAAGACACTCATGAGGAAAACCAGAGTGGTTGCTGTTGCAAGAAGAAATTGACATAAAATCAAAGAACTCTAGTTTAATCAATCTTATATGACACACTTGCTGGTTATGAAATAGCAACTGTTTCTACCTACATTCACCTTTTATAGATAGATGCCTGTACATCTGTGCTACCACATAAGCACAAAAAAACAAAAACAAAAAAATACCCAAGACGTAAGAATGAATCCCACAAATACAGTGAGATATTCAAAAATAGAGATGGTACATAACAATATTCTTATTGATTTTTATGATATCATATCATAAAGACACTTCCTTTATTTAATTAACTGTAAAATTGTCATCAAATGCAAGTTATTCCTTTTCGACTGGAGGAAAATCTCAAAATACATATTTAAAAAATTGAATATTATTGTAGCACTTGAGTCCAACATTTTCCAGCTTAAAAAAATATCTATATTTATTATATACTACACCTCCAAAATTCAGTATATCATGTGCATTTTTTGATTTTCATAATCAAGTTTTCCCAAACATATTCAATGATGATTGGGTCAGTCCACTGTTCTTTTTTTTTTTTTGAAAGATTGTGAGGTGTAGTATATATATATATATATATATATATATATATATATATATATATATATTTGTATATACATATAATACAGTGGAACATGGAAAAAAAAACACTTTGTTCCAAATAAAAGCGTGGATCATCGTCTGTCTCTTAAAAAGGTGGGTTAGGTCTTCCCAATTTCTCCACAGAATTTATTTATTTATTTATTTATTTATTTATTTTGTACGGAACTTTGGTGGAAATATGGTGTCTTTAAATATACTGTATAAATACAACTGACTTGACCTTTAAAAATCACTTAAATACACATTCTCTCCACAGCTTCATTTCTGGGATTCTGAAAAATTCGCCTTTATATTGTGTGATAGCCTCACCTTTACAAAGTTGAAGTAGTCAGGGTTAATCTTTTCTCCTCCCAGTCTGACAGGAATGAGGATGATGACGGCTCTGCTGTCAGCGCCATGCCCCTCAGGACCCCCAAACAGATCCCTTGGAGCTGAGTGGCTCTCAATAACATCAGCACTGTACACTACAGGTAATCAATAACACAGAGGTCACAGTGAGGTCATTTCAGAGTAAGGTCTGTCTCTTACTGTTTTTTGGTGCAGCCAAATGAGAATGTCAGATTGCATTTCATTTAGTCTTCTAAACTAGCATGCCTAAAAAAATGCAAAGAACACTCCTACACAGTCTAGATTTATCAGCAGTTGTACCATTAAATCAATCTAACAAACAGAAAATAAATATATTACAAATAAATGTCAAAACAAATAAATTCATATTTTACCAATGCGTCAATTTATTACGTAAAGATACATATTACTTCCAAGAAAATGCCTGAGCATTCAGAGATCACAGAACTGTGTTCAGTATGGCAGCTAAGCCATTAAAAAAATATTTTTTCAGTTTATTGTCTATCTTTCTTGAGTACTGTACCATCCTAAACATGACTTTACTGTCATTACCCATACCTGTGCAGTCCTGTGCCACATAAACATTTATGCCCTGAAGTCCTGAGTCTGACGCCTGCTCCACAGCTTTTCTGCACTCCGCACAATAAGGAAACATACAGTTAATAATCACTAATTGTTTTTAAATTATTATATAATATATATTATATATAGATACAAACATTCAGCAGTAAGAAATTAAGGGCATTAACTCGACGTTTTTCTACTGTTCCACAAAAATGTATATTAGGTGTTGGAACATTTCTGTGAGGATTTCATGACACTCAGTGAGCCAACATCCAAATTCTTGGGTTTAATAAAGCTGAATTCACTACAAAACTTTTGGATGTATATGTCATTACTGTGTAATTAATAATAACACATTGTACACTACAAATAATACACATGATTTATTTGCACCCAATGCACTAAAATTCACAGGGGACAACCACCTGTAACCACCTTTACCACATGGAGCACACTATGTATACCCTGCACAACGAGTCCGACAATGGACAATGGAAAAAAGCAGCTTTTATTTTGTTTCCTTTTTTTTAGAGCAAGAATGCAACAACAAAAGTAAACAACAAAATTCTGAAAATTAAAAGTAAAGCAAGATGTATACAAACTAAACACAAAGGCAATCGAAAGCATTAATACAAACAAACAATTGTTACACAACAGTTAAATCAATCACAAAATTATCTAAATAACAAATAAATAAATAAATAAAACATATATACAAAACAATACTGCATTGCAATAGAGAAGTAACATGAACCAACCTGAGTATGTGTGCCACCACCGCAGGACCATACCAATCCCCTGCTCTTTTTCCTGAGGTCATGCCCAGATGGACCAGCCTGTGGACCCCCAACTGAGTGGAGGGAGTATCTCCAAACCAAGAAATAATAGTGCGGTGGTACACCTCTTTCAGGTGGGAATCAGCCTCTTCTGCACCCCCTGGACAGAAGGACTCTGGTACTTTTGGTCGGTCTCCCTGGAATGAAGCTTCCAATGAGGCTACCAGTCTTCGTGCAGCACTGCTCGTCCGCGTCTCTGTGTCCAGTGGTTCCAAAGTCAGAGCTTCAGTCCATGTCCAGTCTAAGTAAACACACACATGCACGCAAATAATTATTTTAGATTTGACAGAATTTAGAGTATTAAACAAACAAACATTTTTTATTCCTTAATAACCACAAAAAACACTGTCTGCAATAACAACGGGGAACACATTGCACCACTGCACAGCACAAGGGTTGCAAATATGAAGTAAATAGTATGATTAAATGAGGAATATATCAAAGTAAAGAAAGTCATATTATGAAGTGCTGTTGCATCACCTGGAGGGGTAGAATCCCCAGGAGCAGAAGCTGTTGTGAAAACTCAATAATATATTGGACATGCACATGTCTACAAAAATTTGCAGTAAAATGTATCACTGCAATATATTAGAAATACGACTTGACTGTGTGTTCTTTGACCTTGATATACACATATTCACACATTCATATATTCATCTCCTTTTTTGGCTCTATTAATCGCTTTCATTCTATCTTCAAATACCCATTTTGTATTTTTGTCATTTCTTTTACTTTATTTCTTCATTAAGCCATATCTTACAGATTGTCTTAAATGTTGGTTCCTTGCCAACTTAATTATGTTTTGTATATCACATTTCAAATGTGTATACATGTACATTCACCATATATTCTATGTATAACATACCTGGTTAGTTAAAACAGCTTTTCTGATTCCAAATAATTGTAGTAAAATATTTAAGATGGATGACAAATCTAAACTATGTATGATTTAAAAATTAATATATATTAAAGAGAGGGATCAATACATTTTAGCTTAATCTGATCAAAACCTATTTCATTATATGTACCTTTATCATAGCTAAACTTTACTTGGTTAATTAGCCAATTACAATAGCCAGAATCTGTCCATATGCTGCTGAGGAGCAATAGAATGTCTTTCAGAAGTCCTCAAATAAAGTTGCCTTAAATCACACTGAGCTATTTTACAGACACATTTAAGTTTGACTTTTAATGAGAAGGGCTAACACTTAAAGAACAGTCCAATTACAAGATTCAGTGTGGCCAGTATTTCACTTTTACTGCACTTTACCCTTACAAACATGGTGGGCACCTAAAGTGGCAGTGGTAGGAGTGGCGAGGGTCATAAAGGGTGCTGGACTTGGCTCGGAAGCAATAAGTTAATGACCTTGCTAGGTGTCAGATCATGTAATTGATCAATAAATATCATTTAGTAGCCATCAGTTTCTTTTCTAGAGATTTTTGTAATGGCATATTTCAAATTGCCATTTGATGCTAAAACGTTGTTTTCCAAATGGTGGTGATAAACTGAAATTTGATCTCACCTGTTCTATTAACCTGTTTTATTAGTCAGCTATGGTCTTGTCATTGGAGAGCCCATTTTTCACTCCAGATTAAATCTCAAATCCAGCCCCTTTGGGTTTAAAAACAAAGTCTAGATCTAATAGATTTACACATATTCATTTAGTTGTGACTGGTGAACAAAGACTCGGGACAACACTCAATTTCCCCTTATCCTTGTAGTAGCCACCTACTTTTGTGCAGGGAATTTGCTGACTTGCATTTGAAATATGCTCAACAAATCCGCGATCAGTTTCACTATTGAAAATTTCTAGGCACTTTTAACAAGGTGTCCAATGAGTCTGTGAGAAATCTGCTAAAATTGACCAAAAATAAAAATAAAATAAATAAATAAAAAGATTATATTCAATTTAGCTATATATAGAATAACGATAATAATAATAATAACAATAACATGTTTTTAATATTATCAGTGATAATTACATATGCTTTAAACAGCTTAAAAAGTAATTAATAATCAATTACAAGATACAGAAAAGGTGACAAGAGATGGAAAGGGTGACAATTTTGTCAGACCTTTTGTTTGTCAGATAGCAAACACACATCCATCTATGCCAGGGGTGTACAAAGTCTGGTCCGCTGTAACATTTTAATTGGTCCACTTTTAATCAACATACCTTTCATGAATACAACATTAGTGGCTCACTGCACCTGGCAGTTGTTTTCTTTCAACTGACACTGGCAGCAGTGCACCAATGTATAGGATGTTGCACCACTGTGTCTATGAACTATGCTAAGCCTAAATGCTATTCATTCCTCAGGGCCAGCAAAGTAATTCACAGAACTACAGTTGGCTGCAGCAAAATCAAAATAAAAAAAATCGCAAAGTTGACAGTGAGAACCAGCGAGTTCAAGAGAGGTAAGTATTTGCAGTAAAAAGTTGGCTTTTAAACTCTTTTGTCCAGAAACGTCTTTACGACATGATATCTCATAATAATGAAATGCTTATCACATCATAACAACATTCTGAAGAATTTCTTTTAATCGTGTGTGGCAGCAGTATGCTTCCATACTTTTGATATACTGCAACAGTTAATGCTCTAAAGTAGAGTAGTTAATAAATATAAACTGTTTTGTAAATTTGCGTTTTTCATATTTTGAATACACTGTTATAAATCATTTATTAATAATATATTTGGAAAGAGAGACTGGCCTTTAAGAATTTTGATATGATCAAGTTCGGCCCCTTTTGAAAAAAGTTTGGACACTATTCTGATCTATGTTGTTAAACCTCAGATCTTGTTGGATGCTTACCTTGCTTTCTCTTCTTTATCATGTCTTTTTAGACATTAAGAAAATGTGGCATCCTTTAACATATGAAATATGTTAAATAAATGAATGAACTAATGCACATTCTAAAGTCTTCTTGACACATTCATAAAATTACTTGACACTTTCACTTTTAGGCAAACAATAGGCACTGCTGCCCATTCTATGCATTATAAATGATTATAAGTATTTACACCCTAATTAATAATCATTAATAAACAGATTTTAAACAATTTAATAACAATTTATGAGGGTAATCTTATTCTGAACTGGTATCAAAGTATACATTATAAGAAATAACTGCTAAATTAATATTTAACATACTTGTTGATATGACTGGTAACAAGAAAATGTTGGAAAAAATGTGCTCCATTTAAATCATTAGCATTATCATGTCTCCAAAAGCAAATAAGAAGACCTCAAATTGGTTGCCACCTTACATCAACTACTTTTTTCTGAGCCATTCATTTAGATGTCAGCCAGCAGAACAAACCCAAATATATGAAATCACAATACAAGACTGAATTAAATTGTTATTACCAAAGCATTAATATTTGCAAACTGACCTCGACCCAAGAAATGAAGCAGGAGCCCCTGGGCCAACATCATCTGCCCTGCCCGAAGAGTACAGCCCCATCCACAGTCTGAAGTGACAGTGGAGCCTGGGAGAGCTTCAAACTCTTCTCGATAAGTCAACCACACACGGGAAGCAAAGTCCCTTCGAAAGTCATCAACGTTGCCCAAAACATCATCATCATGATAGAACTCATCTGTGTTACAACTTTCTGTAGGGCTTTCTTCATCTGTAATATAAGCAGTAAGCCACAGAAACACATCAATTAAGAAAACTAATATTTTAGATCATGACATGGGGTGGTTTGTGTTTGTATCTGTATATTATGTATTTTACCTTCTGCCTTGAAATGGTAACATTTCCCCAGCAAGAAAACAGGAGAATTGCGGCTAAAGGAGGTCTTCGTTTTTAGAACCCAGCCTTTAATAAAGCAAATAAATACTCTGTATTTTAGATTTATTTCAAGTCTGGTAATACGGTCACTTTGACATTATCAGACATACTAAAACTGTTTAAGCTATGGTTTTTCAACCTACAAACTCCCAGGTTAAAGCAGTGGTCCCCAACTATGTATCTTGTATGTACTTTTTGTGAACTAAGTGGCAAATGGAAAACATTTCCTTGAGGAGAATTACTGAATATATTAAATTCAATACAAAACAGCTAGTTAGTTTTTTAGCATAATGCTTTTGCACATCATCAGTATATCCAGGAATATTTAGGGAACATGTACTTTTATAATATTGAAGAATGCTTGTAGTTCCATGCAGTTTTTCAGTGATCTCCATTTATACGTGTGCCACTGCTTCTTTTGACCACTGTCTATTTCAAAAAACATCTAAAACAATAGCAGCTGTGTATGTGCGACATGGGATAAAATGAGCTATAACTGTTTGGATTAAAGGTTACAGATTTTTTTATTGATATCATTTAATGTTTTGTTGAGAAATATTGAAATAAAATCATAAAATAAGATGTGGCATATATCAACATTTGTTCTCTTGTTGGGTAAAGTTGTTGAGGGAGGTGTGAAATTCTTCAGTTGAGCTAAATCCAGTATGTCAGGGAACTTTGGCCCATAAATAAACATTTACGTTAAGCTTTGCCTATATCGAACCTATTAAAACATCAGATTTGTAAGGTTTTGTCCATTTCGTGTCCATTAGCCTGCTTAGATGCTAGTCTGGTTATCTGGAAACGTAGAAATAATGTATTCCAGCTAAAACTGTAATAGTACATGCCTTTAGAACTTACTGTATTTCAAACTGTTCCATGCTGACATGAACCTTGACTTTAACTTCTCCACCTCGTCACTCTCTTTAGTCTCCATTTTATCAGCCACAGAGGAGTGGAACCCATCACAGCACAGGCAGTGGAATGACCTAAAAACAACTGGCCATGTCACACTGAAAAAGGCAAGGCATCTGTAAAACGTGAGCTATATGCAGTTCACTCTTGAATCAAGACAAAATTATAATAACAATTCTATCAATCCACGCACTGGCTGTATTTAGTTTTAAGACTGGAATATTAGATAATACACATACCATCTGTCATATTTTAAAAAAAATAATAAAAAATTACTTTTATAGTCCACAAAAATATTAAATAGTATTTAAATCTGGGGTGGTAGGAATATATATTAAATACATTTTAGGGGGAAAAGAAAATGCCTATAAAAAGCCTTTAGCCTACTAATTTGTTTGTGAAATACTTCAAATTAATTTTGATATAGGCCTATGTTTTGGATCACTCTCCTGGTGTATTAGCCATCTAACTCTGTCCTGCTTCAGTGGGATATTAGCTTTTAAGATTTGTTAATTTATTTAATGGAATGCTTTATTTTTCTTAGTCCTCACATCACATCAGAAGTGAATATGTGTGGTTTACACATTAATCTGTAAGCGGAGATAGAGAAGTCAGCCATCGCTGAGCTGTCAGGAATGTTGTGCATCGTTAAGCTAGTTGCTAACTGACAGAAAGGACCTCAGAAGAATAGAAATGCGGCAGACCGGTACAGACTACAAAGCATCTCCACTTGTGATATGTATATATTCGCTATTTGTTGTCAATAAATGACTGTACCTGCTCAGACTCCCTGCAACATTTCTGAACTCATTTCTCCTACTTCTCCTGCACCACACTTTTTGTTTACATTTTGAGGAAGTCGCCACCTTCATCAGTTCTCGCGAGATTTCTCTCTCTCTCTCTCGTGTGTGTGCCAGTGCGAGGACAAAAACTGAGGACCAATCATGACGTTTTACTGAGAATAAATAATGTGAGCTTAAGTTACATTTATGATTTGTGTTAGGGTTACGTTTAGAGTAGCTTCTTTTGGGTAAGGTATGAGTAAGTCTGGGTTTATGTGTTATGTGAGCACCGCGACCCTGAAATGGACAAGCGGAAAAGATGAATGAATGAATGTTATGTGAGCGTGAGATGTTTTTGAGTGACAGCCTAAACAGTGCACATTGTAAAGAGTTTCTGATATAATTTGCATCATACAGATTCAGTGCTTTGGGTTGAACATCAAAATGGAAAACCTCTTAAAATTCTATGGGAATTTCCCAAAACATAGCCAACCTCATAAGACTATAACGAGCTATAAATACTTTTGATGGTTTGCCAGATACAGTTAGAAAACTGGCTCACTTCTCATTATAGTAGAGTAAATTAAGAGTAATACAACAAGTTTATATTACTCATAGGAATTAATTAAAGAATGAATGACAATAAAATATATGTGTTACCTAGAAAACATGATAAATATATTATTTTAGTGATTCATATATATATATATATGTGTGTGTGTGTGTGTGTGTTCTTTTGGAAATGTGTAACAATTTTTATCTGATTTATCGTTTTCTTATTATTATTTGGAGTAATACTGTCCAAATCCATCTTGTTCCTTCTGACTGAGCAATGCAAGCTTGTGTTCAGTTGATCAGATAAATCATCTAAGAACAGCAGATGTCCTTCAAACACACAGGGGTGTGTGCTGAGTCCCCTGCAATACTGTCTTTTCACCCATGACTGCAGTCCGGCCCACAACAGCATCCTTATCGTCAAGTTTGCCAATGACACCACAGTGGTCGGACTCATCTCTGAGGGAGACGAGACTGTTTACAGACAGGAGGTTCTGAAGCTGGCTCCTTGGTGCTCAGAGAATAACCTGGTTCTGAACACCAAAAAACCCAAGGGGATCATTTTTGTCTTCAGGAAGCACTGACCTACCCCACTTTACATCAACAGTGAGTGCATAGAGAGGGTCCACATTTTTCTGTTTCTCTGCATCCTTATCTCTGCTGACTTGACTGGAAAGACAACACCACAGCGATCATCAAGAAGGCTCAGCAACGGAAACACCTACTGAGAGTCTTCAGGAAGCACGGCCTGGACTCCAACTTGTTGCTGACCTTCTACCGCACGTCCATAGAAAGCCTGCTGACATACTGTATCACAGTGTGGTATGGCAGCTACACCATGGCTGACAGGGGGAGGCTTCAGAGAGTAGTCAAAACAGCACAGAAGATAATTGGCTGCCCTCTCCCCTCCTTGATGGACATCTACACATCACGCTGCTTGAACAGAGCAAAAAAAATATAGTTAGGTACAGCTCCCACCCAGGCTTTGAATAATTTGACTTGTTACCCTCAGGGAAGCGCTACAGGTGCATCAGAACAAGGACAAACCGATTCAAGAACAGTTTTTTCCCGAAAGCCATCGCCACACTGAACTCACACATGCACTGATCTCATTATCTAACCTCCCAACCCCCTGGACTTTTTGTCCAGTTCTACTCCACTTACTGTGCAATTGACAAAAAAACTGATAAATTACTCACTGTGTAATACTGTTAAATACCATTTTTCCCACTAAACAACATCCAACAGAACACAACATAAGCAACATATACAATCATCAGGAAAAAAATATCAGGATATATGGAATGCCCTAGTGACACCTAGGAAACGCTTAAAGGTTCTGTGTATGTGCAATATGCTTTTTGTACATTCAAGGTTCAATTTAATTTTACATAATGTAAAGTTTCTATAGCTTCTTTAAAAATGAAAAAAAAAAATAAAATTGATTTTCAGATTCGTATAATTTATTTGCATATATGATTGTGCAAAAAAGTGCCATTTATTGAAATGATTGAAAGATTGAAATGTATTTTCGTAAAATTGTACTGTATATTTAGATATTACACTCTCTAAGACAGACATTTTCAATCCCTAATTCTGTATTTAATTATGTGATATATTTATATTTAGTCTTGAATTATATGTATGTTATTTTTTGGGTTATGAAACATTAGTTGAAAAGATGGGGAGGGGGTTATATTAAAATACCGGATTTTGGGAGCGGATACACTTCACACCTCATCCAGTTCTATGGGTTTCCTGCTCCATTGTTGTACATTGTGTTCAGGATATGAATCATGGCCCCTCGGTTATCGCGCTGTCGCCTATAGAGCCCGCAGTGGGACTCGGCCACTCTTTACATGAGGATAGCGCTGATTCTGCTCTGGAAAACCAGCTCCTTTCTTTTGACAGAAATGTCAGTGTGACTGTAATTCTGCAGCACTGAGTCTGGGTGTGTTTGCTGTGGGAGAGGAGGATTTGTGGTGCGTGTCCTCGCCGTGCTGTACGGTAATCTCTGGGCGCTGCTGCTGTGTGTTCTGTTGTGTTCTCTGGGCTCTAGACTGGAGAACCCGGGCTGAGAACTGGATTTCTCCGCGGCTTCAGCTATGGCCGAGCGCCGCGCCTTTGCCCAGAAAATAAGCAGGTAACGTTCTTGAACTTCGTTCACGGCATGGGTCTGTGAGTTCAGTCCTTCTGTTTTCTTAACCGTTCATTCCCATATGAAGGCCTGGGGAGAGCGAGAAGGAAAAGGGGGCTCTATTGAGCCAGCGCTAGCGAACTAGCCTAGCACTATTCCACAGCTATGAAAATGAGCTTGGCTTCGTTCCACCTTAAATAGTACAACAGTTATGTCTTAGTGCCCGAAGCACCAGGGTGTAACTGCTGCATCTTTTAAGGTGGAATGGATCATTCGAATTAGAAGCCAGACCCCGAGTCTTATTGGAAAGCTCGTAATTTAGTGAAAGATGCCGGAGTGACCCACCCTAGCTTCCGAGCCGCACTCTGATGGTTTTGTGCTTGTGTTGTATATTATATCAGTCCTTTTAAGTCGACCTTACACTTATTTAATATCTTTACCGCACACGCTGTTAAATTTTGTTCTTTGCGCATAGGGTTCTCAATGGAAATTCTTTGATTTGGAGCGAGACAGCGATAGGTTGACTAACTGACAGCGTCTCGCCGCAGACAATTAACCGTTCACTCCGCCGTTCAGTTTCGTCTAACGTAGCTTTCCTTCACGTTCTCCGCGTGGAATAAGAACTAGGTTATCTCTGACAGTATTACACGGAATTTGAAAATAAGTGGTTGCGGCTCAGGAGGAGACGCTGAGCTTAACGTTCACGTAGGCAATGAACTGGGTCATTGGAGACAATCCAGTAGAGAGTGCTTTGAGGAATCATCCCACTCTTATTGCTATTGGCTTAATACACGAGTGTTTTATGTAAGCTATCTTTGTAGCGCTAAACGAGAGACAGTATAGAGATCTATAAATACCACATGTAAACCATTGGTATGAAGCATGGTATTTTAAACAGAGGAAAAACATGTGCACATGGTTTTATAGTTAATGACTGTTGCCCAGGCATTTTGGGGAAACTAGCATTTGTAGTGATCAGAATTAGAGAACATCTTATATTTTCCTAAATTTCAACGTCATTGTTGATCCCATTTTAAAGTTGTTCTACTGTGAACAGAAGGGATGAAGATGAAGTGTATTTCATATTCTATAAATATTCTCATTCACGAAATAAACTTGAATGTAAAATTAAAAAGTGCAGTAATGAAACTGAATCTAGAAAGTGATTTGGCCTACGTCACACTTTTTGGTGCTAATCTATTGCCTTGTGTCAATTTTATCTTTATTACCTGAAAAACTCTGTTTATCCCATAATCACTTTGCATCAATGATTAAACCTTGTGACAGCAGGTTGTAAGACATTTATAATATTGTATTAAATTATGCAGACACTGAGGTGGGAAATGCTGGCCAGTTCGGTGCTGACATGGACATCCTAGGGAGAGTCCTGAGCTGAACCTGATAGAGAATCTTTGAAAGTTCATTGATGACAAAGTAGTTTACCAAACTGTGGAGGAGATTGGAACTGTAGAGCAGTGTTAGAAATTGATGTCCTACAATAGCAGATGTGCTGATGTCATGCAGTGCAAGGTCTTCCACACTTCCTACTCATTTTTAAATATGATTAGTTTTTTAGAGATTTATATGCTGCTTTTCTGCTACAGTGATTACGATTCTCTAATTTTGATCACAACATTTTTTTCCCCAAATGTAACAGTGAAGTTGTGATGGAGAATATTTTTTAATCTCCTAGGTTCATCTAAGGATATATTTAAAACTGTGCTGAGCACTGAATTTGAAATTTACTTCTAATTTAGATCTCTATAGCGTGATGTAGTAGTTGAGAATTTATTAAATTGCATCATATAAATATTTCTTGTTATTATTTTCTGTTGATTTCTGCATAATTCAGTCGCAGATGTAAGCAGTGCCATTCAGTGTTGTTTACATAAAATATTGCATTGTAGAGAAACTTGCTGGTACATTAAATATAGCCTTTTTTTACCATATGAATGTTATGAAAATATCTATGTAATTATATGGTAAAATATTGTTTTTTTTCTTAATTATGCCTTGCACATATCTCTAAACTATGAATGAATTTTAAGATGTGTTTTAATGCATCAATCTTTGTCTGAGGCATAATTTGTAAGCACGTCATGAAATAGCTTTTAGAGTTGGCTTTAAGTTCTTTGGGCATTTGATTCCTATTATCTCCACCTTGAATTATTCTGACTCTGTAGGATTCTCTAGACTTGAGCACTTCACAAAAATGAATACATCTGTTTACATCTTAATGATTTATTAGGCAGTTGTTCCAGTGCCTTGTGATTATATGGATAATGACTCGCCAGAATATCGGGATCTGTTTGGGCCTTGTGGCTTCTTAATGGTTTGTTTGTGGTATCTCTGACTGTGTCTACTTTGTTGCTGGCTGTAGTTATCCTCTGTTACATTTAGCTTATCCAAGCATATACGTGTTTTCCAGTGAATTGCTCATTCATAGAACAATATCTTACTCAAATAAAATGGTTGTTGCTTGCTCCATTCAGGTTTTATATAATGATTAATGATGGTTTATGTTAAATATTTCAGTATTGACTGACATCGTTACTAGGGACTTATCTGAGAATAGTTTTCAGGTATGGTAGTTGTAGCATTCATGTACTATCTGGCTATGACCCAGTCAGGTAGTGCAGCAGTATCAATGGGATTATAACGTCTTAAAGAGATGTGTTGTTTTGGTGTCAAAGTAGCATGCAAACTACTTTCATTCTCATGTGAACCTATGGAGTGTACAAGTATTTGACAAATGATTTTACAATAACAGTTCACAATTTCTATGCTTTAGCTGCTGTGTCAATTTGAATATTAGACGTGGGTTGTCTTGCCTTGATATAATACATTTAGCTCTGATTCAAATCCTCTCCTGAACGAAAGGCTTTGAAGTACATCTCGCACACTTGTTTTGTTTACAAGAATCTCTAACATCCCTTTGCCTTGTTGTTTTTTCACTGGTGTGTCGTTGGGTCATTAACATAAATTAGTTAGATTGAACATATCAGTTTGGTTGTGCATTAAGTATTAGTTTAGTTTTAACTACTGCAATAGATTTGTTTTTTTCAATCCAGAAAGTCATGTAATATAGACTTGCTGGTTATTCCATGTATTCAGAGTGCAACAATACAATGTACAACTAAGAAGTCAAACATTAACATAAAGCACAATAAGCTTTATGCTTATGGTATTGTATTGATAAACGTTCATATTGCATAGAATCAGAATATGAGTTTTGTGGATCATTACACTCCGTCATAAATACATAAGTGAACATGATATAAACAAGGGGATTGTAAGCAGTAGATACTCATTGTTTCAGCTAGAAGCACAAATAAATTCTGGGGAGTCAGAATGAAACTAAAAATATTACTGCTTGCTCAATTGGGTACTTTCTGAAATGAGCCCTGTTCATTGTTTTCTGGTTCTGTTTGAACTGTCTTGATCCAGGACATTTTTAGATACTGTCCAGACTATGAAATTACTATAGAGTGTTGTAAGCAATCTGCCACTTGAGCTAATCACCCTTTTTAAGAACTGGCCAGTCTAAATAAAGTACTGTTCAGAATCAACAAGGGCACTAGGAGTTTGTTGATAGGTTCTGTGTGTGATGCCCCCCTCTGTTTGGGAAAGACTGCCGTCATCTGTAAGCTTATCACAGAGGAGGCATGCTAATCATGATATACATTTGCAGACCATTAAACTAACCGTACAAGCCCCTCTTCTCTACATGGAATTTGTTTGTCTTTCCTAATTATCTCAGGCTATTGTTTTGTCTGTAGTTATTTTAAGGAGTTTGACACTGGTCACCCAACTGTTTTGCTGTAAGGTCTGTGTCTAGTTGATCTGAACTCTCTGTGTGTGTATGTGTGTGTGCGCGCTGTGTTTGGGGGGGATGGGTGACACTTGCACTTGTCTAGATTAAACAGAAGGGGTAACTAATTGCCACAAGGCCTGCAAATGCTTATGCTTTTCCATAATATATGTTAGATGTCTCAGAAGTAGGGATGTTTTAGATGTACAACCCCAATCCCAATGAAGTTGGGACGTTGTGTAAAAAAAAATATAAACAGAATACATTGATTTGCAAATCCTTTTTAAACTAAATTCAATTGAATTCACTACAAAGACAAGATATTTAATGTTCAAATGGATAAACTTTATTGTTGTTTTGCAAATTTTCACTCATTTTGCATTTGAAGCCTGGGAGAGAAAAGACTGGGAAAGTTGAGGAATGCGCAAAAAACACCTGATTGGGTATGGCACCCCCGAAGGGCTCAATCAGGTTTCTTAGAAGGGAGCATCCCAGAAGGGCTCAGTTATTCAAAAGCAAAGTTGTTCACTTTGTGAAAAAATGCGTGAGCAAAATGTCCAACAGTTTAAGAACAACATTTGCAGCATACAGGGAATTTAGGGATTTCATCATCTACAGTTCATAATATCATCAAAAGATTCAGAGCTAAATATAGAATGATCAACATTGCATGTGACCTTGACCTTCGACCCCTCAGGCGGCACTGCATTAAAAACCCACATCATTCTGTAACAGATATTACCACATGGGCTCAGGAACACTTCAGAAAACCATTGTCAGTGAACACAGCTCATCACTCCATCTACAAGTGCAAGTTAAAACTCTACCATGCAAAACGAAAGCCATGTATCAACAATACCCAGAAGCGCTGCCGGCTTCTCTGGGCCCGAGCTCATCAGAAATGGACTGACACAAAGTGGAAAAGTGTCCTGTGGTCTGACGAGTCCACATTTTAAATTGTTTTTGGAAATCATGGACGTCGTGTCCTCTGGGCCAAAGAGGAAAAGGACTGTCCGGATTGTTATCATTGCAAAGTTCAAAAGCCAGCATCTCTGATGGTATGGGGGTGTGTTAGTGCCCATGGCATGGGTAACTTGCACATCTGTGAAGGCACCATTATTCTTGAAAGGTACAGACAGTTTTTGGAGCAACATATGTTGCCATCCAAGCAATGTCTTTGTTAGGGACGTCCCTGCTTATTTCAGCAAGACAATGCCAAGCCACATTCTGCATGTGTTACAACAGTGTAGCTTCATAGTAAAAGAGTGTGGGAACTAGACTGGCTGCCTGCAGTCCAGACCTATCTCCCATTGAAAATGTGTGGTGCATTAGGAAGTGCAAAATACGACAACAGAAGTTCACTTTGGGGATACTCCCTTTATACCCAATCTTGACGCTCACCTGTTTCTAATTCACTTGTTTACCTGTGGAAAGTTCCAAGCAGGTCTTTTTTGAGCATTCCTCAACTTTCCCAGTCTTTTGTTGTGCCTGTCTCAACTCTTGGAATGTGTTGCAGGCCTCAAATTCAAAATGAGTGAATATTTGCAAAAAAACTAAGTTTATTCATTTGAACATTAAATATCTTGCCTTTGTAGTGTATTCAAATGAACTTAGTTTGAAAAGGATTTGCAAATCATTGTATTCTGTTTTTATTTATGTTTTACACAGCGTCCCAACTTCATTGGAATTGGGCTTGTAGGAAATTTGACCTAGTGCTGTGTTGTATTTATAAAATTGCTATATCAGTATTTTCCAAATATATCGCTAGATAATATTGGATAATACTGAGTACTGGTATTATTTACTGAAAATTTAAAAGAGATCTTTATGAAGTTTTGAACACTAGGTAGAAACCACTGTTTTAGGAATGTTTAATTTTCATATTTGCCAATCTGAAGTAACTATCAAAGGGTATTTTGAAATGTTAAAAATATAACATTTTTATTAGTGATACTTGATATATCGGTGACCGATATAATATTCGCAGATATGTGAATTTATTTTGTGAATATCAGTCCGATATGGGAATTTTAGCCAATATTACAACTGATAACTTGGCACCTTTTTTTGTGCTTGCGCATATGCACTGATGCCTGTAAACTATGTCTGCTGTGTGGATGTTTTTCACAGTTTCTGCAGAGAACAGATATGAATAAAATGAATTTGTTTTGCTACAGTCCAATGTAAATTTCCTTTAATTACAAAAAGAGAGATTTGTTGGTTTTTAATATTGATATAAGCTACTTCAAGGTGCTAATTATTGTTTCTCGTATCAGCCCAAAAAATTCAAAATTGATGCATATCTAATAAATCAATATTAGTATGTCAGTTTCACAATTTGCTAGTATGTTTCACAAAGTATAGATTTAAACTTGAGTAGATGTTGTCAGCCTTGCGCCCAGTGATTCTGAGTAGGCTCCGGACCCACCGCAAAACTGGACGAGTGGTTGCAGACAATGAATGAATATATATGGTCATATAGACCAATTATAACTTAATTAGAATTCTAAAAAATAGCAAGCTCTGATATAGTCTAAGCTCTTGGCAAAATGGGTAGATTATTAGGATTTTTAAATAGATCCTCAAAACGAGTGTGTACTGGGGGGGAAAGGTTATTCCTTCTTAGGTGTATTATCATTTTCTCTTGGAATAGTCTGAATTTTAATTCAGTTTCTATAGTTCCTTTCACATTCAATTTTATATTTCAAATTGAATTGTGCTGAATTATAGGCAATACCCTGTGTAGGTTTAAGCAAAACTAACCCTATGTAGTATTGCATATTGTATGCTGTACAGACAAATACAGTAAAGAAATGAATAGATTTAGACTTTGTAGATGCAGGTATGTTTAAAATAATTCAGTGATATTTTTTTAGCATTAAACTTTGTAGTTTTCAGATAAACATTCCTCAGAAAGCTGTCTTCTAGTGTAACCCATGCAGGCTGCTCACTGTTTAAACCCATACTTAAACAATGGATCATAAGGGTTGATTGTGCTTAGCTGGAAGTGGCAAAACTTCGAGGGTTGATTATCTGTCCGATCGTTCAGGCCTGTACAATTTCTCTTTAACTATTTAACTAACATTTACTCTGTCGATTTGCTGCTCAGGACTGTAGCTGCTGAAGTGAGGAAGCAGATTGCTGGTCAGTATGGAGGTTCCCCTCAGCTCCTAAAAAACCTTAATGTAGGTGGCCATACAGCGAACAACTCTGTGAGTACAACACATCAAAAATCTGTGAAAACTGTATTTTCTATATTTTCCTCTGATATTTATTTATTTATTTATTTATTTATTATTATTATTATTTTATAATTACTCATTCAGTATTCCTGAACTGTTAAAATATTCCTTCATATTAAATTATTGTGTATATATTTTATAATGAATATATATTAAATGATCTTTTAGGTAGCTCGTACGTCGTGTTTTATGATCTGGGCATTTCTATTTTTAATACTGTACTGGTATTGGTACTGATGCCTTGAAGTGATGAATTCATGTGTCAATGTTAAAATGACTTGCCTTCCAGAACAACGGGCTTAGTTAGTTGTTACATCACTTCAGGATTGCAGATATGACTTCAAAAGCATGCTACCTCTGTGTTGTCCAGTCTGTATTGTAACCGCCTCCCACAAGGCCTTTTGAACTTGTGCAGTTATTTGTAGAGTAACTTCAGCACAGATGTGAGTAAAACTCCTTCAAATATCCTCTGCATAATGCCCATTACTCTTGAAATAGGGCCAATGCTCTTTTAAAGAATAGTGGTCACTTCAACAGACATTTTTTTCTTTGTTTTTGTACATGGTATAACAAGGCGTTTTTGGAGACATTGAAAGTCAGGGTTCAAGGCAGAAGGAGGTGATGAAGTGGTTATAAGTTCAGAGGGGATTGTAAAGTTTTATTTTTCTTTCTTCACTGTCTGTAGGTCCCGCTAACTGAGCCAGTGGAGCCAGTGGACTTTGAGGAGTATTTGATCACACATCCCCCCGTCATAGAATCGGGACCCCTAAGAGACCTGATTGAGTTCCCACCAGATGATATTGAAGTGCTTTACATGCCCAGAGAATGTCGTACACTGGGTCAGGCAGTTCCAGAGGAGGGGTGTGTATCTGTGTGTGTGTGTGTGTGTATGAGATCTCTGGATGTTTGGGTATTTTCTGCCTCTTAATGTATGGCTTCACAATATGGATACATTTGAGAGGCAAAGATAAAGCTAGATTTTGACAGTAGATGTTCATATTTAGCCAACATGACCTAATTATTTCCAAAAGAACCAAAACCACCTATTTTATGTAAATTATGTTTACTATTATTTGTTTAGTACAAAAAGAAATAGACAAATGTTGCTTTATAAATTTATTTAAATATTTTATAAACATTCTTTGACTGGATTTGAGTTGGGCATGACATTGTTTGGCTGACATCAGGTATTCCATAGAACCGATCAGAGTTAGTGATATGTTTGTCCAACACTTCAATAAAGACAATGACTTTGCACATTCAAACTTTAAAGCCCAATTGGGAATTTTTCCAAAATGTGCTGCAGCCCCTTGATTTTCTGGTGGCATTCATGCCTCTAAAAATTGTATATGTCTTGTTTCCCATATATTGAATATAAAATTGGCTTATTCTGTGACATATTTTTATTCATATAAGTACATTTTGGGTCAGTGGAACAGTGCCTCAAATGCAATTTCTATGAATGCTCAAATTACAGAAATCAGCCGCAAGATTATGACGTGAGTATTGCGTCACACTGATGCTTAATGGGATCAAGTGAAGAGTCAGCTCTTGAAATAGGTGTATTGAAAGAAGGATAAATCTGAGCTCTGTGTGAAAGCAGGAAAAACTCTGTATGACTTTGACAAGGGCCAAATTGCAGACAAAATTGTCTGGTTGGAGTGTATCCAAAACAGTAGGTCTTGTGGGGTGTTTCAGCAACACAGGCTGGAACCTGTCAAATGTGGGACAAGGAAAGAGAACTGGTGAACTGAAGAACAAGAACTGGTTTATGGGTGGACAAAACTCACTGAGGTGCAAGGGGAGTGGCTAAAGGCAACATGTGCATTTGAGGATCCCTTTGTACCCTTGCACATCATTGTGTTATCTGTGCAAGTGGTTCTAATCTTGCTGCTGATCAGTGTATCAACAGTCATGAGGATATCTGGATATCATGGGGTGAAAAATGAAATCTAGTATCTGAATTTGCACAGGGTTAATGTTTTGAAGGAGAAGAGTTTCTAATAAAAGGGAATCTGTTTTGAAGTCAGACATTTAAGATAAATGGAAAGGGAGAGGTATATGAAGGGTTGTAATGTAATACTTCCTTCCTCCACAAGTGAGTGCAGCCAGTCAGACTGGATTAACTTTATTCTACAGTGAAAATATACAGAATCTTTGCAGAACCCATGACGACAGGGACATGCTGAGACATGTTTATAACCCTGTCCCTTTCAGTGGCACAGGGCAGACAGAATTCCACTGAAAAATGTTGAACTTCGGATTGTGTAAAAAATGATCCCATAGAAAACCATGGCTGTTAGGGGTGGAACACCCATAATTACACACCAATGCTGTGCTATTTTAAATCTGTTATGGTGAGACTTTTCAGGCTTCGTGCTTGTGTTTTCAGTTGAGTTTTAAGTAAATAAGGGCTGTAGAGTGGGTTCAGTTTTAAACTGTGTGTAGTTTTAAATGCTTAAGTTTAAAATCTTGTCATGCTACTTAGTCAAGAAGCTCTGTATTACTGTCAGTGTAAATGACAGTTATATTAAGTAAATTCAGTCTTTTAAATCCATTAGTCTTTTGGGATTAGTCTAATGGTTTTCCCTTAGCAGAACTTATTTCATTCAAATCCTTTCCCAGCTCTACTCAGTCTTGTTTATTCTGGTTCTTCTCACGCTATTTTCTATTATGTTTATTGCATTACTTCCCATGCATTATTATTTGTGTCTTTCAATAGAATCTGATGTTATCTTTAGTTTGGGAGCTTCCGTGTCCTGATTCTCTGCATTTCCAGAGTGCAGACCATAACACTTTCCTCTCAGCCCATAACCTACTGTAATACTGCTAAATTGTGTTTTTTCTCCCCTAGGTTCATATTCATTTCAATTATCATTAACTGAATTGGGTTCTCTATATTAAGCTGTATTTGTTTATAATATTTTCTTTTGTAAAGTTGCAGTCTAACCTTATAATAACCCATATGGTAAAACATGGTATTGTGTTCAGTGTTAAGATCAGAAAATAAGCTATAATATAGAGAGGAACCCTAAAAGCATTGCCTATCAAAACAAAAAGGCAGACTTGTAATGAGCCCTTTAAGGATGAGAAAGTAATTAGAACCTGAACGCTTGACCTATAATTTAGAACTCTTCATGTTTTGGCCTATAAATTAGAGATAATGGGCACTTTATATGCAAAATGTTATTTGTGCCACTTTTGTGTACATAATATCCTGGGTAGAAGTATTGAGCTAATGTCAGCAAAACTAAAACAAATGGCTGCACTATGCACTGTATATGGGAGGGGAGACACTGAATGAATCTGATTCAATCCTGTGAAAAATCTAGCACACACTATGTGATGTCCTAAAGCTAACTGTGTATTTCTTCTTTTGGGGTGGTAGAATGTTTGAGTACTTATCTTTTGATGCTCATATGAAGTAGTGTGCTTAAAAACTCATTTTAAAATTTAGCAGTAAAATTGCTACATTGGTGACAGTCAGTACTCAAGGTTTTAATGTCAATATTGACACTGGAAAAGAAAAAAAAAGTGTTATGCCTAGTTGTTCTAGTTGTTCTAGTTGTTATTACTATAAATGAATAAGAAGCTAGCCAGCTGCCCTTTGTTCATTTTTGAGAGAAAATTAAGTGTTTGTTACTATGATATCCATGGGATTTATTTTATTTGCTTTTCAGAGACAATGATGCTCACGTCCGAGACTGTACCAGATCTTACACCGAGGATTGGGCAGTTGTCAGTCGCAAGTAAGAAAGTCAGCTTTCTTTGCAGTGTTTTTTTTTTTAAACCATCAAATTGTTTGTTTCAGCTTTCACATGGGTTTGTGTACAAGACAAATATATTAAAAAGCTCAGTACACAGAGGTGGAGTGAGTATCATGTTGGATGATCTTTCCTGCAGGTTATCTAGAAGTGCTCTTCTGAGAAACTTAGTCAAGTATTATTTAATTTTTTAATTTTTTTATATATATATATATATATATATATATAAATGTACCATGTGCCTTTAAACAGAAGACTGCTTTCCAGTTCTCCTTTTATTTCTTTAAAACCCTTGCATTTCCCACAAAAGGTCATGTTTCAGTTTTTGTAGTAAAGGCGTGAGCTGATATGCCTTAGATTTTAGTTCCTTAATTACACACCATTTGTGCTTAATAATAGAGGGCCAGTGATCTACTGTTATTTAACCTGGGGTGTTGGTGCGTACTCTTACCTGCTTGTAGGCCGTGTTACTTTCTGTGGCTTGTAAGAGCTGCTCGGCTCTTTAAATTTTAACAGAGATAGTGGTCTGATAGTAAAATGTCTGTTACATGGCTGAGCAGTGGTAGCAGTGTAGACAGTCTCTCTCACAGTTAGAGGTCTGTTTATAGCCTAATCATGAGGGTTGGATTACAAATCCTACTGCTGTGTTCGAGTGAAAGGGTTCACCCAGTCAAAACAGGGAGGTTATATCAAAATGACATGAATTGTACTTTCACTTTTAATCTAATTGTGATTTCCTGAATAAATCAAATCATTTGAATTGTTTGGATATTTGTAATCAGTAACTTCATGAAAGGGGTGTTATTTGTACAGAATTAGAAGCACCATCAAATTAAATGCTACTTTTTTGTTTCAAAAGTTCAAAAGTTTTCCTCAGTTAATTAAGAGATAAAAAAACAATGGGGCTCCTAACTGCTACACAAAGCCTTGTTAACCACCAAACCTGTTTCTGTCAGATAAGCAGCTTCCATCTTTGAGAGACTGAACTTTAGAGATTAATTGCATGGGTTGTCAGTTTCAGTTTTTGTGAGCTGGTGTCTAATAGTTTGATGATTCCCCTACATTCTCGCTGACCCCTCAGAGAGGTACCTGATGAAAGTTGATGGTTATATGCTTGAAGGTTATTAAATATTTCTATTGCAAATTTTAAACTTATGTCACAGGTACCATAAGCTGGGTACAGGCTTTAATCCCAACACTTTAGATAAGCAGAAGGAGAGGCAGAGAGGTTTACCCAAGCAGGTCTTTGAATCAGATGAGTTACCAGAACACAGCAGCTATCAGGATGATCAGGTAAGTCTCTGTAGAATCTATATGTTCATACTGGGCTTATATCTCTGATCTGTCACAGAGACGAAGGCAGAAGTAATTCAGATGCTCATGTATTTCTAGTACAAATCTTTTCTATACATTTGTCCTTTAGGATGATCTGAAGCGCAGGTCCATGTCTATAGATGACACTCCTCGTGGGAGTTGGGCTTGTAGTATATTTGATCTGAAGAACTCTCAGCCAGATGCTCTGCTGGCTCATCTGCTGGACAGACTCCCGAATGAGGAGATTGACCGGCACAATGAGGACCAGCGCAAATCCAACCGCCATCGAGAGCTCTTTGCTCTTTACCCTGCTCTAGACGAGGTGTGACACTGTACATTTACACTTACTACTGATGCATTTTAAAAACTGTGTTTGTGTGTGTGTTTCTGTAATTGTCGAATGTAGTGTTCCTATGGATTGTGGAGCTTAGAGAATGGAGAGTGAGTTTAGAATCAAGGAAGTGGTCATAAAATTATGGCTAATTCTGGTGTGTGTGTGTGTTTAACTGCAATGCCTTTGATGTTACTTAGTGTAAATCTGTCTTTCTTTTCTTAAGGAGGAGCCGATTGAACGTCACTGCGTACCTGATGTCCCTAAAGAACATTTCGGCCAGAGGCTGCTTGTCAAGTGCTTGTCCCTGAAGTAAGTGGAGGACAGTGACTTAAAAGCTTCCCCTTACTTTACTCATCACTATAATCCAATATTAACTGCTGCTTTCTGCTGACACTCTGCACTCTCTTTAAAGGTTTGAGATAGAAATTGAGCCAATATTTGCAAGTTTGGCCTTATACGATGCCAAGGAAAAGAAAAAGGTAAGCTTTTGCTGTTTAAAATCTTGGAGGCTTTTACAAACGTCTTTAAAATTGACCTTAACCAAGATTGTGTTTTACTGTAACGGACAGTGGAAGCATTATGTAAAAGCTTAAACTGTGGGTCAGATTCACATTTTATGTATTATTTCATTTCCCTCATTTCAGTGTATGCTGTATTTAAGATTAAGAAATCTATAAGTAATTGGCAAGTGGCGCATTTTTTTCTTTTTTGATATACAGACCAAAACAATTATATACTACAACCTACATGGTACACTATACAGTTAATTTGCAAAATAATATATTTGTTAAATAAAATATTTTAGTGGTTAATTTGACAGAAACGGGAGAAAAATCCATGCTTTGAGGCAAAAAAATCACTTCTGAATAAAATCACTTCTGATCAGGATAAGGAAATATATCCGTTTACTGGCTTTGTACAGAAAAATATAAGTACACATTCTTTTGTTGCATCACTATGAATACTGTGCTTTAACCATGCTTCTCTAATGTCTAACACTAGAGGGTAGCATTCACCTTTTAATAGAAGCTTTTACCTCAGATCTTGTTATTAATTACTAACGCATTACTTTTCTCTCTTTTACATCAGATATCAGAGAACTTTTTCTTTGATCTGAACTCAGAACAGATCAAGTCTATGTTGCGTCCTCACATCCAGTCAGCTGCTATCTCCACCCTGGCTCGTTCCGCCATCTTCTCCATCACCTACCCCTCCCAAGATGTTTTCCTAGTTATCAAGGTCAGGCACATTACCTGAGCTGCTCGGCACATTATATTATATTATTATATACTATATATTAATATACACTATTATAGTAGTGGAAGCAGATTCAGATTATTATTGTGTGTGCAGTATGCTTTAATGAAAAATTACAGTTTTTGTATCAAGTAATTGCATGTTTTGACCACTCCATAAGTTTAAATTAAAAGCAACAAAGCAAGGGTGTTACATTTATTTACATACAACTGTGTTGTTATTATTATTATTATTATTATTATTAGTAGTAGTAGTAGTAGTAATAGTAGTAGTGTTTTTGATGTTGATGATGGTCTCGGATTTGTGTCTGTGTAGCTTGAAAAGGTCTTACAACAGGGAGACATTGGGGAATGTGCAGAGCCTTACATGGTCTTCAAAGAGTCAGATGCAGCCAAAGTAAATCTCTTTATTACCAAAATACATGTATTGTCCTTTGCATTACTATGACTGAATGAGATCCTTTATTTGTTACTGTGTTATTTGTTCACCACTACTACTGTAAATGTGAAAGAATAGATTTCTTTATGTGCCATTTAGAATAAGGAGAAGCTGGAGAAGCTGCGCAGTCAATCAGAGCAGTTCTGTCAGCGGCTTGGACGCTACAGGATGCCCTTTGCCTGGACAGCCATTCACCTGATGAACATAGTGAACAGTGCTGGCAGTCTGGAGAGAGACACAGAGTTAGAAATGGGACTGCCAGGTCAGTCTGTTAAACAGCTTTTAAACAGCACTGTGATGTGCCCATACCATTATTCACCTGGCATGTTATACATGAAAATGACTGTATAGGTAGTGTTGTTGAAAAGGACCCTACATCACTTCTCACTGAATTTATGTGCTAAAATAATTGCTAGAATATGTGTGTTATGCCAAATATCTGTATATAGTGTTTTTTATAATGCTTTAATATATAATTAGCTTTTGTTAACAGTTTGTACTATAGTTGCATAGTCATGTTTTATAGAGAGAGATTAAAAACTCAGTACGTAGCAGTGTTCTCACTTTTTCAGGTGTACATGACTTGGATCAAGATTTTGTTTTATTTCTGTATTAGATATACAGATATCCTATACATAACACAAAATCTCATTGTCTCTTGATCAGAAAACTTATATATATTATATATTTATTGTTTTATTACTAAAATGTAGTGATATTATTGTGTATAATCAGACAATAAACCATCTTGGTGCTGGCTGAAATGTACTAATCTATGCAGAGCGGAAAGGTTCCTGGTCAGAACGGAGGAACTCCAGCATTGTTGGTCGTCGCTCTTTGGAACGGACCACCAGTGGAGATGAGTCCTGCAATCTTACTGGCTTTAGACCTGCTACACTCACAGTCACAAACTTCTTCAAACAGGTCAGACTTTACCCCTTCACCCTACTCCAAATCCTGGTGAGTCTTTAAGACTCTTGATAAACTGTGTTAGGAGGCAAAACTGAGTTAAATTCTTAATGGAAACAAAAAAAGAAAGTCAAAAACTATAAAAAAGAAAGTTAAAATAGTATAGTATTGACTAGTATACAGCTTTTGCTTTGAATATTCTTATTACACTGCCGAGCAGCTTTTTCCAAATCTGTCAGGGTGTGAAATCTGAAACTTTTAATGAATGGCTTATCATAATTTTTGCTTCTGTTTGTTCTAGGAGGGCGATCGATTAAGTGATGAGGATTTGTATAAATTCTTGGCTGACATGAGACGGCCTTCTTCAGTGTTACGCAGACTCAGACCTATCACAGGTAAAAGCCCACTATCACAGTTAAACAGAAGTCATCCTGTAGTTGACCTGCTTAATGGCACTTTACTCTTTCTTAACTTACCTGGAGGTGCACTAGAGCTGTCTTCTGACGGGAAGGAAATAGTTTAAGGCTGAGGACGTCTAGGTCAGAAAGAAGAATTGTACCCTTTTTAGAAGCTCTTGATTACTTAGTGATTTTATGTGAGTGAAATTCCAATGACAACAGATCAGCCAGTTTTAGTCAAGTCAACTTTATATATAAAGCATTTTGTAAGGATTACAGGAGCTGGCAAAAGTGCTGAATGGTTAAGAATTTTAAACAGTTAAAAATAAAAGCTAGTATATATGTAAGGATAAAAGTTATAAGTGAGAATGAGAGCTAAAAATATAAGAAGTAATAACAAAATAATAAAAGTAATAAAAAAGTAGGTAAAATTATTTCAGTAATTATAACAAAATTAAATTTAAACGGAACCTACAATTGTAATAGATTTAACAATTGAATTGAAGTGTTTCTCTTTCACAAGTAACAAATGAACCAGGTTGTTAAATAGTAACTTATTAAATCATTCAGGTTATTTAATGTCAACGTAGAATATAGATTGCTAATTAACTACACTCCTTACAGCCTTTCACTTTAAAGCTATTAAGTTGTTCAGGACCATTTTATTTGAGCCTTCTTGTCTTTTTGCATAGACTACAGGCGACAAAATGTCTTGAGTGAGACTATTATGAGCTTGGAGAAGATACCAACGTATAGAATTGATCTGAGGAAATTATTATCTCAGTTTAGCACTACTCTGTTCTTAGATACGAAAACAGAGGTGAATCATCTTATGTTTTATTTACTGAAGACATGTAACCATATGTGCACATCTGTTATTTTTAAGCATGGACACTTGCTTGTTTTTTTTTTTTTATCAATTAATAACTTTCAACTGAATATTGTTATCACATACTTATTATGCTTTTTTACAGCCCAGCTGAAAATTGACATTTCTCCAGCACCTGAGAACCCTCATTACTGTCTGACCCCAGAGCTACTTCAGGTTAAGCCTTATCCAGACAGCAGAGTGCGGCCAACCAGGGAGATCCTGGAGTTCCCAGCCAGAGACATCTATGTACCCAACACCACATACAGGTACCAGGGTCATTTGAATATAAATATAAATATATATATATATATATATATATATATATATATATATATATATATATATATATATATATGGCAGTTGCTATGGTATTTTAGGTGGCGGCTATGGTATTTTAGGTGGTGGCTAAGGAGTGCCAGATTGTTACATGGATGGTTGTAGTGGTATGTTAAATATTTGCTATGGAGCTCCTGGTGGTTTCTAATAATATGAGCAGTGTTTTGTGTGTGTGTTGGGATCCATACTGCATCATTTTGTATTAGTTTTAAAGGGCTATTAGTTCTAATTGATCTCAAGTGTTTGTAGTAATTCTGCTTCATCAGAGCAATGTGGTCTGAACATGCTATATTTATTGAGAACTAGTGAGACATGCTGGAGCTTTGGCCGCAAGTACTTTAAATAACAAAAGTTTTTAGTCAGTGTGGAAATTGACAGGTAGCTTGTATTAACTAAATAAGTGACTTGAGTACATACACTTTATGTACTACTCCATTTGAAACTAACATGAGCTCTTTGAGAATGTGGTCATCAATTGCACAAATAACATGAATAAAAAACAGTCTGGTATTTATCGTAATGTATGGTAGATTTATCTGTGGATCTTTGTTGTATTTGTCCCAGTGGGTTGTAAATGATCACTGATGCAATTACTAAGTTTAAAACCCAATATGTTGGTTTCACTGTAAAACACCTAATGATTTTGGCTAACTGCATGGTCTTTGCTGCAGGTTTGATGCACGACCTGACTGATCCAAATAGCTAGTATAGGCAAGGTCTCTCAGGCGGAGACCTTCTTTTATCATCTGGTTATGTTGACATTGCTCTCTACAAAGGACATGTTTGTCTGTTAGTAGATAACAAGGTTGGCATTGCATGAGAGCAGTCTTCTAGGCCAGTCTCATTCTCAGTCATGCTGGTTGGAGAGGTTAGAATTCCTGTAAACACATTTGTCTTCTTGATATTTATGCTACTAAGCATAGACAAAGATGTAGCTACACTGGTCCAACAAATAACGGCCACGCATCATACAGATGTCTTTTGAAGCTTTATTTCTCACTCTTTCCTGCTCTTATTCTTCATCGGACACCGTGAAAACTACAAAAAAAATATAAACAAAAAACACTCAGTTCGAAATATATATCCTATCGGTCCCTCCTCAAGGTTTTTAAGCCTGTGTCCATTACTGAACAAATCCAGACATGATAGCACACAAACAGCAGAGAACTCTAATATAATCACATATATGTAAGATTTAGTCCATGTAAAAGTACACAAATGCACAAATTATAAAGCGTTTTACCGTGTGCGCCTCTTGGACCACATGTAGGATTAAATTATTAGAGACGTTAAGTCCTGTCTCTGCATCCTTGTTTGTCTTTTTCCCACAATGCCACCGTCAAGCTCTTAAATAAAGTCTTGTCATGTGACTAGTTTTTTATACAAACTCAATCTTTTTAACCTAACATATATTCAAAGTAATAGATTCCACATACATTTGTTACTATTGCTTTTTTAAACGTTTTTACATTGTATATCACAACACATGAAATTAAACATTTTAATAACATCATCCCAGAACAGTTACACTCCCACCAAATTACTATGATTTATGATAACCCTTATCCAAAATGTCAATAAATCTAGTAATTTTAAGAACTGTATTTTTAAAGGAAAACACGTCAAAATATACACTGGTATTTTAAACTCCCTAAGCAAATGTATTAAAGGTAAATTCCAACCATTCCAAACATTCTAGTTGTTTTCTATAAGTACAACTAATTTATGAATAGGACGTTCAATAATGGATGGATTAATTTGACTTTGACCTTCCTTTTCTAGCTTTCGATTTCCAATTTGTATTGTGGCTTTGCGCACCAGACCATCCTCATCTTTACAAACATCAAGTACTCTTCCAAGTCTCCAGTCATTGCGGGGAGTCTGTTCCTCTTTGATAATTACAATATCCCCAATCTGCACATTTCGTCTTGGAGAGTGCCAGCGTTGCCTAAGAGTGATGTTTGCTAAATACTCTTTCCTCCATCTACTCCAAAACTGCTCAGTGAGATACTGCACTTTGCGCCATCTTTTTCTAGCATACAGATCTTCTGCAACAAATTGTCCTGGTGGAGGCAGCGGAACAGAGGACTTCATGGTAAGTAAATGATTTGGCGTAAGTGGTTCTAGACCTTTGGGATCGCTGATGTAGTCGGCTGTAAGTGGTCGGCTATTTATGATTGACATGGATTCGTAGAAAAATGTTCTTAAAGAAGCATCATCTAATCTTCCTGAGCTCTGTGAAAGGACACAGTTTAGAACGCTCCTAATTGTCCTGATCTGCCTTTCCCAAGCACCTCCCATGTGGCTGGCAGGTACATTCATTGTGAAGTCACATTGTTTTTCAACAAGAAAGGCAGTCAATCTTTTTTGGTCTAATTCTTTTAAATTTTTTGCCCATACATTTTTAGCCCCGACAAAATTGGTCCCTTGATCTGATCTGATTTGCCTTACAGCACCTCGAATTGCTATAAAACAACGAAAGGCATTTATGAAGGCATCAGTTGTTAGGTCTTCAAGCATTTCTATGTGAATTGCCCTCGAGGACAGACAGGTAAATATGAGCCCATATCTCTTATACTCTTTACGACCCTGTTTAGTATGAAATGGTCCAAAACAGTCCATTCCACAGTAGGAAAATGGGGGTGAAGGATTGACCCTGCTAGCAGGTAGATCAGCCATCATTTGTGTTTCTGTTGGCCTGCGAATTCTCCTACATGTAACACATTGCTTAATGTGATTCGCCACTACTTTGCTGCCACCTAAAATCCAGTAGCCATTTGCTCTCAATTCATTAAGGGTTTGTCCTCTACCTTGATGCCGAGTTTTTTCATGGCAGTAATCTAAGATCAAACGTGTGACCACACCATCTTTTGGTAGGATTACTGGATGCTTCAAGTCAAGAGGTAGAGAAGCATTCTTTAATCGTCCTCCCACCCTTAGAACATCGTCTAATATTACTGGGTCAAGCTGAAACAATCGATGGTTATTGGGAAGTTTGCCATGTCTCAGTATTTGCATTTCATCCTTGAATGCATGCTTTTGCGCTAATTTTACAAGTACCAAACTGGCATTTCTTCTGTCTTCTACATTTAAGAATTCTGAAGTTTTTGCTCTTTTCCTTAGTTGTTGAATTCGAGCTATGACATTCAATGCTGTATGCCATTTTGAGAACCTTTCCAGTCTGTCCAAGAAATTGTTCTCTTCTAATACTCTTGCTTGTAGTGCCTGTGTTGTTTTGATTTCAGGATCACCCACTAGAAGCCCAGGTGCTGATATTGGTGTGACAATCTCTCTTTCCCACAGGAACTTGGGTCCAGTAAGCCAATCTGAACTCATCAAATCTGCCACCTTGAGGCCTCTGGAGGCGTGATCTGCTGGATTTTGGTCAGTGTCTATATAGTACCACTGAGCTGGATCAGTTACTTCTCTGATTTGTTGGACTCGATTGGCAACAAAAACATGAAATCGTCGGGCTTCATTATGAATATATCCCAAGACTACCTGTGAATCTGTCCAGAAGTACTCCTGGTCAATTTTAATCTCCAGCTCCTCCCTTAACATACGGCTGACTGCTGAGGAAACCACTGCAGCTGTTAACTCCAGCCTTGGTATGGTTACAACCTTTATGGGTGCAACCCTTGCCTTACCTATGACTAGAGAGCAGTGCACTTTATCTTCAATCACTATTCGAATATATGAACATTGACCATATCCATGGCTGCTTGCATCCGAAAAATGATGTAGTTCAGTTCTTTGGACTTTCCTTAGATTTTCAGGAATGAAGCACCTCGGGATCTGGAGTTTCTGCAGATCCTCTAGGCCATTTAGCCAACTCTCCCACTGTGGCTTTAATTGTGAGGGCAGTGGTTCATCCCATCCAATACCCTTTCGACATATCTCCTGTAGTATTTTCTTTCCCAGAAGGACAAAGGGAGCTAGGAATCCTAATGGGTCAAACACAGAAGCTACAGTTGAGAGTAGTCCTCTCCGTGTTGCTGGTTTCTCATCCAGGGTAACTTTAAAGGAGAAGGTATCGCTGTTTGCACTCCACCTTACTCCCAACACATGTTGAAATGGAAGCTCTTCATGATTCAAGTCTACATCTTGGATTCCATTAGCTCGTTCACTTTCAGGGACCGACTCCAAGACTTCTCTGTTATTGGAGATGAATTTGTGGAGATGCAATCTCCCTTTCGCACACACATTTTGTGCCTCCTTTATTAGCTTGATAGCTGAATCCACAGACTCCATGCTGATAAGCCCATCATCAACGTAAAAGTTCCTCCTGATGAAACTGGCTGCTGCAGGATACTTCTTCTCATTTTGGCTTGCAAGATATTTCATTCCATAATTTGCACAGCCAGGAGAGGAAGCTGCTCCAAACAGATGGACCTTCATGCGATACTCCTTTGGCTCTGTATTCGTATCACTGTTTTCCCACCACAGGAATCTTAAAAAATCTCTGTCATCGTGATTTACATGGAACCTGTGAAACATTTTTTCTACATCACAGATGACTGCGATTGGGAAGTTACGGAATCTGCAAAGCACTCCTGTCAGTCCATTTGTAAGATCAGGTCCAGTCAGTAAGTGATCATTCAAAGCTGTGCCACCATATTTGGCAGAACAGTCAAAAACCACCCTAATTTTTTCTGGTTTTCTAGGGTGATAAACACCTTGATGAGGAATATACCACATATTTCCTGCTTTGGACTGGTTTTCAGCTCTCTCAGCTTCACCATCCTTAAGGACACCTTCCATAAACTTGCAATAGTCATCCTTGAATTTTGGGTTTTTCTCAAATTTCCCTTTTAGGCGTTTCAATCGAACCAGAGCCAGATGTTTATTTTCTGGCAGTTGTGGACGTGTCTTAAAGGGAAGGGGCATTTCTAGGTGACCATCTACATTCTGACGTATTCCTTTATTCAGTAATTGCAAGAATTGTATATCTTCTTGTGATATGCTCTTTTGCCCATGGTTTGTGTCTTTGAAGTCCGATTCAAGTGCCCTCAGAATGGCGGTTGGTGTTAATGTTGGGATTTCCTTGACGGACACACGATGACACAGACCTGTCACTTCTGTTGCCTTTGCAGCCTTTGTTGAGCTGCCGACTATACTCCAACCCAAATCAGTGTTGATGGCATATGGCTCATCATCATGTCCTGTGATGACTTGTCGTGGAGCCAATGCCCTGGAGCAGTCATAGCCAATAAGAAGTCCAACCTCACAATTCATCAACTGTGGCATTTCCTGTGCTATTCTCTTTAGATGTTTCCACCCTTTAGCCGTTTCAGAGGTAGGAATATGAGAACGTTCCAGTGGTATGAAATCTCTGGTATAGGCAGTCGGCAAGTTAATAAAGCATGGTGAGGAAAACCCTCTAACTCTAAGTCCACTAACCCTTTCACTCTGAACAATGGAATCTTTTCCCATCATGGTGGTAAGCTTTAATTTGACTGGCTCTAACTCTGCCCCCATTTTTTCACATACCTCTCTGTCTACAAAGGTGTTGCTACTCTGTGTATCCAATAAGGCATACACTAAGATCTCTTTTTCCTTGGGAGTGGTTGTGGAAAGCCATACAGGCACTATCATGGATGTGCTCCCACCATCGCCTCGGTCTAGGCAGCAAGAAAGGGAAGTTGTGTTTTCTTCAATTTGCCGACCATTAGAAACTGAGATTGCAGCAGCAGAAGGACGATCTTCGTGAAGTGGTGTTGGATGGTGTTTCTTACATATGCCACAAATAGCTTTATTCTTGCATTCCCTTGAATTGTGTCCTCTCCTAAGACAGCCAAAGCACAGGTTATTGTCAAATATGAAACTTCTCTTGTCATCAACAGATTTATTAGCAAAATTCTGGCATTTGTGGATGGAGTGATTTTCTCCACAGTATGTACATGTTTTCACTGCTGTACTTAGTTTATCTGATGCTTTCACATTTGTGATAAATGCATTAGCCTTTGGACGCCTTATTTCTTTACATGGCTTTTCTTCAGTGTGTTTCAATGCATGAAAGGATGTTATAGGATTGCATGCAATCTCTGCTTCTTGTGCCATAAATTCAGAAAAATCTTTGAAACTGGGATATTCCTTATTTTGTCGCAAGCACTTTGTGACATGACGATTCCAGCAAGAGGTCACCCAGGCTGGGATTTTCTGAAGCATCCTTTGATTCTCTTCACAGTCATTTAACACCTGACGCCCTTTAACGTACGGCATAGCATTACTACAGGCTACTAGAAAATCACTGAATTGTCTCAGTTTAACAGACTCCCTCGAGCCAATCTTTGGCCAGTTGTTCAATTTTTCTCTAAATGCACGTTGTATTACAAAAGGGTGGCCATAGCGAGCATTTAGTGTCTCCCATGCTTGTTTGTATGCTTCATCATCCTTCCTGTAGAAGCTTCCTTCTAATACAGACCGTGCCTCACCACTAATGTATTTTTGTAGGTAGAACAACCTGTCAGCTGGGCTTGTGCATCGCCGTTCTATAAGTGCTTTGAAACTTGTGCTCCACTCAAGAAATTTGAGTGGGTCCCCCGAGAAGATACCAGGCTCAGGTGTAGGAAGTCTAGTAAGAACCATTGTGTCCCGCAGGACTTGTGCTAAAGAAGCTTCATTGTTAGTATTATTTATTTGCTCATTCTCATTGTTCTTACATGCTTGTTCCCTTTTAATTTCTTTACAATGTACTTGAGGATAATCAGCTACCTCACTACATTCTGTTCTACTCTCTTCACTGGCCTCATCTGAGTCGGCTTCAGAGTATGCCTTAAGCTTAGCAGCTATTACTTGAAGATCTCTCTGGTTTTCTAATCTTTTAAGCTCTTGTTTTTGTGTAGCAATTGCCTCTTCCATTTTTATTTCAGCCTTCTTTGCAGCCAACTGAGCAGCACACTCTGCTATTTTTGCTGCAATGCTTTGCTGTCCTGATGAGTGAGAGTGATAACTTCTGACTGATTTGGAGGTTGTCGTCCCAAATATTGACTGGGCATACTCTCTATCAAGCACTCTGTGAAGCCTTGCATTTTCTGCTTTCGCATCAAATTCCTCCTGCCCCACTTCACTCATTCGCACTTTCATTAGCCCCATCAAATCTGTTGTTACTGCTATGCAGGAATCCATTTTTCTTCTAACCTCAGTAGAAGGTGCCAGCTGAGATCTTATTTTTTCATACGTATCTTTAAGTTTTGTCTCCAGCCCTTCAATAACATCCATCATTTCAGCCAAGTCTTGGTCAGAGCACTCTTCTTTAAGTTTCGTTCTTATAACTCTAGCTTGTTCTTTCCAGTGTTTATATAGCATGATGAATTTATTCTCCCTCTGAGAAGCCTCTTGATGCATTAATTCCAGCATTTTTGGGGTAATCTTTCTCTCCCGTAAAGATTTCCTGGGTTCTACTCTCTTTGAAGTGGTGGAGGTAGGCTCCAGCATAACTGTTTGGAGCATTTCTAATTTAGCATGGCTACCACATTTGAGTGACTCTAATCTATCCTGTTCTACATCATCCATCTGTGATTTTGATTGTTCATTAAACTGATTTAATTCTATTTGAGAAGGCTCAATTTGTTCACCACCCTGTGAATTTTCTCCTTGATATGACATTGTACACGTCTTAGAAAACACACTGTATACCACTAAGTTACTGCTTAAAATGTGTTTAACATTAACAGCTATTTAACTCTGTGCAACGTAAGTAGTGATACTAATGTATTCGCTCAAATAAACTATCTAGTGCACTATTGTTGATTACCATTAGAGCATTAATGACAATCATACATTCATCAAAGAAGAATAACAAATCAATTACTTTTCTCATCAATAAATCAGTGCATTTCTTTTGGCAGGTTTTTTTTTTTTTTTTTTTACGTGCTTAAACTTGTAGAGGTAGCTTCAGTCAAACCTGAAGGCGAGCCGCACTGTTCTGCATGAAGATGATAATTGAAAATGGCGCTGCACAACGAAGCCTGAGCAGAGGAGCTTTGTATTTGTAAACTACGCTGGTAAACGCTGCACTTCCCAGCAGCCAAACCTCTGTCTTTTCCCGTGGATTCAGCAAGCTCGTTTTGGGCCACGCGTTGCTCCAGCGACTGTGCTGCTCTCACTTTTACTCTGGACTCTCGGCCGCGATGGCGGTACGTTTTCACTGTAGCTACACTGGTCCAACAAATAACGGCCACGCATCATACAGATGTCTTTTGAAGCTTTATTTCTCACTCTTTCCTGCTCTTATTCTTCATCGGACACCGTGAAAACTACAAAAAAAATATAAACAAAAAACACTCAGTTCGAAATATATATCCTATCGGTCCCTCCTCAAGGTTTTTAAGCCTGTGTCCATTACTGAACAAATCCAGACATGATAGCACACAAACAGCAGAGAACTCTAATATAATCACATATATGTAAGATTTAGTCCATGTAAAAGTACACAAATGCACAAATTATAAAGCGTTTTACCGTGTGCGCCTCTTGGACCACATGTAGGATTAAATTATTAGAGACGTTAAGTCCTGTCTCTGCATCCTTGTTTGTCTTTTTCCCACAATGCCACCGTCAAGCTCTTAAATAAAGTCTTGTCATGTGACTAGTTTTTTATACAAACTCAATCTTTTTAACCTAACATATATTCAAAGTAATAGATTCCACATACATTTGTTACTATTGCTTTTTTAAACGTTTTTACATTGTATATCACAACACATGAAATTAAACATTTTAATAACATCATCCCAGAACAGTTACAAAAGATGACCAAAGCTGTATGAGACTTGTAGCATAAAGTATGAATATTTCAAAAGCATTGTTTGTCCACAAGTAACCTCTCGATGTTCATTTATCTGTGCACTGCACTGACACTGGGACAAACATTGCGACCGTTTCCAAGCATTTTATGTCTTGTTGGATAAAAATAGCAGGCTGCAAACTTTTTAAATTTGCTTTTATGTTTATAGTTGTTCCACGATGCTAAACATTTCTGGACTCAAAAAATAGGGTTGTTGAACGTTTCTTTATTTTTGTTATAAAAAGATGCATGAGCCTGTTTTTGAAGACAAATCCGTAAACAAAATACTGTACAGTTGGGTGTGTAACCAGGAGTCAATATGACTCAGTAATACATTGGAGCAAATGGTTACTTCTATCATAGCACATTTCTCAACTAATGTAGCACGAATATGAACACTGCTTAAATACGGTATTAAGTTAAACTGCAATATAAAAACAAGACACTAAACCCAATTACATGGGGATGCATCGGTACACTCTAGATTTCTTCCACAGATACATCTGAAACTATTTTTATAGATCTACACCAAGTATAACAATTCCTATCAACATGCAACAGGTCATGATTATTATATCAGAAGTGCATTCAGCTATGCCTATGTTCTCTGTGAACAATTTTCATTCAGAAAGAGTTATTTACACCTAAACTGCACATGCGACCTTTTCTTTATATCTGCCTCTTTCTGCCGGAGGTTGTTGACCCGATGCAGTTGCATCATTTTTCGAGTCAGCACATTTGGACTGAGTGGATGGAGCAACTTCTTTTGGCCAGAGTCACTGCTGCCTGTGTGACCTTTTTCCATTGATTGAGAGTTGCCCAATCAATGGGATTTAGTGATCACTGGAACTATGACAATGGCCTAATGGACATTTTTGTACATTTGAGGGAGTAAGAGCTCCCTCTCCCTGGTCTCCAGTAGATGCCTTTTCTGCGCAGAGGTCGACTCCTTGAGCGCATCCAGGTGTATCGGCCATTTAGATTGGTGTCACCACACGCGTTGAACCACCAACCACCTGGAAATTTTCAGCATGTGAATTTAAGTTGGTGAAATTGTCAAGACTGACTGTTATTTAAAAGCTGAATATGTATGTTTGTAAATTTGGCTTAATGATTTGCGGATTGTGATTACAATTTAATGTTTATATTCTAATATGTTAATATTTTCTATAGATATATAGGCCATTTTATGTCAAGAATTTCTGCATATACTGGGTTTTTTTTGTGTGTGTGACTTGCAGACTGATTGTAGTGTTCCAGAATTCTAGTTCTCAAATTCAGATTATATTATGGCAACCCAAAGGAAAAATGTATATCTTCTTTTTTTATTTCAATTTTTAGTTTACTACATTTGAACACAACACCTGTCCTTCACATTATATAAAAATGTAATGATGAATAGATCAATAGAAATGCTCCAAAAAATACTTGGTATAAAATCTATACATTGCTTTTTCCTACTCCTCTACAGTTGATGTTTTGGAAATACATATATTTTTTTGACAGTGAAGATGTTATATATGAGATTATGTTTTATGTAAATCACATTTTATTCAAGCTCAATGTTAAATTCTTTAATATACTCATTACAATATGTAGAAAGTGTTTGTTTTACCTGTGTAGTTTCGGGCGCAATTGGAATCCTCATGGTTGTCATTGTCGTTGTCTTTGGTGGAAAACATCATGCCCGTGTGGTTGCTCATGGCATCCGGCAGATTTCCAGACAGATGTGTGAGATGGATAGTGTAGTGAGTTTCTGGACCGTCCAGACTGAACATATACTCAATGAATCTTTTCTCTTCTTTCCAGTCCTCCAGCTGAATGTTTAGAATATATTCACCCTGTTTGACAATGGAGTAGATTTTTGCCAAGCCCAGCCAAAATTCATCTGCAACATAAAAGATACCTTGATTGAGCAGGAGAATCTCAAAGTATGTAATTTGCTAGGGCTGTTCTGGGTGAACTACTTTTGTCAGTCAACATTTGTAAAAGCTTACACAGGCATTCACAACAATCTTATTTTGGTTTTCATTAGCATGAAAGGTTCAAGACAGGTTTTGAACAAGATCTTAAACCTGTTTATTTTGTGCAGATTTGACTTGTCAGTCTGCAGCATTCAATATTCACCCAGAGAGGACTGTGAGGAATGAGAAATTGCAATTTCACCCGAAAGTCAACTTCTCTTCTCCCATGTAGGCAATGTTTTACTGGTGTATTTCAGAGTGCAGTGACATAATTGTGTGCTGGGAGTGACACCAGACATTTGCTCCCGAAGCCTGTTTGAATTGCAGTTGGCAAGACTCCAAGTTTAGTTTATGTAATGTGTGCTGCTGCAGAATCAGAAGGCAGTAGTGCTCACATTGTAAGCAAATATGCCCAAAGATGCATTGTGTAGAGAATTTGCATTGATTTACAAAGTATGGACTGTATTTGACTTAAATTCTAGCTGGTCATTTGTTATTTATTGCATTCATTTTGTTTACCTACTTTCCAAATTTCCAAATCCAAGTTCATATTTGTCCCAGTTCTGGTCGAAGTCAACAGACCCATCCAGTCGGTGTTGAATGACTGTAGCTGCCCCATCTGCAAAGCCAAGAATTGTAGAGGGAATATTTAGAGACTAGATGTTTTGTCGGTTTAAGCTTAATGAAAAATGTGATTTCACTGGCAACTATTATTCAAACTGTGCCATTAGATTTTGGGTCACAAGGCTGAAACAAGATGTGGTCATTGAGCTGATGCATTTCATTTGTAGCTTGTATCCAAAGTATTTTACTGATTTTTGTAGGCAACATCATTGTTGAGTTGACTTGAATAGATTGTTTGACTCTTACCCAAGCTGATTTCGCAGTACACGTTGAATGGCTCTGATTGATTTGGTTTGATTGGGTAAACTCCACTTTTTCTCTGTCCTCTACTGAACATTTCACTGCAATCTGTGGGAAGGTCTGAAAGATAATGTTTATAAGAGCACAGCACTGCACAGTTCAAATATTCACTAATTGATTATATTTAGAGTTATTTTCTCTATATTCTCACCATTTGTTTCCATAGTTGAGTTAGTTGATGTACTTGTTAGGTACTTCAAAATTTCTGGTGACTCTGGACTTGACTCTGCAGATTTGTCAGCAGTTTCTTGGAAAGTTTCATAATTTAGCTGAAATGATTATGTGACAGTTTAACAAGTGCAATTATGACTTAACAACACTGCACCACTTCAGTTAACCTGATGCCTTTGCATATTTATGTAATGCACTGTTTGTACCTTCTCTTCTAAACTTTTGATTTTGTCTTTCTGAGAGTTGAGCTGCTCATTCTGCTCTCTCACTGACACCAGCAGGTCTTTGATGGTCTTCTCCTGAGTATTGATTAGATCCTGTAACAATAAACCACTTTTCAGTGCTTATGTTTCTTCAATTTACAATTTTATTATAGTGGAGACAAGCAGTTTGTATGTTTTATCTTTGTTTCTTGCTCTGAAATGTGAATGATAATTTTTGTAAGCAGTAGGAATTCTTTAAAACCACCTTGGTGCAGTATGCTTACAAATATAGAGATAGCAGTCTGAGATGGAAATGTTTGTCATCTGAATCTGATCCACTCACCTTCAGTGCTGTGATCTCTTGTAGCTGTTCTAAGGGCACCATGCTTTGAGACAGGCCTTTCAGCTTTTCCTCCAGACTGCCCACTTTGCTCTGCAGGTGACTGCGCTCTTGCAGAATTCCATTGATCTTGCTGTTGATCTCCATTGACAAATTGCGGATCTCCTCATTATTGGCCTGCAAGAAGCTGGTCGTTTCCTTCAGCTTCTCTTCCTCTTCCTTGATCTCGCTGGTCACAACCGAGAGCTGGTAGAAAGAGCGGTCAAAGATATTCAGCTTCTGGAAGATGTCGTTGATTTGCCCCTTGGTTTTGTGCACAAATTCTCGCAGGCTCTGGCCAAGCTGGAGGAGGCCATTAGCCAGCAGACGAACATCGTCAAGCATGGCAAAGCGGGACCTGGATTCTGTCGGTTGTGGAGTGTTGAGAAAGGGTGGCTCAGTGACTGTTTGCCGGGCTGCACTAATGGTGCTAAAGGTCCCCAGGAAAATCAAGACAGCAACCTTCATTTTGATTTCAGACTTCTGCGGTTACATTAAGTTCTGGTCTAATCACACGTGGTGTCTGCCCTCCTTCTTTCCCTCTCCCTGCCTGTTGTGAGAACAACAGCAAGTGAGCTTGCTGCCTTCAATATATATACCTCTGCACAGGGAGGGGAGGAGGGATTTGTCGATCATTAAACTGGTTATGCTTGCTAACCTCCACTTGCCAAAAGGGGGGGGGGATGTCTCTTGGGAGGCTCCATCAGAGCAAACAAATTACAGCTGCATGCACATCCACCCCCCACATAGCCCACCATAACCTCCCACCGCACATCCATAATGCAGCCTGCCATCCCTGTGGCTCTGCTGCAGCTGATAAACAGAAAGGAACAGTGCCACCAAAGCGCTAATGAATCATCGGCCCGATCGATCTGATCATTGCCACAGCCACACTCCACTGATGGGACCTGGTGCTCAAGTGGGAATTAATAATAAAAGTACGCAATTTATGCCCCTTGGTTTGATTTAATAGCTTGCTGAATCAGCCTCCCATCACTCTCTGGTGCCACTGTTGGTCTGCAAGTCTGAGGATACCCACCGCTGTTCACCTCTGTAGCTACCACTGCTAGATATGACTTTAGCAAGTGTCCTGTGCATTTTAGGTACATAATTTAACTTTAGCTTTATTAAAAAGGTGAAAAAGTGCTGTATTTTTATTAGATGCTGCAAAATAGAGCATAGAACTTGAACTCACTTCATAAACTCGAACTTCATTTCATTAAAAATAAATAAATAAATGTAATTCATTGCATTAATTATGAGTTTCATTAATGAAATTGATTTGTTCTGTTTTTGGGGATAATATTGTATCCAAAATATGTATGAATTTTGGTTTAGACAATTTAAGGATGGTGAGTATGATGCTAAAATGGCTTTAATTATTTATTTTTGTACGTATATTTATACTTACTTTGCAGTGTTTTTTTTTTATTTTTTTTTTTTATATATATAAAGTTTGTGAGTGAATGTGTTGCCCTGTGAATGATTGTTGGCCAGTGATTTTGGGTCGGCTCCAGATCCACCCCAACCCTGAATTGGATTACAGAGAATGAAGGAAAAATATTTTAAATCTTTTTTGTACACCTAATATTCAAATGTATTATAGCACAAGGGCAATAGTTAATGTTCTGAATGCAAATAATTATGTGGTCTTCTTTTGATATAACTTCCTAAACGATTTCTGAAAAAAATTCTGTATCTCATAGACAATGCACAGGCTGACATGTATTTTGGGTCTGTGCACATTATGGATGTACACATTAACAATTATCCAACAATAACAGTTAAACAGTTAAAAATTCGTACCTATATAAAAAATAAATAAATAAATGAAAATGCTATATGTTACAAGAAAAATCAGTCAGCTAATTGGAGCATGTCAGTATGTGCAACCAGCCATATCTGCCTACAACTTATTCTGAGCAAAATGAAGCAAGCAACAAGAATCACTATGTGGGACATTTCAGCTGAAATGGTGACAGGGTGGTTTGTAAGATGGACCCTGCAGGATGGAAATATAGCAGTGGTAAAAGTACAGTGCAATAGCAGTTGTGAACTGAACATTCACAAACATCAGGTGGTGGAGGCCAAAATAAATTGCTGTCTGTGTTAGCAGGGAAGAAATATGATTTGCAATGGTATGAGGAGGTGAAATTGTTGGTGAAAGATATTTTGTCCATCAGTATGTTCTGTGGTGAGTGTGAGTGGTTCCATGTTCTGTCATTATCAGGGGGACCAGTCGTTCGGGAATCCTAGCCTGGCCCCTGGGGCCATGCTGTGGCTAGTTCTCCATAAAAGGAGTTGCCTTTGGATGTGACAGCATTGCGCCATCAGCCACATCAGTTGGTCTTTAAAGGTTGGTTAATGAGCGTAAGCTGTGGTCAGAAGAAAATCGAAATGAGCATCCCTAGTACACAAACTATTTGCTTTGAAACCATGCACTCTCTGTGTGGAAGACAGAATGCTGTGGCCTGTGTGTGATCTGTAGACAGAGCAAGCTGATTTTGTGTGCCGAGGGGCCTAGTGGTATGCAGAAAGATTTAATGAGATGGACTGAAGATTTGAAAATAATGCAGGCAGAGTTTGTATCCAGTGGATCTCCCTAAGCAGTAAAAAGCCAAACTGTGCCACATTTAAAGGAACACTATAGTATTTCTCCCCTAAAATTACAGATTCTAAATGATCGTGATATTCCACTGAGCTGTAATAGGCAGAATAGCGCCTCTGTGACTCTATTCTCCCTATGCTGGGTTCTCTGCTGGTTTACTGTACTAAGCAACTTCTGAATCACGGTGCAGAGGGCTCTCGCGAGAAATGAGTAACGCTTTAGGGCACAAATCTCACGGGTGGTTACCTAACTACAAGAAGAATCTAATATGGTATTTCCAGTAGGACATTATAGCAGATAGAACAAGGAGGAGAAAGAAAGAAAATGAGTAGCCATACAAAAGTTAATACTGGACTGAATTAGAGTGAGCTGAAACATACATGTGGACACAAGCCCTTATTTCATGTGTTGTTTTTTTATTTAAAGATACGTTTTGTTGACAATAGTGTTCTAAAGTTTTTAAGAGATCTTGTGCAGTGAGCCAGGGTTTGTGCCTGCGAACTTTAGCTGGATTAGGGCACTTTTTCACGTTAGACATTGATTCTGGTAATAAGTGCTTTTCTCCAGTTGCTGTGTGGATTAAATGGCTAGAGTTACACTTTGTGTAGGTGGAACCCAAGCTTTCTTGAAGACAGGGTTTTGAGAGTTATTGATGAACGAGGGTGAGTGGTAGCACCTGCTAACTTTAGCTCACTTTTTAGCGTTGGCAGTTCTGGTAATAAGTGAGTTTTTTGTCAGTTGCTGTGGTTATAATAACTACAGTACCACCAAAATTACACTTTATGATTGTTATAACAAGGTCCAGTGTGTTTTATGAGCAGAATATGGGTTTTATCATGTAATCAACCCCAATTTATTCGATTACACACATTCCCCTGCTCAACATAAGTTGAAGCTCTGAGAGACATTTGTGACTTATGTAAACATCACTGGATGTGTGTGTAAGAGAGATAGAGAGAGGTATGCATGTGTTTGTCTGTGAGAAAGAGATAGAATATGTGTTAGTAGAGGCTCCTGCAGCCAGTCCTGTTTATGTGTGTGTGAGAGAGAGACGTGAGTGAGACTTGATTTCACTACAGTACTGTAAACTGTGAATTACACTTAACAGCACGTAGGGGGAGCTCAAGAGACAAATAATGCCAAATCTTACATTGTATTCCTTTAAGACTGCTACTCCACATTACTGCTAATAAACTGCATGTGCATATTATCACTGTTTAAGTTTTACATGGAACAAATGGTACATAATTATTTATAAAATAATCCCGTTATATGTCCTTACATTAGGTTAATGTTAGGAGTGCGCATGTTCTTCTGTTGTAAAGTTTATAAATAGAATCTTTAGATTCTAGGATTTTTATTTCATGATTTTGCAATCCATGTTTTTTTAAGATTTTACAGTTTCTAGTAGTAGTAGTATTGTATATGTTTGAAGAAAACAGGTGGTTGTTTGTGATTATGGTTTTGATCCATTGTTCACAGTTATATATCCCAAGGGTACACTAAGTTTATAAACTGTCACTAAATTAATTTATTTAGTGGTTTCACTGGTCATAAGCAGTTCTGTATTGGATGAGCTATTCAGGCTCACTTTCAGTTATATTAATAACATGGCTGAGCGTGTGTGGGTGTGGGTATGTGATGGACTGTCATCCAAGGTGTGTTCCTGCTTGGCACCCAGTGATACCATGTAGAGTCTGGACCTACTGCAACCCTGAATAGGTTAGAGTGAATGAACAAAGGAACATGGAGTAAACTAAACTAGCTTTGTTAGGTATTAATTTGTTTAATTAACTTCTTGTTAGAACAACATGTTCTTAGTGTTATTGATTATTTTATTAATTACTAATGTTCTCTGTAATCATGTGTTGGCTTATTATGGATGATATTCCTTTAGAACAAACTAGCAAATATTATATTAAGTTTCAGTTAAAGTGATCCATTAATAGTACTGGGATTCAGCCTTTTCTTTTGTGTAATGAAGCTGTAGATTAGTAAGAGCCTGAGATAAGCAGAGGAAATAGAAAATGGAATAGAACACGTTAGAAGAGGAGAAAGAAAGTGCATGAGAGAGGAGTGCTCTCTGAGCTGTGTGTGACCCTGCTCTTCCCAGGGGACAAGCTCCACGTCATTGTGGTGTGTGCAGCATGTCACCCCAGCAATACACTCCTTTACTCCCTGCTCTGAAACTTCCTAGTCTGCCTGAACCACACAAGCTATTTTAAGCCAAGCTCAACTGTTCTTATTTAAAGTCTATTATGTGAGAACAAATGTTGCATAAGTTAAATAATTATGATTAGATAATCTGAAATTATTTTAAAACTGCTTGGTGCATGTATGAGGGTAATGGTTATCTTCATTTCAGTCTGGTGGGAAAATAAGACAAATAAACAAAAAAAAGACTTTACTAAATAAATACTACTGATATATTTAAATTCTAGCGAACTATATACTATGACATATAGGATTGAAAAAAAAATAGTATTTATGGCTTTTTATTTACTGAAGTGTACTGCTTTGAGCAGTTTCAGTAATGAGTCATAGGTTACTAGAGTTTGCTGTCAAATGGGCAACTTGTTTAACCATTTATTAACTTGGTCAGACAGATAAGTTGATAACACAGATTTGGGATGAGATAAATTAAGGCAATATGAAATGTATTAATCCTCAAGAAAGGAAATTCTCAATTAGCCATGAAATGTTTAGTTCTTTTTTTATGTAGTGCTGGAGCTATCAGATTAATTCTACTAATAAACCCTAAATGTGAGTAATCACCCAAATCATTTTCATAAATCCAAGAATCCGTACTTTCAACCTACTGACATCAGGTCCAGGTCTTCAGTAAATTTTTGCATGATTGTCAGTGTGGTTTAAAATAAAGTATGACTTACTGTGAAGTATGACTCTCAAAATTCCAGTTTGAAAGTAAAGAAAAAAAAATGGGAACTAAACATGTTTTGACTGATTAATTCATTTTGGTTAGTTGGAAAATTTGATGTCTTTTCCCTTTGTGTCCCTTAGGAATCTGCTGTATGTGAATCCTCAGAGCCTGAATTTTGCCAATCGACAAGGCTCTGCCCGCAACATCACAGTGAAAGTGCAGTTTATGAATGGGGAGGACCCCAGCAATGCAATGCCTGTAAGTGCTGATTCAGACATATGTACATACACATAGCATGTTTTATCAGTAGTTGACACAGTGGATGTACAATATGGGCAGAAATAAAATGGCACAATTATGCCACCTGTATTATAAGACGTGATACTGTGGTCTGTGACCAATTTGGTCAGTATAGATACATGTAATAAATAAGGATTTAATAATGAATATTAACAATACAAAATAACAGTCAAGCTTTACAGACTAAATGGCTTCTTGTCTGTCTTTTGCTGTAACAGTAAAGCTGTGATTTGTATCTATTTTGTCTTTTTACCTACAGCACCAAACACAAAACAGGGATGCTGTTTAAATCTCTGTAGAAGTTGTAATAGTTGTCAGCTGATGTTGCTGTACTAAATACATTTAATTTGACTTTAATTCTTACTGCCTTTGTTGCATATTTTAGGTAATATTTGGTAAATCCAGCTGTGCAGAGTATTCAAAAGAAGCATACACTGCTGTGGTGTATCATAACCGGTGAGGTTAATCCCATAATTATTTTTTAAATTTTATATATTTTTTAAACATCTATGCAATTTCATCTTTATACTTACAATCTAGGGTTTCCAGTGCTCTCATGTTAGCTCAAAATGTTGTCTTTCATTGAGAAGAAGTACATCTCCCATCTTGTTTTGATTTAGTTTATGGGACATACACGATGCCACCAGTTTTTAAACTTTGCCATCTCAGCTGATGTTAAAGTCTGGAAGTCATGATACATAGTAAATGTAACCAACTCTGTCAGCCCACACACATTTTGAATGGACTGCACTTTCATATTATTTGTCTTTTTGTCCCCTGTATTTTCTGTCTTGTATTTTAAGATCCGTATTTGAATTAGACAAACTGTTAAGCTGATAACTTATTTCAAGTTTGTGAAAATGTTGCAGCAGTTACTGAAATTTCAAACTGAAGATGTTTTGCATAATGAAACATTAACTAAACTAGGATGTAGGTTTAAGGACCGGTTGGGTCATTAGGTAAGCGTTTTGTTTCAGAATAATAAGCCACGTTGCTTGGCACAAGTCCTTTGTAAAAAGACATGAGACGTGGGTAATGCATGTATTGCTGTTCACTTATTCATTATTCAAATCAAATCTCTGTTAGCATTTTATGATGCACACAGTTATGCAGAAAATAACACAGATAAATCAAAAAAGATTTTACTGAATGAATGCTACTGATATATTTAAATTCTAGTGATAATACAATGATATACATCCAATTTTAATGACTGAACTTTGGGGGGGGGGGGGGGTGAATAAATGTGTAGTTTCTTACATTCTGCTTTTATGTTGTGCCTTGTTAGATCTCCAGATTTCCATGATGAAATTAAAATTAAGCTACCAGCCTCACTCACTGACCATCACCACATCCTCTTCACTTTCTACCACGTCAGCTGCCAACAGAAACAAAACACTCCTTTGGAAACTCCAGTTGGATACACGGTATATGCTTCTAAAATGCAGAAGTTATTCTACGGCAGCAATATACACAGAGTTTTGTGCGCAATACTTGTCTTTGACATCTTACCTTGTTTCCTGATTCTTTGGCAGTGGATTCCTATGCTGCAGAATGGACGTCTGAGAACAGGTCACTTCTGCTTACCTGTGTCTCTGGAAAAACCACCCCAGTCATACTCTGTTCTCTCTCCTGATGTAAGACCCTTTCAGATGATTTCCAAATGGAGTTGACATTAGTTTGGTTTAGTATATATGTCTGTATTCCTAGTTCTGCTGATAAATCATGAATTTCTGTGAACCTCTGTAGAATAATATTGTGGGATAATTTAAAGAACTAGAAAATGGATCCATTGAGTAATTTAATGTGTAAAATGTATCAGTTTATTGAAGCATTAATTAACAGTAATATCATGCAATGCAAACACAGTTATTCCATTCATGTTTTTGTAGGTTCCTCTTCCTGGTATGAAGTGGGTAGATAACCACAGAGGAGTATTCAATGTTGAGGTTGTAACTGTGTCTACGATCCACACGCAGGTGGCTTGATTCTATTACATACATTTCTGAAATGGCTCAAATGTCTTGCATTTCTAATCCTGTTAAGCTTAAAGTTCTATTAACTTTGTTGAATCTGATCTTTCCTCTTCCCCAGGACCAGTATCTGGATAAATTTTTTGCCCTGGTGCACGCACTTGATGAGCACATGTTTCCGGTGAGGATAGGAGATATGCGGATCATGGAGAACAATTTGGAGGCGGAGCTGAAAGCAAGCATTGCAGCTCTGAGCTCCTCTCAGCTGGAGCCAGTGGTGCGCTTCCTTCACCTTCTGCTGGACAAGCTAGTACTGCTGGTGGTGCGGCCACCTGTCATCGCAGGACAGATTGGTACCCACAGCCCCTTTCATTATTTGTATCAGTAAATCAATTACTCTGTTAAGGATTATTAGTAAATGTTCTTTAAAAACTCCTCTGAGACCTGTACATTGTTAATATGCTATTTTAGGCCTACCATGACGTTTAGCTGAAACTATTGAATATTTTCAACAACAATTCAGTTGATGTTTTAATTGCATCTTTGCCATTGTTTGGATTTATAGAATTAAAAACCCAAAAGGTCAAATTGGTTGATTAGTTTTCTCAGCGTTTTACCCCTGGATACTATGCAACTTTCAAATAACTCAAAGCAGCTCAAATACAGAAACATTACCGACTATTTCCTTCTAAATGCATTATTAAACTCCAGAATATTTATTATGTCTAAAGTAATCATGATGCTCTGCATTATACATATTTTTCATCTTAGGCTTTTCTAATTTCTTGTATTTACTGGATTTCAATCCAAACAACTACTGAAAGGCACTTTCTTCACATTAGCTTTGATGTGAGGAAAACATATGAATGTGAAAGCTGACAGTTGTCGAAAATAATTGAAAATAGTTCAAACCATTGCCATTTGTTGGTTTTGTAATAATTGTGACAGACCTAGTCCCTTTTTTCTCTTACACATCTTTCTCTTATTCAAATTATCTGCCCTTTTCATCGCAGTAAATCTTGGTCAGGCTTCTTTTGAGGCCATGGCCTCCATAGTTAACCGTCTGCATAAGTATCTGGACACCAGTCAAGACATGCATGGCCGCAACAGCCTCCTATCATCCTACATCTATTATGTCTTCCGTCTGCCCAACATGGACCCAAACTCACCATCCCCAGGTATGCTTTGTAGTCTGTTCTCTGGGTCCATAATTTCTTCAGGAATAAACTAATAGGAAAGCACTAACATTCTGTGGCCTATGCTTTGTTTATGGAAACAGGTCCTGGAGGTTTGGGAGGTTCAGTGCATTATGCTACTATGGCCCGTTCTGCTGTCAGACCTGCCAGCCTCAACCTTAACCGCTCCCGTAGCCTTAGCAACAGTAATCCAGACATCTCTGGCACTCCCACCTCCCCTGATGATGAAGTGCGCTCTATTATCGGCAGTAAGGTAGGAATGCTTGGGACTGGCATAATGAAAAATATATATATATATATATTTTGTTTTAGCTTAAAACTAGCCATCTTGTTTAAACAATGCTCTACATTGCACATGCAGTTTAACTCTGCTGTTAAATCTGTTGCTCATTTTATCATCAGCTGTAAGCAAATGTACCCCAGAATATGAAGCATCTTAGAGCATACCCAATTTATATGCGCATCCACTTATTGCCCACGTTTTCTCGCATCAACCTGTCAACCAAGTTCATGTTAGAGTGATATACAAATTTCATTTGGGTGTAGCATCACAACCCATAGCTCAATACAGTGACAGTTTATAGCTTCCCTAGCAGACTTTATTAATAAACATATTTGGAACGCCACTCCTTTTAAATCCTTGTCAGTAATGAATCACTGCAATACAGAAAGCCTTAGACTCAGATTGCTGACTAAACTGGCAGCATTTCTCAACACTTACATTTCAACCTTATAGTGAACTTGTAGGGCAAACATCAGCCGGAACATCTTATCTATATAACCCCTGTAACGTCAACCTACAAAAAAATGCCCAGAAAAACATTGACATCAGCTCCAGTACAGGAAATTGGATGCAGAGATCGACTCATTGCAATGTAGCAAATCAGATACAACTCTCACATACAGCAGTCTGTATGTAATCAGAACCTGCAATGGAAAACATAATCAATCTCTCTGTGGTCAGCTAATGGAATATCAGAAAATAAATTTGCAGTCACAAACCATTTGTTTTTTTAAAGACTTTTATTACCCTTAAGTAGGCCTGATGTTTATAAATAAAGGCATATGTTAGATTGAAAGCTCATTTAATTTTCTGTGATGTTGAATTGATATTTATCCACTTCTGTGTGATGTTGATTTGTTTACAAAACGCACTAAACTTCAGAAGAAAAGTTGAAAGTGTTCAGAAGAAAACTTTTGTATTTGTTTGATTATAAATAATGGAAATCATTACTCACTTCTGATAATTATCTTTTTTCTTTTACCACATTATTGCTTATATGTACATTTTGTTATTTCAAATGATCATCTTCTGTTAATGGAATTAAGTCCTCTATAATGCTCGCTTTTTCCAAGCTATGTCGATGATCCTGTTTCAAAAAATAATTGCTTTAATACCTAACAGTCTAACTTGCCTACTTTTCTTCGAAATTATGACTTTTTACTAAATTAACTTTTATCCCCTTTTGCTTACCCGTGGCATTGACCTGTAACTTTTGACTTGTCGCTGTTCCCCTTGCTTGCTTGCTCCTGCCCGTGTCCTTGTGACCCTGTGACCCTGTGACCCCTTCGCTTCCCTCCCCTTGGCTTACAGGGCTTAGATCGTTCCAACTCCTGGGTGCACACCATGGGCTGCAAGAGTGCCCCCTGGGGGACCAGCCCTGGCTCAGCATCTGATACTATGCAGGTCATTCCCAAAAAAAAAATCCAATCCAAAAAAATACACCCCACACACATGCCCAGCACCACAGTGAACCACAGTACCCACAAACCCATTTTTAGGTTGTGTGTTCTCACTCAAAACCTCGCTTCCTTTATTCATTATTCCCATACTGTCTCTGACTGTGGGTCAAGTCCAGCTAGGCCCTCAGTCACTAGCCTGGTACATATTATTTCTCATCAACTTTCACTTTGTTACACTTTTTGGATTCAGTCTGGTATTCCCTTAGTTGGCACAAGTAAGTGCTTAGAGTGAATACTGAACACAAATTTTTAGGTCGTATACACACACACTGAAATGTTGTGTTGGGAAAAAAAGATTTCTACCCAAATATTAATCAACAGTGAGTGTCCCTCTATCGCAGACAGCCTCAGAGTGTGTGGCGAGCACATGCTTCCTCCAAGACACCTGAGGTCAACCCACCCAACACAAGCTGAGCTCCTGTAGCTCATGAAGCTGAACATAACACATGGAAAAACTGGTGGAAAAGTCATTTAGGGGAAAAAACACAAGAGAACAACTCTCATGTCTGAAAACGCCACTCTGAGTCCTTAGAGTAAAACAGAATGATTGCTTGTGAGATTCAGAATGCTTTTTACCATTTACTCAACCACTATCAGCGGCATTGGAAATCTTTTGTATACTTCTAACATACTATGCGTTAAAAAACTGCTCAATCTTGGTTAGTTTTACCAGCAGAGGCTTTGTAATATAATTTATAATTATTTTGACTTTGAGATAAAGTTGATGTCTATTTTCCTGGAATCTCTACAGATGACCCATTCAGAAAGGTCATAGCCCGGATGTTCAATGTTCATACTAGCATTGTGCAATAGTTGTTACACTCAATAACAACATGACCATGGCTGTTTGCATATTTTGTTAATACATTTAGTGATAGGTGAATAGAATTAGGATTAGAAATACTTTTAGTGATCAGTCTCAATGTGTAGCCAGGAAATTATGCATAAATCTATTAATATCAAAAACTGGATAGTTATTTCTATGAAGAACTATGGATGCTGCACATTTATAGTAGACACAAAGTGGGAAATGATGAAGATCGTTTCAACTAAGGCCATGTTATATTAGATGTTTTAAAAGATCCACATATAAAAAGTGCATGTCAAATGTCCATTATAGCTCCTTCTGCAATAAGCAAGACACTTTCTGCTGTTGTAAAACTAACCTAAGGACTAAAAATCTTAAGCTAAGCTAAGTTATTTGTAATTACTCTATTATCCAATGCTAAATGTGGTTGAGAGGTGTGCATTCATTTCTCTGCCATCCATCCATAAGTTTTCCATACTTCTATTTCTGCTAAACCATACTCTTTCTTTTTTTTCCCCTCCTCCTCTCCCTCTCTCCCATTAATCATTGTGTTCCCCACAGTGTGAGCACTGCATGGCCACCAAATAACTAAACCCATTTTCACTCACTCACTCAGTACTGCATGTCATGTGATGCTGCATGTAAATGTGTATGTATGAGAGAGAGAAAGATGCAGAGACTTTTTTGTGTCTGTACTTACATGTATGTTTGTCTGTCTTGAAGATGTATGTTTTAGGTTTTCTCAGTTAATAAGACTATATTAAGATTTTCAGGTTGAACATAAACCTGAAATATTTTACTTGTGTGAATAATTTTTGCCTCTCAGTAGTGATGGGTTTTTGTGCTAAATTCAAACATTATGCAACTTAAATAATAATAATAATAATAATAAATACAGATACACTTTTTGGTATGTAAGGTGCGTATACAGTACTGCACAAAAGACAGATTCCAAGCTTAATTTACAGTCAAAATGATCATCGAGCAGGTACAATTTATGATGTTACTGAGCTATTAGGCAAATTAAATATATAGTAATTCATAGGTATGCTGAGAAAATAGAGACGTTAAATATTGCCTTTTATATAGGCCTTGTAGACAAGTATCATCAATTTTTATCTCTGATAAATAACAGGAAGAAAAGGGAAGACAGAATTAAAGTAGCTGGTGCTGATGTTTCCTGACCCAGACCTCAAAACCAAGACAGAACTTTAAGGTGTGGAATAAAAAGTAAAAGTAATTTTTAAGTTATGTTTCCTACTTTTTTTCCTGATAAATAAAAATCATGTACTTGATGGCTGTTTTGGCTGGAAATGAACTAAAAAGAAAGGGTCTCTGACTTTGGACAGTACTGTAAATTTTATAGATTGTGCTGTCTTTTGCTGTGTTGTGTTCTGTCCTTAGGTTTTGTGTGTGCGTGTGTGTGTGTGCGCGTGTGTGTAGCTGTGTCTATCTGAATAGCAGATGGCACCACACACTCCTGTCCTTCACACTAATCTGTTGTCACCCTTCCATTCATCCCCACCCATAGGCCATGGAGCGCAGTGGCAATCGCATGTCATCGCACACTGAGAGCGCCAGTTTCTTGCAAACTTTAACAGGACGCTTGCCAACCAAAAAGGTAGAGACCCAACACCATGGGGGGGAGGAGCTCATCCCCTCCTCGCCTCGTCCTGCACCTGTCTTGTCTGTGGATGTGTGCTTCTTGGTTTGATGGTGTTTGGTGTGGTGATTGTGGTCTTGTTGGATGCTGATTCCATGTCACGTCTTTTATATTGTGAATGCAAGGCGATGATTGTCTCATGGAGGAACTATAATAACACACTGTTTGGAGCACACGCTCTATCCAGCCATGAATTTTTTGGGTTATGGGTATTTGATATTTGATCTTTGTGCTGATGAACCCCCACCCTTATTTAATCCAGGGCCCCACTTTTGCAGCAGCCAAGTGGATTATATGTGAAAGAAATTTTTTCAATTGTAGTGTTAAGATACTGTGCTGATTGTTAGTTCTGCAGTAGTGGGTAATTGATTTAGATCTGATGGTCAACTGGTGTTCTTCAGCTCTTCCATGAGGAGCTGGCCCTGCAGTGGGTGGTGAGCAGTGGCAGTGTGAGGGAGGGAGCCCTTCAACAGGCTTGGTTCTTCTTTGAGCTAATGGTAAGTATGAAAAATACATGTATAACAAACATTTGCCTGTACCGCAGAACATCTTTTAAAACAGAAGTTTGTAATGAACCTAAAAAAATTTGTAAATGAAGTTGATCGGTTATGATAGTTTGGGTGCTTACTTGCCTTGACACACTAATTTTGTGACTCTTGGCATTCAGGTTAAAAGCATAATCCACCACTTGTACTTCACTGACCGCCTGGAATCTCCAAGGAAGAACCGCTTTCCTGAGCGCTTCATGGATGACATAACTGCTCTGGTTAGCACCATTGCTGGAGACATTGTCTCACGCTTCCAGAAGGTAAAATTGCATTGCAATCAGATGTCAGCATTTGTAATTTTTTAAATATAAATTTTTACCTTTTTTTTTTTTTTAAATGTGATAATCTTTTTCTGTGTTTAAAAATGAATTAATAATTGATCGCAAACAAGTCTTCTCTTTAAGAACTGTCGTCATTGGAAATACTGTAGAATATTCATAAATGATTAATAGGCTAATTCTCAACTGAGAGTAAATTTATTTGTCATGGCACATTAACATTTTTAACACATTACGTTTTGGTTCTATTTAGGATCTAGAGTTGGTGGAGAGGCTCAATGCAAGTCTGGCCTTTTTCCTTAATGACCTACTGTCTGTCATGGACAGGGGTTTTGTTTTCAGCCTTATCAAGACATACTGGAAACAGGTACCTTGACATCCAACTTGTCTCTGATTGAGAGATTTGTTTAATGATGTGCATTCTCATTGGCAGTTACTTCTTTGGCTAGACAATGTTATTGAACCTTTTAAAAAAATATAAGTCTTTTGTTACAGTTGTACTTCTGTTGTTTTTTCACATTCAGGTGTCCACAAAGCTGTATGCTCTTCAGAACCCCACCCTGGAATCTCTTAGGCTGGACTTCCTGAGGATTGTGTGTAGCCATGAACACTATGTAACGCTGAATCTGCCCTGCAGTTTACTCACACCCCCTGCCTCCCCCTCTCCCTCGGTGTCCTCCGCCACCTCACAGGTGAAATAGGCATTGATGCAAAAAGCCAAAAGTATAAGCAAATATCTGTGCTCATCATTTAAGTTTCAAATAATCAAACAAATAACCACAATATTCCAAAATTTAACAGCTTGATTCAGTTTGTCTATTTTTAATCACCCAGTGATCATAATTTTAATAAAATATGCAACTACTCTCTTCTCAGAGCTCTGGCTTTTCCACCCATGTGCAGGACCAGAAGATTGCAAACATGTTTGAGTTATCAGTTCCTTTCAGAGAGCAGCACTACCTGGCTGGTTTGGTTCTGACTGAACTTGCTGTTATTGTGGACCCTGAAGCTGATGGGTTAGTACACTGGTGTGTGTCATGTCTCATCTCATTTCATTCCATATTTGTTGTTTTTGCATTCTGTCTTGACTATTAATCATTAACATGTCATGCATGTATTTGTACATTTCTGTGAAATGGTTAATAAAAATGTACTTTTTTCAGCATGCGTAATCTGAGCCATGTCCTGAAACCTAAGAGCTGCTGACATGATTAGCTTGGAAAGTTCTAGTTCTAATGTTCTAAGCTCTAATGTGTCAAAAAGAAGCTGCATTAATCATTATGCCAGCTGGATATCTGTACAATAGATCAGTGGTTCTCAACCTGTGGTACAGCAAGAGGTGGTACACCAAACGACATTGAAAAATTTACTACTTATTAAGGAATCTGAAAATCTGAAGTTTTTATGTGTAAATTACATAATGTTTCACAGTTTTTATAATTATGCCCCAATGAAATTCATTTGTGTTGTAGAAAAATACAATGTGCTACGCATACACTGTAGTTGATTACGTCTGTAAGGGGATGGCAGGTGTGGGGTGGGATAGCTTTCCTCCGCTTTTTTTTTTCCAGGGAGGAAACTGATCCCCCAGTTTTTTGAGAAATCCGTGTAAAGAAAGCCCAGTTTCAGTTGCTTTCGGGACGTAAGCAAAGACTAGAGACGGGCGCGAGCTATTTGGAATTTATTATTAAAAAGGACAAAGCAAATACAAAAAAAACAAGCCAAGACCACACTCGAGAAATACACCGGAGCCCAGAAGGACTAAATCCAGAGGCAAAAATGGATAGAAACTAAGCGAGAATTCTGTACACATGAAGACAATAGAAGAAAACATTATAGCCCTGAAACAAGGTTTAACACAGCGCCACCCCACCCCCACCTACTGCTACAAGTTAAGAGAGCCGCTATGAGCACCTGCCCTAAGCGCCTGCCGCTCTGCTTTCACCTGTAGCCTATTAAAGCACATAATTAAATATTTTAATATTTAATAATAATATGATGTTACGGTATTATTGGTCTCTTCTCGTTTTTATTTCTTTCAAAATGCTTATTGCCCATACATTTTATATGTTCTCATAAATGTATAATTTTGTTTAAAACATTTAGTTAGGCCTGTAGTTATTTGGATTCTCCCTATAATTTTTAGTATTTAGTTTAGATTTTAGATAGATTATTTTGTGATAAGCATGCACATTTCAAGTAAATAAAAAGCAACAGAAACATGCAAAAATTCAAGCAAGATTTTGCCTAATGCCCCAGGAACAGAGGAAGAACCAGGGGCGCACCTGTTTCTGTGGTAAAAATAATAGGTTGTACTTGGAGGTTTTGGTATGATAATGAGTGGTACTTGGTCTAAAAAGTTTGAGAACCACTGCACTAGATTATTTACATCATTCCTAAAAGGTCTCTCTGTCTGTGTGTAGGATGTTTGGCCTACATAAAAAGGTGATCAGTGTGGTTCATAACCTGCTGTCCAGCCATGATTCTGACCCACGCTATGCTGACCCTGAGGTCAAAGCGAGGGTTGCTATGCTCTACTTGCCTCTCATTGGCATTGTCATGGAAACCCTGCCTCAGCTCCATGATTTTACAGGTATGTTTAGACGTTCTTAAAGCCTTGCCATGCACTAAAACGAATGATGTTTTATGACACAATAAGTATGTTTCTTGGTTATGTTGTTATTATTTGTCAATTAATGTTTTTTTCCCACATGAATGATGAAAATGCTTAAAATGTAATCTTACTCGTCAAGATCTAAAGCATGTGCCCAATTTGAATTATGTTTGAAGCCACATACAAATTGCTTGATTGTGATTGAAAAATGTTGTGTATCATGTGACTCTGCTGTTGAGACAGCAGAAAGTCTTTCCATTTCACTTAAGATATGTCAAAAAATCTTATCTTAACTTCTTGTTTGTCTAAAACTTTCAATGGAAAAAAGCCCTGATTGTTGATCTAAAGTTAGACAAAATATACTGCATTCCTTTAAAGCAAGGAATGTACTGGATTGTTGTTTTTGTGGTTTGAAATTAACCCCTCTTTCAGAATCACATAACCAGTGGGGGCGTCCTGGTGGGCCTGGAACTGATGAGCAGGAAGCTGAGGGCAACAGTATGATCAGTCAGACCGTTGCTATGGCTATAGCAGGGACCTCTGTTCCACAGATGTCACGGCCAAGCAGTTTTCTGCTCAACCCACAGGTAACACCTGCTGTGAGAGAGGGGCAAAAACCTCTCTTGATTCTAGTGTTTTTTTTTCTTTGAACTGCTCTCACATCCATGTTTATTATCTTTAATTGGGTTGAGGGAATGTATACATTTACATTGTCTGTCAAATTTTAGGTTTTTGTCTGGGTTATTATTGATCACAAAATTAACAGTTATTTAAGCCAACCTTCATGTTGCAGCAAACCAAATGTTACCTAAATGTGTATTTACACTTGGCCCAATCAAATCAAACCATGCCAGAGTATGATTGCCCCACCTCCTCAACACCACTGGCCTGTGCCTCCATTGTTTTTAATGTTCAGAGCCATCGCACACCTGCATCATCAGACAGTGGCATTTATTTTGAATAAAGGACCCTGTATAAGTGTTTGAGTAGACCAGACACATTACGTGTCTGAGCATATAACGTGTCCAAACCCAAGCTGTGTCCGGGCCTACCTCCTCATGTGGGTCCGGGCACGGTACGCTGAACCTGTTCCAAGCAGGGTATGCAGAACTCACACTAGTCAAACTGGACTTTGGGAGTCAAATATGCCCGGGCAAGGTACGGATTGCCTAGTGTGAGTAAACCCCAAGTGTATTTTGATCTGTTTGACAGTGGTAATATTTATTTGGGCTCAGTTTGTATCTGTTGTATGTTGAGAGCAACTGACTATTGACTGTTATTGAAGCTAATTAGCCAGTTTGGTCTCTTCATCTGTAAAGCCCACAGTGGAAATTTGTCTAGACTATACAGATTTATTTACAATTGTTGGTTAATGAGAATAAAATAAAATATTGCATATTATTGACAAATAATTGGGAAGCTGCATAAAACATTTGCCTTGTCAGCCTTTCATTCTGCACAACAGCAGCAACAACAGGATCATTTAGTCACCTTTAATGTTTTCCAAAACCTAGACTTATAATGTTTTCTCATCTCTTTCGGTCTCTTTCCCGTCCCAGGCCACACGTCAGCATGGCACTTTTTCTCCTGAGTCCAGTCGCAGCCTGCTCATCTGTCTGTTGTGGGTTCTAAAGAACGCTGATGAGATGGTGCTGCAGAAGTGGTTCACTGACCTCTCTGTTTCTCAGCTGAACCGCCTGTTGGACTTGCTCTACCTCTGTGTCTCCTGCTTTGAGTACAAGGTGACATCCAATTTCCCATACCCTTTTCCATTTGTATTTGTTGACTGAATCATGAAATGGAAGAGTTGCTGTCAAAAAACTACAGTAGGTTTAATAAACTGAGCACATTGTATTGACCAGTTAAAATAACGCATGTGTGTTTTTTCTTATCCATCCATCTTATACAAAAGGCCCATTTTTTGTTCATGCAGGGAAAGAAGGCGTTTGAGCGCATGAATAGTCTAACATTCAAGAAATCTAAAGACATGAAAGCCAAGCTAGAAGAAGCCATTCTGGGTAGTATTGGTGCCAGACAGGAGATGGTAAGACGCAGCAGAGGACAGCTAGGTTAGTGCTGGGGATTTTATTTTTCAAGCTTGCAGTTTTTGACTGTTATAAGCATTAGTATATAAGATTTAACTTCTAAAAAAACTAGTTTTAAATCAAGCCCAAACATCTCTTTTAGAGCGCAGTCCATCAGGCAGTGCCTTTGGCAGTCAGGAGAACCTGCGCTGGAGGAAGGACATGACCCACTGGCGTCAGAACAGTGAGAAGATGGACAAGTATGACTACGCTTATCCTTTTCCTCGTTTTGAAAACTTAATTTTCATGCAACAAATTGCAAGCTAATATTTTTATACTGAAGATTGAGTCAGACAACATTATCATAATACAAAGCAAATCTCCTGACTTTTCAGTTCAGGCCAAATATTCAAGCTTTAGGACTGTGGGAATTAGAGCTGGGCTGATGGATCTCGCTTGTTTTCTTTAATGTGTCTTAAGTTCTTTGGACAATTTCATACATTTATCCGTCAATTCATTAATTTTAAGATATGACTATGATATCTTACCTAGGTGCAGGCCTGTCACAATCATATCAACTAATTGTTGTTGTATGTTGCTAATGTATATAATTACAATTAAAATTTTAAATGTCTGTATTTCTTTGATGCCACTGTTGCAGATCATCAATCTTGCATCCCAAGTACTCAAAGTAGCATTTAGTCTTACATTACTCTGACTTGGTTACATAAATACACATCTGATGTTCAGTTGATAACCCAAGCACAACACAGGAGCAGGTTAAATGCAGTCAGTAGCTGACAGAACTGATTTTCTCTTGCAAGTGTTCATTTTTAGTATGGGAGAATATGTCCAGCATGCTATCTTACAGTAAACTAATTGGATCACAACTAACTTTCACATTAACACCCATAAAATTTTCACTTATTTGAATTTACTACCCTCAGTCCAAATAATAGAAAATGCACCCAGTTTATATTTTGTTTGTTCTGAATTTAGAAAATGTTTGCATCTAAAGAAAATTGTTATGTTTTACTTAAGTAATTGCAGTCATTTGATTTTGTAATGCAATTGTGACAGGCCTACCTGTGTCTCTTCAGGGTACATTTTCATGTCTGTTGTTCCATCCAACCACTTATTTTGTGATTTTAAAATCACCTCTTAACATCACCTCTTCTATTCAGAGATCCTGACACGTTATACTTCATTAAGCATTTGGTGTGGAATAATTCTTCCATTTCACCTTGTTCTTCCTTGTACTGTGTGTTTAGGGGGCAGAAATCGGTCAGGTATTGTACTTCTGCAGTGTGCTGTACATTAAAACAACCCACTCTGCTATCCCTTAATTTGAAGGATATGTTCTCTCCCTTCCCTCCCTTGCTATTCTTTACTGGTGCTTGGAGTGGTGTAGTTAGAGTTCGACTGCTGTGCTCTATTTAACTGGTATTAATAACTTGAGTGTGCTCTTGGACTTGTGTGCCGTTAATCTGCATCAGATGAAAAATGGGTGGCTGCTTTGGTGGTGAGATTCAATATTAAAACTAGTAAACATGGAAACCTAGGCCTTGGTCTATAAATATGGCCCTAAATGATGTTTAAAAGTGGAATGATATCCTTAAAAATCAGTGACATACCTTACTGAGAAACCTGATTTTTTAAAATTATTATAATAAATTACCTAACGTTCTGGGCAAAACACACCTCAGACACCACGCACACACACACACACACACAGTTAATTGATTCGCACTGTGAAACCCTCCAAAATTGGTTTAAGCAGAGCAGCTGACAAAAATAGTGACAAGGATTTAGGATTTAAAAGTATGTATATGGGCATCAAGTGTCAGAAAATAAATCAGCTTAAACTCTTATGCAAGTCTAGATTCTCTCCAAGGTTCACTTCCCATAACAGAAAACAACACAGCAAATATGTTAAGTTGTGTTGTACTGAAATATAAAATATACTACACGCTGGGTTGTAGTTTCCGTTAAATATATTTATAAATAACATATTTATATTAAATGTTCCCAAACTGCACTTAAGAGTACTGGCAACCAGGTTACAATACCATTCATATAACTATACAATCTTCCACTTAAACTGATGTGTAAACATAGAAAAATGCCTATTTGGATATGGTAGCTTGCATGCCAAACATCTAGTTTGTGAGAAACAGACTTTGTCTGGGCAACAGTGGTATGATTTCTGATGCCTTGCTTAATTTCTGTGATATTTTACCGAGAATTTAGCTTAACTGATGTGATATAAGTAGAGTTAAGGAAACAATGTGCCATCAGGTTGCATTTTAACAATTAGGAACAATTGATCTTATTGCGTTTATGGATATACAAACACAAATACACAAACAGACATATGATTGCTCTGTCAGATAAGGATTGACTTTTTGATTGCCATATAAAGGGATTTGGTGAAAAATGTTAAACATACAGGCTCAGTGGTGGATAACAAATGAAGCCTCTCTTCATGTTCCACAGAAACACACTTCAAACCCACAGACATGTTTTATTTATCATAAGTCTGAAACTATGCTGGTATCACCAGTCATTCTGTCTCGTACAGCTTGTTGTGACATGCACAGAAAAAACTGCCATGCTATTTTTGCTAAAGTTAAAAACATTTAGCATACAATGTTGATTTAGTCAAACACTGATTCAAAGCTGAGATTCTCCCATGACATTTAATTAATTAAGGGTCCTTTTGGCTATGTGTAAGACAGGATTAGTACTCTCTGTGATGTGAGAGTGAGGCATTGTCTGAAACTGAATTAGTCTTGTGCAAGTTATGAAGGTACTTGTAAACAAGATAGAGCATTAAATAAAGGGTTGCCATAATATTTGTTATATAACCAACAACAGATTATTTGTTTATAGTGAACTTTTCATATACAGTTTTGTGTATAAAATAAGCCCTATACACAAGTGCCCTGTTGTTATATAATAATAATAATAATAATGCAGCTTTCTTATGGAGCTCAGGGTGTTTTCAAATTTAAGTAGAGACTTTTAGACAATCATGGGACATGCCTGATTGTCATCCTGTCACAGAATATTGTCTTAGTGATCAGCGTTTGGTACGTTTCAAACCCAGCCTGATTGTTGACCCCATCTTGTAACCCTTCTGTTGCATATACAGCCAATCAATGCCTGCACTTCAGTTTTGTTCTAGCCCCTGGAGGCCTTACTGTGTAGTGTTTTTTTATTTTTATTTTTTTTTTATTCAGGGCCTGGGGGCTCATGAACAGCACAAATTGATGAATTTCCCATTTAAATATGCATACATGGCTGACATAACTAAAGATTGTAACATAGGCTGTTTCAATGCCGACCATGCTGATTTTCAACAAACAGGTCCTCCAAATGCCCTTTAATTAATTATTGATTCATTAAAAAAAAGCCCTGTTTAGCCTGGGTGTGAACATAAGCCCTGCCAACCTACACTGCTTGGATGCATCCATATGTCTAGTTTTGTTCATTGACTATAGTTTCCACAATATAAACAGGTTGGATCATCAATACAGTGTTACATTTTAAAGATCTGACTTTTTGATATTGAAATAATCAAACCATTAGAGATTAACAAACTGGATTTTCTACTCCTGATACGTAGCCATGTTTTACAGTCAGTGCTATGTACCTGCATCACTAACTTTTAGCCAAAGCCATTATTAACTAAGAGACTAAAGAAAGCTTATATTCACAGTGTGCCTCCATGTGCATAGCTGTGCACCTTTCCAAGCTGTGCTTTATTATGCAGTATTAGCCTACAGAAATTTTCCCAGTGTTTTTTCAACCGTGGCTTGCTTATGTCTGCTTTTTAACAATGGTTTCTCTGCTGGAGGTGTGTGGTTGGGTGCTGGCTTCCCCTCTCTTTGTGCGCTTTGGGTATGGGCTCCTGATGCAGCTTTTTGGATATTAAAGTGTGTGTGTGTGGCATTTTTTTTGTTGATTGAGCGGTGTGCTGTGCAGGTTTAAGGAAACCCCACTGCGCAATGGGAGAAGCCAGGATCCCTTAATAGTTAGGTTTGTAGACACAGTAGGCATACAATTCCTCATAAATCCTATGATCCCTCAAGCTCACTGTACATCAGCATTAATAAGGACAAGGACAGCATTTGGTCACAACATGAACACGGTTTAACAATCTAAATAACTATTTGAATTAAAAGTGTTCATATTTTATTTTTGAAGCATCACCGGTCCTTGCTTCATGTATATTGTGTGTGCATTTTATATTTCAACTGATAGTTTGTGGGGTGAGTGGGCAAATTTACACGATTCTTTACTTACCCCAATTTAAGTTGACTCAACAGAACATAAGCAACAATGTAGGCTGCAAAGCCTACACAGTTGTATCTGCTTCAGTTTTGTTAAAAATGTTATATATTTGTATTTAGCAATTAAACAAATATGCTGCAAGTGTGATGATGTATACAAGTACTTAGCCTTACATTAATAATAATAATGCTAATATTTATATTTTATAAAAAAGTGCTTTACACAGGATTGAATTTAAAATTTTTGAAAGAAGTACATTTTATTTCAAATAAGTATAACAGCACATTCCCAAACAGCATAAAATGGCCCACAGTAGTTCTTGGCATAAGATGGCATTAACAATGATTTTAATTTGAATAAAACTGAATGAATCCATAATTTGGGAGCTCTGTAAAAAATGACCTTCCACAAACTGAGCTGCAAGTGATCTTAATAGTCAACATGTAATCTATAATATAAAAATATATTCACCTCTGAGTATCACCATCCAATCAGCGTTGTTATAATTATATTATAATATAATTATTATGATATAGAATATAACATATAACATATATCAGTATGCTCATAATTTGACTTGATTGAGTCTGTCACGTAATGTAAGAAAATACATTTTGGCTAATCGCCTTCATTTGGGTTAAGAAGAGGTTTTTATAAATCGATTTTATTTCAATGTACTGTTGCTTTAAGTACAGTGGGCTTTTTAATAATATTAGATCTGTATACAGTGAGCATGTATCTGTATACACTGCCCTTAATGCTTTGTAAAAGTGGCAATATCATTGAAACCCTATAGTTTTTCTACCCAGAGCATAAAGCAGTTCTAAATAAAATGCCTTTTCACTTTCTCAGAACCAGAGCTGAACTGGAGCATGAGGCACTTATTGATGGCAATCTGGCAACCGAGGGGAACTTGATCATCTTGGACACTCTGGAAATTATAGTGCAGGTATATTTTAGTTATGATTTCATCGACAGTGATTTAAATGGAATTTGACATGGATGATTTTGGTGATGACTATTGAAGCATGCATTCTTTGTAGACGGTGTCTGTGACTGAGTCAAAGGAGAGCATTTTGGGAGGGGTCCTCAAGGTTCTGCTTCACAGTATGTCCTGTAACCAGAGTGCCCTCTATCTTCAGCACTGTTTTGCCACACAGAGAGCTCTTGTGTCGAAGGTGGGGACTGCTCTTTGTGTCACGTCACAATGAAAAATGTACTGATTCATTATTCCTAAAGTGGCATTCCTTATGGAATATCAGAATTAAATTCGATCAACTGTAATTATTTTCTAAATATTATAATATTCATAGTATGTTTTTTTTTAGGATAAACTAAAATCCTCTCATTTTGCCAAATGTAAAACATGTTGCCTGTATCCCAACACTATTTAAATGTATCTTCAGTGTGAATGTGTGTATTTAGTACATTTTTAAGTTATTCTGAACCATAAGAAAATAATTGTATTATTGTGAGCCCTGTAACTTGTTTTGGAATATCTTTTATTCATGTGCAGTATTTTATGAATAATTTAAAAGGGTTTCAAAGGCTTATGAATGTTAATCTTTCTGTTGTATTGTTTGTGTGCTTTTATGTAGTTCCCAGAGCTGTTGTTTGAGGAAGAGACTGAGCAGTGTGCTGATCTGTGTCTGCGTCTGTTGAGGAATTGCAGCAGTAGCATCAGCACAATCCGAGCACATGCCAGCGCCTCCCTTTACCTGCTAATGAGACAAAACTTTGAGATTGGAAATGTTAGTGTAGTATATCCCAACACTATGAAATTTCTACTGAAATTGGAAGCACTTTCATTCAAGTACTTACTTACCATATTTATTCAGCGTAGTTTTGTTCAGTGATATTTCTGTGCTATGTTTCTGCAGAACTTTGCCCGAGTAAAAATGCAGGTTACCATGTCCCTCTCATCGCTGGTGGGCACATCTCAGAACTTTAACGAAGAATTCCTGAGACGGTCACTGAAAACCATCCTCACATATGCTGAGGAGGACCTGGAGCTTCGAGAGACCACATTTCCTGACCAGGTCAGTCTAAAGCTATTGTCCCTCCTGTTTATACTGAAAATTATTATTTTTAATGTTTTATTATTTATTAATTACATTTTTGTGTTGCAGGTTCAAGACTTAGTGTTTAATCTACACATGATTTTGTCAGATACAGTAAAGATGAAGGAGCATCAAGAGGATCCAGAAATGCTTATTGATTTGATGTACAGGTAAAGATTATGGGAATTGTCTTTATACGTGTTAATACAGGAGCATATCGTTTGGTTTATAAAAAGACAAAAGTAAAACAGTATTTTCTGAATTGTACATTCACTTCCTAACAATCAGCTTTGTCTTTTGAACTCCAGAATTGCTAAAGGTTATCAGACATCTCCCGACCTGCGGCTGACGTGGCTGCAGAACATGGCAGGGAAACACTCAGAAAGGAACAACCACGCAGAGGCAGCCCAGTGCTTGGTCCACAGCGCCGCCCTGGTGGCTGAGTATCTAAGTATGCTGGAGGACAGGAAATATCTGCCTGTGGGATGTGTCACCTTCCAGGTTCTTGATTCAGTAGCCAAGTCTGCCACAATATCTGCCAATCATCTGCAAGTGCTTTTGACCATATTTCCCTCTCTTCTGCTGTAGAACATCTCTTCCAATGTGCTGGAGGAGTCGGCTGTGTCCGATGATGTGGTCTCTCCAGATGAGGAGGGTATCTGTTCAGGGAAGTACTTTACAGAGGCTGGCCTGGTGGGCCTGCTGGAGCAGGCTGCTGCCTCATTCTCTATGGTGAGAAAAACACTTTAAAACTGAATTGTGTCTCACAGTGAGTATTTTATTTTAAACATGTATCTCTTTTGTCCATCAAGCATAAATGTAGTTGATAATGTATTTGGTGATTCTGTCACCTTTTTTTTGCCACATATTATAGGATGTAGCTCTGCTTAGATGTCATCATTTTGCTTAATATAAAATATCATTTGCTAGTGTCTCAGCATTATATTAACTCCTTGAAATTACAGTATAATGCACAGACGATATATTACATGTTCAGTATATCTGTAAATTTAATTTAAGAAGACATCTGATGTCCATGTGCATGCCTATCACTATGATATAACTAGAGACACTGATTTCAGTGATCAGGTTTGCCACTGGTTGCATTTTTATGAACATTTTTGTGTCCTCCCACAGACTTTAATGTGTTTACATTTAACAGACACTAAGGGCCATACACACAATTATATTCCACTATATGTTAATAAAGTTCATCTGTTGTCCTGGGTGAAATATTGATGTTGAGCAACTAATTACATGTACCATCCAGTGAGCTTTTGTTTCTTCCTTTTGTGAAAAACAGCAGCAGCAAATAGCTGTGATATTTAGGTGAATGTGTAAACGTGCTTTTGCTGACAGACAATTAAATGCCCTTGAGAAAGTGGCCTTAGGCCCTGTGTTGCAATCATGTTGGGTAAGAGACCTTGTTTTAACTCTTTCTCTCTTTCTGCAGGCTGGTATGTACGAGGCAGTGAATGAAGTCTACAAAGTGCTCATACCCATTCATGAAGCCAACAGAGATGCTAAGAAGCTGGCCACCATTCATGGTAAACTGCAAGAAGCATTTGGCAAAATTGTGCATCAGGTAAATATATTCATAGTGTGTGATGTTCTGTAGCTGGGAATGGCGGTATGGGCTGGTTTTAACCTCTGTGAGCTGGGTTGAAGTACTCAATGGCTTTTGCAGTCCAAGACAACAGGACTTTGCATTCAAGCATTTAAAAAGCCCCCCTGTTTCAACATGAGCACAAGCTGAGAATAAAATGTTCTTATTCTCTTTTGGAGATAGCAGTGATATTAACATTGTTTGTTATAGTTTTCACACTATATAGCACAGTAAAACGATCATGCATGCTCAAAATATTGTGTAAAACACAAAATATTAAGGAGAAAACAAAGTTTACACTTGTCACACTCTCATGAATATAAAGGGATGTGATGTGAAAATGCTCGCATTCCCCTCTTTACAGCCGGCACACACACAGCACATGGTTGAAAGATCCTAGTTTAATTTGATTTTATTTTGTGTGTGTTTTGCTTTTTATGTCCCAGAAAGCCTTGATTATTTTTTAGTTGACTATTTTCCAACCTATCTTTATCCTTATTATCCCGTTTTTATTAATATCCGTTTAAGACCTGTATATGTAAGTATTTTTGGTTTTGATTGGCTCTCCAGTTGTGTATTGTGCCTCATTCACAGAGCAGAGACTGAAAACGTTATTAAAATTCAACATTAATTATTTGGAGCTGGATCAGCAGATGTATGTAAATGTGTTGGTTTATGTGACATCACAAACATAACACTGTTTTTCTAGCTTCTATATTTGAACCTTGTTGATGTAGGAATAAATGGTACCGTATAAATCATTAAATGTTTCTATACAACAAACCCCTATTTAACAATAAAATAATATGGGTCCTATAGTAACAGTGATTGGTTGCTTTGCATGTGTTTAGACTGTGTTTAGACACACAAAGCACTTTCTTTTACTTCCCATGAGAAGAAGAACATGCAGTAGGCCTTGCATGTGGTACACCTACTCCGAACAGTTGAATGATGTTCTGCATGGGGGCAATCTGAATATGACCTATGTGGCGGGTGGCTCTCACAGTGGTGGGCTGTGTGGGAAACATGCTGAGCTTTAGAGGTGTATGACTGTGACTTGTGTGTGTGAGCGTGTGTTGATTTGTCTTATATTCTTTCTGTCACACAGAGCACTGGCTGGGAGGTAGGTGCTGAACCTCATGGTTAAATGCTTGGTCCACATGTGCAAGCTGTGGGCTATTTATCCTGGCTCTCTCTATGCTGTGAATTTGATCCATTAACCTTTATTACGGACGTTTTTATGGCTCTGTCCATCCCTCCATCTTTCCGTCTGTGGGACTGTTGCCGATGGCGTGCAGGCAGCAACCTTCCCCCACTCTGTCTCGCTCTCTCTCTTCCTCACTCCTCCTCTCTCTCTCACTCCCTTTCTTTCCTAAACAGAAGCAGTGTTAACATTGCTGGTTTTGGCAGGCTATGCATGGGAGCCACTGTGTAACACTAATGACAAGTTGTCGATGAATGCGTCACTTCGTTTGTCTCATCTTCCTAAGTCACTCCATTCTCTTATCTGTCTTTCATCAGCACGGGAATCAACATGATCTCACCACAGTCATCACAAAGCGCAGGGTTCGATTTATGACCAACAGCTTAACAGTACCCACAGACAAGTGAACACTGAAATAATTTAGAATATTATAATCCATTTTGCTGTACAGCATTGTCAGTGTTGGTATTTCTTTTGTCTGTGAGACAGCGTCATTGCACAGAGGGTAATATCTTTATTAAAGTGAGTAGTCATGACAATTTCCTATAATGAAGCAATAAACCATAAAACACCATTCTTTACAGCGATTTTATTCACAGGTAATGGTGTACTTGGGCACAACACAAAACAGAGTGTCCAAAACCACTTAGCCTTTGGTAGAATCCCAGTAATGCATGGCCTCGAGGCTTATATTTTTTATAAAATCATGACACCATAAATTATGATAAATAATAATCACATACTGATTATTTTATTTGTAGATATTAATTTTCCATTAAAACAAATTGGTCCATAAAAATAATTTTACTAGAGGAGCAGGTGTTTCTTAGTCATATTTTAGCATATTTTATGCATTGTTTATGGCTTCGTTTATTTCATCTGTTGTACACGTTTTAAACTGAGAGCAGTGTAACATTTTATGCACAACACACTGCATTTTAATACAGGATTCTGTTATTTTGAGGTGACCATATGTTTGATCATATTAAGTTATTTTACGATGACTTTTAGGACTTTTGCAATTATTATTCTCCTATAATCCTTTTCTGTAAATTTGGACAGTTTGTAATAATAATAGCAATAACTGTTACAGGTACAGGACAGTATCGGTGTATGCATTTAATCTCACATTACCCACTTTTACAATACGATCTAATAAGACATTATACCGCTCTGGCCTTCATTTTTATTTAGAATTAAATCGACCCCTGAGTATTGATTTATGTGTATGTATATTGGTATTAATAACTCATGTTAATATCTCATGGTATACTGCATGATCAGGACCCCACTTGAGTGTATGGCACTTTATTGTCCCATTCTGTAACTGCATGTAACTTTAGTGGATCGTAATTCCTCCTGTTCCTACTCCTTCTCCTTCCTGCCTGCTCTTATCCCTCCCGTCCTTACAGCATGTGTCTGCTTTTTTGGGTTCTTTAGTGTTATTTCTCTGTGTGTTTAGTAAGACTTGAGTTGTGGTATTTAGTAGTGTTGTGGTTTGTTTTGTTTTCTGTTTATGTGTTTTTTGTTAGTCTTTCGGAGAGGTTCCTGGTTCCCTGATTAAAATATGTATTCTGTTCTCTCCTTTTTTCATTCCCCTGGTTGCTGACCCCTCCTCTTCCCACTTTAATTATTGTGTATTTTGGTAAGTTTCTAGTTTTAGGGTTAATTTCTGTTGCTTTAATAATGCAAACACTGATTCTGATGAACCAGAAAGAGGCTGAGCCATCTCAGACTGCTCATTATTTAATGTCTTTGTAGCAATATCAACTGATTTTTAAGAAGAGATGCATTGATATAAAAAATTTTTTTGTGAAACCCATTTGTCAGGATAAAATTTGGCCCAAATCTGAGGTGAATATATTAATAAATAACAACAGCAACATCTAATTAAATTCTAGCTGCTAAGCTTCTTCATAGAAATGCCCATTCAACCATAAATGGTGTTGCAGTTACATTCTGGCACCCACGCTTTCTATTCTATTTCTACCTTACATGCTAGGCTCTTGGCACAATAACTGCTGCACCATTTAAAGTGTAATGGAAAAATCTGATTAAAAAAAAGGTTTCAAAGCCTGTTGAAGCATGTTATATCATCTTAATATTTTTTGGTTTTTCTGCACAAGAGCCATTTTGACTATCCTCCGTTGAACATTTTTCGTGGCCAACTTTTGGTGTATCTCTGCTTTAAAGTCAATGTAGGACACTAAACAAACCTGCCAAATCTCAGCATTCTACATGGATGTGGATTTTATCAGGGAGTTTGTCAAACTATAAGCATTGACCTGCTGGAATCAATGCTGTTGGGCAGAGGAAGCGACATTTTATATAGGGCATTGACCCCATGACTGGCCTGCTTTGGCTCAGCCTGGAGTTGTTTGATTGGCACATGTCATGTCGCCCATTTCGAGTCCTCACTGCACACTGTCCCCCACCCCTGAAATCCCACTCTGACCTCTACCAGCCTCTCTCTCCATTTTTATGGTTTCCTGCCTCTTGCTTGGCCGAGCTGCTGCTTGAGACTGCTGAGGTCTGAAGGGTCGGTTGGCCAGTTCCAATCATGCTCAGACTTACTACAGCTCATAATCTGTGTCTCTCTGACTCTGTCTCTGTACTATATTCTCTTCAAATTGTGAAGAGCTCAGACTCCTGTACTCTTTTCATGTCAATCCCAACTAATACATTTCTTACAAGAGAATTAGTTCAGCTTGATAGTGGCATTATACATCTGTTGATATGTTACGATTGGAATAAGAGAAACAAGCACATGGACTATATAACAACATATACTTTTTCTTCAAAATTTGTAGGTACTCGCTGTAGTTAAGGCACAGGGATGTTTTTAATGTGCACTCATTGTAGACTGCAGTTTATAAAAATCTCCATAGAAAAGCATGAAAGAAAATGTGATCTGGGGTTGCTGCACATAAGCCCAGCATCACCATTCTCAAAGCCTAGACTAGAGGGGTTTAACACTCCCCCACAAGCACGACACCAGAGCATCCTGTTCTATGTAGTGATGGAGCACCATCATATATCCTTTGGGATCCAGAAATTATCATCCAAAGTTTCCTTCTGGCTATGAATCATTTCCAGGAGAATAGAAACTACTGCAGCAAAGATGGATAAATGCCCTGTTGTTGGACGAGGAGTTGGCCATATAGTGTGAGAGATGCATCAGAATTTGCATAAATGGACATGTAAATAAAACATAATAAAAAAAATCATAATCACTGATTTTAATAATTAGGTGAGCTAGGGCTGAAGGAAAAAATATATTGTATTTGGTTTATCTTTGATCTGTTGAAAGGTAGCGTGCATGTTTTTATTCAGCTTACCGTTGAACTTCTGCAGCACTAAATTTGCAGTCCATATCAGTATCTCAGTAACATGTATTGATTTACCAGACTGTGTTTACATTGCTGTTACAACTTGGTAGATCTGTGCCAAGTCAACATGAACCTTTTTTTCCCTCCCAAATGGACCTCAAACCTAAACCTTGGCCTTTCTCAATTACTACAGTTCATTTTGCTATCTTGTCAGGATAAATGAGGGTTTTTCAATAGTAATTCCAGTTCTTCCACTGAGTCTGTGGACGGAGCTGTCCCAGTTTGTTTCTAATCCCTCAATGTATTTGTTGCAGGATGGAAAGCGAATGTTTGGCACTTACTTCAGAGTTGGGTTTTATGGTTCGAAATTTGGTGACTTGGATGAGCAAGAGTTTGTTTACAAAGAGCCGGCCATCACCAAGCTGGCAGAAATCTCACATCGACTCGAGGTACGCACTCATGAGAAGCAGTATTAGGTCTATTTGTATCGTCTTGTTTGCCTCTTTCTTAACAAGAGAATTGCCAAATTGCATCCCATGTTGTATAATAATAATAATAATAATAAGAAACACCTTTATTGATCCCCCTAGGGAAATTGCTTCTCTGCATTTGACCCATCTGTGTTAGTGAACACACACTAGTGAGCAATTCTTCAAACACTAGGGGCAGTAAACATACACAGAACCGGAACAGGGGGATGCCAACCACCTCATTATACAAATAAATATAAAAGAAATATTCATAATTGCCAAAAATGAAAGAACAAAAGAGTAAAACAACTTAATGAACAAGTGATAAAAAGACAACACACCAAAGTATCAAATAAAATGTATGAAGACTATAATATGCAATTCATCATAAGTCAAATAAAAGCTCAAGTACAAATGAGTGTTAAAGTTTTAAGGTATGTTGTCTTTTTCAGGGTTTCTATGGGGAGAGATTTGGGGAGGACCAAGTCGAAGTTATTAAGGATTCAAATCCAGTTGATAAATGTAAACTGGATCCAAATAAGGTGGGTATTTTTGTTGAACCTGGCCTTCATTGATGGAGAAGCAATAAAAAAATTGATACATCTGTGATTTTTCCATTGTCCATGTAACAGGCATTCATTCAGATTACATATGTGGAGCCTTACTTTGACACGTACGAAATGAAGGACCGCATCACATATTTTGACAAGAACTACAACCTGCGGCGCTTTGTTTACTGTACACCGTTCACACTGGACGGCAGAGCACACGGAGACCTGCACGAGCAGTACAAGCGCAAAACCATTCTCACCACCAGTCATGCCTTTCCCTACATCAAAACCCGCATCAACATCATCCACAAGGAAGAGGTAACCTCAAGACACCTGATTATGAAACAAAGATTTCTTGTGCATTTACTTGAAAGCTATGTGTAAACTTTTTTAATGCAAGTTGAATTCAGTCTCCCTGCCCCCAGACGATATTTGTACTCATTATCAACTGCTCTTCAGCAAACCATCCAGAAATGAGTAGAGCTTTGCATTTCCTTCTATGCTGTCCTTAGATCATCTCCATGCCCATTGAGGTAGCAATTGAGGACATGCAGAAGAAAACGCAGGAATTGGCCTTTGCTACCCACCAGGACCCGGCTGATGCTAAGATGCTACAAATGGTGCTGCAGGGGTCTGTGGGCACCACAGTAAATCAGGTGATTAGCTAAGCATGTTTGCAAATGTTTGCCTCATTTACACACACACGTTATATTTACTCATGTTTGACAAAGTGCCCCACAGGGGGTGCTATTCTGTGCTTTGCAAGAGGTGAATCGCCACTTCAGTTTGATCAAAAGCCCATTTACTTACCATTGACAACTGGATGTTCATTACATGTTTACACTGACGTTTTGCTCAGAGTAGATAAAGGCTATGAGTACTTTTATTTCTTTTTCCACAGGGTCCACTTGAGGTTGCGCAGGTATTCTTGTCTGAAATCCCCAGTGATCCTAAACTCTACAGGCACCACAATAAACTGAGGCTGTGCTTTAAAGACTTTACTAAGAGGTAAAATTCAATCTCAAAATCACTGTACTCATATAAATATTTACCATATGAAACATATTGGCAAGGAATGGTCGGTCTCAATATTTCATGACCTAACACTAAAGCAGATTTAAATATAAAAAAAATGTCTGCAACTGCATATTTGGCTTTAAATATTCATTATTGTTATCATAAGATATAATCAGAATTTTTCATTTAGGTGTGAAGATGCTCTCCGCAAGAACAAAAGTTTGATAGGTCCTGACCAAAAGGAGTATCAGCGAGAACTGGAGAGGAACTACCACCGGTTGAAGGAGGCTCTTCAGCCCCTCATCAACCGAAAGATTCCACAACTTTACAAACCTGTGCTACAGGTCAACTCTCACAGGTTAGAATTCTCTTCTAAACCACAGATGTGTGGGGATATATTCAATTGAACTAGCTTAAAAAATGCATTTCACAATAGTAGTATACATTTCAGAGAGAATCATGTATTCCTACATTGTGTGGTCTTCTGACATTTTTCTTAAGTATCTGGAAGAACTGGACTTGCACATTAACCCTGCACTGCCAATTTTTTTGAGTTTGCATCATTCCATGTGAACCAAAAAAATATATATAAATTGACTCTGCCACGTGCCAGAATGGGAGACATCCTAGACATGTCACTTATTAATCTAGTTTATATTTGACTAGTCTAGATAAAGGCACCCATTTTAAAGTTTAAAGTCTTTAATAATGCTGTTTTACACCATATACTATTGCATGTCTGATGATTTTTTGTCACTTTAACAAGCAGCAAACGGACAGCTTGACAAGGTAGAAAATCCAAAAGATTTTCTTTTCCAAGTCTAAGACTACTTTTGCAGAATGAAGTACTTACTGTCTTATTGTATCCACTCCACAGAGACTCCTTTAGCCGAATGAGCCTGCGCAAGTTTGATATGTGACAACCCAGGAATCAACAAAAAGAACACCATGGTTTTATTTATTTGACTGTAAATATAAAATTCTTCTCAGAAAATCAGTGTTTTTTGCCAGAAAGGAAAAGCTAAAGTGTGAAGTTGGTATGTCATTCCAATTTTGTATGCGTTTACACAAACGGCCTGTTACAATCATTCGGATTGAAAGAGGATGTTGCAGCATGTGTGTCAAAACTGTATTCAATATCGTGTGCACTTTTTGTTTATTACAACGTCCCAATGCATTTTACCACACATGGTACGACTCGGTTTACTATTTAATCCGAATGAAAAACAAGCAAACAAAAAAAGGCAAAAAAAGTACCACTATTTATCATTTTTGTTACATTTGTTTAAAGTTATTGAAATGTTTTAAACATTCTTGAATAATTTTATGTAGCTTTTGTTTACCTTAAATATTTTACTAAATAAATATTTTAATGCACTCTGTATTTTTTTTTAACAAAGAAATAGCAAATCAGGGTATTTTAATATGCTGGTGTTTAATAGGAGTACAAGAATCTACAAATCAGGGCAAATATAGAAAAGGAGATATTTGCACATTTGTCATATATTCTAATAGCAACCATAGATTGCTTCTCCATAAGAAAAAAGTAAAGTCCATTTTTATTGCTTATAGGCAGTTGCAATGGCTTTAGTTTTTACACCATGTGATCACAGTGGGGCAAAAAAAGCCCTTATTCCTTAAATCTATGCTCCTTTGAAAAATGAGGCAGCTTTGAGGAATAAGGGCTCTGTTGTCTCAGCATGAAAAAGGACACAAGAAAAGCTTCTTTCACTGTAATGAGGTATGGTGACAAATTTTAACTACAAAAATAAAGATTAGCTATTTCTGCATGTTACCCACAAATACACTCTGGCCCTGAACATTAAGCTGTAGTTGGTACTACGCTTTTGTGCAAACAAGTTTCAGTTCTGCAGTCAGCACAAGAATCAAAAATGGGTATTTATCAATTCTGTCCTTGCTTTAACAGAAAAAAAAAACACTGACTAAATGTTATACTACTTTTACATGTACACTTGAACTACCTTTCATCAACAACCTGACACTGTACTTCAAAGATAAAAGGAACAATGGTATCTTTAAAAACATCTAAATATAAAAACCAGTGCATGAGCAAACTACTTGACTCATATCAGGCCATCAGAGGACAAAAGGCTTGCAGTACAGAAATAAGTGCACTGCAGTAAGTGCCAAGGTGCGTTTTATGAAGGCCATCCAAAACGATGATCCTTGATTTATGTGGTGCAAGGGTAATTTGGGGGAGGGGGTTTAAAGAGGAAGAAAAAAAAAAGTCACAAAGCCAAGTCAGTTGAGTTTTTACCGCAAATGAGTTTTAACCTTACTTTTTTCTGCAGTGACAAAATGCAAAGACCAATATCTGGTTTTTGATGAAGATTTACATGAAAACGACAAGTCTAGTCAGTCAGTTTCTGCTGAGACTTTCTTATAAAAGAGGAGGTATGGTGTGGAGGTGGAGCAGGTCTCAGGAGAGCAGGCTCTAAGGAAATCCTCTTCATCGAAAAGCCTCACTTCAGAGTCATCAAAGAGCATCCACTTCCCCTCATAGTCCAGAAGGTTCTGCCTAGCTAGGTCTATGCTCACCCGACTCTCCTCTTTAACAGACCCAGCTTCATCCTCTTTCTCTGTTTTTACCCCTCCATTCTGCACAGGATTACTAGCAGAACAACTAGCCATGTTTACAGGCTTCTCTGATAGGGCCTGCTTGCTGCTGCCAAGCTCATAACTAGCGATGCTCCTCTGGCCACCAAGAAGACCAACCCCTTCTGAAGGCCTTTTTCCACCTGCTTTACTGGTAGCACTTGTCATACTAGTTCCGTTATTCAAATTTTTCCCTTTCCCGCTCAAAGTGAATGACACCTCTCCATCATCGTAATCTGGTGGAGGAGCATCCTCTTTCTTCAGAGTTTTCAAGTCTCCATCCCCCTCTTTCTCCCCCTCCTCCTGAGATTGGGGCTTTAGAACAGTGTGACGGAGATCCATCATACGGATGTAGGTGGTGTAGTGGCCACTGCTGATGGTGACTCCACTGTGCATGACCACAGCAAAGAGATCATAATGGTGCCTCTGATCAGGAGCAGAGGGCCTTGTGCACCATTCCTCTAGTGAAAGTTTGAGAGGGGTATGAAGAGGTGTGTTTACCTTGGACAGTCCAGCATATGGATCTAATCTGTCAGGAAATAATACAAAACAAGGGTTAAAAAAAAAAAGTCCACATACACATACATAAGCTGGTAATATGGTAATAAAATTAGAATATCATGAAAAAGTTTATTTCAGTTATTCCATTTAAAAAGTGAAACTATTTCAAGTTTTTCTTTTAATTTGATGATTATAACTGACAACTAACTAATGAAAACCCCAAATTCAGTATCTCAGAAAATTAGAATATTAAGACCAATACAAAAAAAAAAAAGTTGAAAAGTATGAACATGTACAGCACTCAATACTTCGTTGGGGCTCCTTTTGCCTGAATTACTGCAGCAATGCAGCGTGGCATGGAGTCAATCAGTCTGTGGCACTGCTCAGGTGTTATGAGAGCCCAGGTTGCTCTGATAGTGGCCTTCAGCTCTTCTGCATTGTTGGGTCTGGCGTATTGCATCTTCTTCACAATACCCCATAGTTTTTCTATGGGGTTAAGGTCAGGCGAGTTTGCTGGCCAATTAAGAACAGGGATACCATGGTCTTTAAACCAGATACTGGTAGCTTTGACATGGTGTGCAGGTGCCAAGTCCTGTTGGAAAATGAAATCTGCATCTCCATAAAGTTGGTCAGCAGCAAGAAGCATGAAGTGCTCTAAAACTTCCTGGCAGACGACTGCGTTGAACTTGGACCTCAGAAAACACAGTGGACCAACACGGCACCCCAAACCATCACTGACTATGGAAACTTTACACTGGACCTCAAGCAGCATGGATTCTGTGCCTCTCCTCTCTTCCTCCAGACTCTGGGACCTTGATTTCCAAAGGAAATGCAATATTTACTTTCATCAGAGAATATAACTTTGGACCACTCAGCAGCAGTCAAGTCGTTTTTGTCTTTAGTCCAGACGAGACGCTTCTGATGCTGTCTCTTGCTCAAGAGTGGCTTGACACAAGGAATGTGAGAGCTGAAACCCATGTCTTGCATACGTCTGTGCGTGGTGGTTCTTGAAGCACTGACTCCAGCTGCATTCCAGTCTTTGTGAATCTTCCCCACATTTTTAAATGGGTTTTGTTTCACAATCCTCTCCAGGGTGTGGTTATCCCTATTGTTTGTACACTTTTCTCTACCACATATCTCTTTTCCTTCCCTTCACCTCTCTATTAATGTGCTTGGACACAGAGCTCAGAGTGAACAGCCAGCTTCTTTAGCAATGACCTTTTGTGTCTTGCCCTGCTTGGGTAAGGTGTCAGTGGTCACCTCTGGACAACTGTCAAGTCAGCAGTCTTCTCCATGATTGTGTAGCCTACAGAACTAGACTGAGAGACCATTTAACACCACTTTGCAGGTGTTTTGAGTTAATTAGCTGATTAGAGTGTGGCACCAGGTGACCTTTTCACAATATTCTAATTTTCTTGGGGAATACACAGTGGTGCAGCAGGTAGTGTCGCAGTCAAACAGCTCCAGGGACCTGGAGGTTCTGGGTTTGAGTCCTGCTCCGGATGACTGTGAGGGGTTCGGTGTGTTCTCCTCATGCCCGCGTGAGTTTCCTCCGGGTGCTCCAATTTCCTCCCACGGTCGAAAAACACTCGTTGGTAGATGGATTGGTGATTCAAAAGTGTCCGTAGGAGTGACTGTGTGTGTGTTGCCCTGTGGAGGACTGATGCCCCCTCCAGGGTGTATTCCTGCTTTGAACCCAATGATTCCAGGTAGGCTCTGGACCCACTGCGAACTTGATAAGTGGTTACAGATAATGAATGATATTCTGGTTTTATGACCAGCACCTGTGTGTGTGTGTATATATATATATATATAATCTGAATTTAAATATTTTAAATTTAATATTTATGAAAATAAGTAACTCACTCAGAGCCACTGGCTGAAAAACACTTGAGATGAATAGTGACAACTTCGGGGGTCCTATCAAAAAGTAGACTCCTCTCTGCCTCTGCATAGTGGTGGCAGGTCTCACAGAAATACTTATCCTGCCCAACAATCCGCTCAACTGACGCAAACTGAGATATGGCCCATTTCAGTGTTTTCTGCTCAGGCTTAGGATCTGGAGAAACTGACAACAAGAGGGAAGACAATGAGTTGCAACCAAGTTTTTGTGTGAGTGGATTGATAGTAAGTTCATTATTATGTAAATATTGAATATGTAGATTAGAGTAAAAAAATATATATTTACAATGAAACAATGATCACAAGAGGGTGTCAAATTCTCATTTGCAGCTGTTTTTGCCATCATTAGGTTTTAAAATAGAGGATAGAAAAAAATTCCATAAGGTACAATATTTCCACTCAAACTGGTTTCCCCACAGGTCTTGTCAGCAGGATTACAATGCTAGATTACAGCGCTAGTAATACTTTAGGCGCTACAGTAAGGGTATCATTATCGTACAATAATTGTAATCCTAGAACGTCTCTCAGCAAATCATATTGCTGGGTTTGAACTAACTAATATAATAAAGCATTCTTTTCTCCAAAAGTAAGACACTGAAATAACTCACTCTCTGAACTGGAGTCAGAAAATACTCCCTCATCTTCTTGCACTGGAACACTTATGTCCTGGAAGTCCTCTCTCCTTTCCGTGTAGCACTCACATTCCAAACAGCGCGTCCGCAGCACAAGCTGACCCTGGAACAGCCGCTTTAGCATATCCAAGCCTTGCAGTTCTGCTTGTGGAAAGGAAAAAAAGTGAGAAACAATCTACAGTGCACATTTTCAGAGTCTCTAAAACCATTCCAACAGATTGGCCCAAAAGATTAGTGTGTAAAATTACCTTCGGTCTTAGCTGAAGTTCGGCAAAGATTTTCAGTTTCAGAACTGACTTTTCCTTGATTATGTGGCCCCTGAGTTTTCATATCATCACCTTTGTTCTCAGCTCTGTCCCCAACATGTGAGCTGATCCGACCCATGCTGCGAAATTTGGAGAAAATACTGGGCTGCTTCCCTGAAGATTTCAACCAGCTCAGCTTTGCTCGCTTTTTCCTTTTGTTTGCCTCTTTTAGAGTTCCTTCACTCTTCTCCTCCTCTGCATAGCTGCTTCCCTCCTTCTCTCGCTCCTTTCCCTCCTTCTCTCGCTCCTTCCCCTCCCTCTCATCCTCTGCCTCAACTTTTTGATCACTGACAGAACTTCCTGTGATGTCACCAGAGGACTTTCTCTTTGAGCGAGTGAATGGCTTGTTGTCCTCTTCACTTTTCTTGGGTTTGCTCTGAGACTTGGGCTTCTTCTTAGCATTTCCGGCTTCTGTGTCACTCTTTCTCTTCCCACTCAGCTGACCATCTACACTCTCTTCGTCCTCTTGAGTAGTTAAGAACTCAGCTGTGGCTCTGTCTTTTATGTTAGTGTCACACTCTCCTGAAGTTTGGTTAGGCTCATCTGGGCTATTTCTTAGCTCTTTTTTAATGGTGTCACAAGCCTCTTGGATGTATGCAAGAATGCACTGAAGTACTTCCTGTGCATCATGCTGTAGATATCCCTCATACATGGGATTCAGCTGCCTGTAGCATATACAGTGGAAGTCATATGTTAATTTACATAACTGCAACTGATTATAATTATTAAAGTATAACAGGTCTGAAAAGTTTTAAACAAATAAGGCAACAGCTTGCTATACAACTTGATACATGCCGGAGTGTGTTGAGAACTCTTCGTGGTGGTGTAGCCAACTCTCCTTCATTATATTTATCTGGGTTAAACAGGAAGCTGGACTGCAGCTGCTCCACTGAAGAAATAAGGCTGTAGAAACTGTTCAGCAATTCCATATGAACAGGTGTGGAATCACCATGCGACTCTCCGTGCTAAGGAGGAAGAAATGTCTCAATAAGTTATGTATTAAAGCATAAACTACTAATAGCAGACAAATCAAAACATTTAAAGAGCTATTTAATTAGAGTAAATTTTCCAGATTTTTTTCTTCAGAAAACATAAAATGATCAGCTGTAACTATAGCGCTACGACATTGTTTCCACACTCACTGTCCACTCTCTCAGTGCCATTGACCATACAGGAGTTTATAATTTTACAAATGCAGCCTGGAGTCCATTTGTTGCTCTGCAAATTAGCCCCCTTTCACCTTGTTCTTCAGTCTTTGGACCCCTACAGGATCACCACTGTTCAGGTAAGATTTGGGTGGTGGCTCATTCTCAGCGCTGCAGTGACTCTAACGTGCAGTGGTGTTTTATGGCAATTTTCCACTGCATGGAACCTACTCAACTCTGCTCTTTTGGTACGAAGCAAGCCAAGTAGGTACCAAATTTGACTTGTAAACTTTGCAGAATGGCCAGAGAAACTTGTCAATCACAAAGAAATGCAGAGCTCAAGATGAAACTAGCCACTTGGGGATTTTATAAGTTATAAAACTGTCACATCTGTTTTTTATCCAACTTACAACGGCAGCTCGTAAAATACTCTGTGGTGTTTTGAAGAGGTTCAAACGCTCCTTGTATTGGTGGCCGACAAAACTTCAGCGAGAGCCAGACGCTGCAACAAGAAAAACTCTGCTGTGAAAGTGGGGAACATGTAAGAACTGGGACGCCAAGCCACGTTCAGTCCAAAAAAACACACACACACACACAAAAAAAAGTCTTAATATTGACGCTGCTGTTGTGGTTTTCTAAGCCAGCGGTTCCTGTTAAAGATGGGGTTTTGCAATGTCACCTGCTACATTTCATGGGGGAGCTGTACTTGTGGAAAAGTGAACAGGCATAACACACCAAGCCGTTCCGAGCCAAAGTCATGCAGTGGAAAAACACCACTAGTGACAATCTGATCCACTTGTATCAGCACATCAAACATTAACTTCACTACAAAACACTACATAAGTATCACTGCAGTGCTAAGAATGATCCACTACCCAAATTATATTTGCTCTGTTGGGATCCTGAACATTAAAGAACAGAGTGAAAGGAGGCTAACAAGTCTGCAGAGACAACAATGAACTACAAATTGAACCTGTGTGGTCAGTGGAGTTGAGAGAATAGATAGTGAGTGTACAAACATTCATTTGTGTTATTATGGTTGATCTGTGAATGTTGTGATATTATTTACAACCGACAACCTAATCTTATATAATAACCAAGAAAGCTAGCTTGTATTTAAATGCTGACAAACCTCTTCACTTTTAACGTCATCTCCTTTCTGTCTGTCTTTCAACTTGGATAACTGGTATAGTGACTTTATAGCATCTTTAAACCCAGGGCAATAAAACAAGACCTGCAGTGAAAGATGGAAAAGTGATGAGAATAATCAACAAGCAACAGAAGATTGAATTACATAATAGTAATAATCCAGATGTCTGTTATGTCTTGAAACAGACAAACATACCTGAAGTATGCTGTTCAGGTAGCAAGTATTTCCCAAATTGTTAAGTCCCACAAAAGGGACAAGACTCTCTGGTTTACCACAAGGTAAAGATGAGGGACAAGGCACTGGCACCACCTGGTCACAACTAAAAAGACAAAGCATTTGATTAATGTAAACTTGCTATTACAGTGGCTGTACTGGGCTAGGTAGCAAAGAAACCACTTCCAAACATATTTTTACATAACCCGGGTCAAATGTCACACCTAGAACAAAAGTTTGCCCATGGGGTGGGGTTGGGTGGTGCACTGTTGGGTATTACCGTTATATTGCCCAACCCTAACATTTTCCACAGTTGATTCACAATTAGCTGGAGATGGGCAATTGAGTTGCACTCGTCACTCGAGCAGATCCTTCAAATGACTCATGAACAATCTTTGCTTAATGTAATTATAACAGTTATTGCTATTATTTTCTTAATGTATATCTTTTGTGTTTGTTTGGTGACCTGCTTCAGTTCCCTCCCTGCCATGCTCAACAGATATCCCAAGTATCAGCACTGGCTACAGCATGTCATTAAATTAAATATACTACTTTATTAATAATTATTTTTTCATTTTTGCTGGATTTGTATGTATAGTATTAAATGGACTAAGCCTGAAGGCTGAATATTTATTTACAATTATGTGGTTAATTTAGCCGACTGCTGTTTATTTTTATTATATGCTGTCTGCAGCAAAGCGCACCCCTTCGAATTATAAGGTCCTATAATTTTATTCTTGCTAGGTGTTTATTAAAAATAATCAGCCTGTTTAACAATAAATTAATGTCCACTCGCAGTGACGTAGCCCAAACTGGTTCAAAGTCCACTCAGCAAAGTGACTATTCCCTGTATGAGTGTGCAAAATGACAGTTCTCCATGACTGTTTCACTATTCCACGAGTCAACCTCCGTGACGGAGTGTAAAGCACACAAGAGGCAACCTGGGCTACACAGTTGATTAATAATTAGGCATAACTGATGATAAACACAATGTACACTTTGTATACTTTAGTGCAGAAAAAAGCTCAAAATACTGTTGTAAACATAAAACAATTTCTTTGGGGGGTTTTCACACACTGCATTTAAATATACTTTTAAAAGTGATCATACAACTGATCAACTTTGAAACTGTGTACCAATAAATGACAGTACAGTACATGGTTTAAACTCATAAGTAGCAGCAATGCAGTGATGTGTGTCCGAACAGATGTCCTTCATGTTTTTCCAATCATAAGAGACTTGACTTGGACTCGAGCTCAAAGACTTGAGACTGGACTTGCAGAAAATGACTTGTGAACATCTCTACAATCAGCATTATTTATAAAGTTGAATGCATTTTACATAAAAAGCATTCTGCTAAAGATTTGGCAGGCACAAGAATAATAATGTACTGGTTCACTGCAAAAAGTCATATAGGCCTACATGAAAAGATCATCAGAATGCAACCTTAACTATGATCCTTTCTCAAATGTTGACTTCTAAAGTAAAGTTTCATAAGTTCAAGTAAACCAGAGACATTTTAAAACATACTGTAGTCTGCTACATCAAAAACTGAACTATTATGTTATAATCATGTTACGCTTAGAGGGGAAAATGACTATTTTAATTAAAGACTACTCTGTCAAATGATAAGCATGTAGGTGGATCTATTATGCTTTGGGCTTGTGTGACAGCCAGTGGCACAGGAAAGTTTGCTAGGATAAAGGGAAGGACGGAATCTATATTTAAAACATACCAGCTTATGTCTCAGTAAGTGAACAAAATCATTACATAAATGTTGATTCTACAAAACTCTGTCTTAAAGTGTACCAAATCAACCTTGAACTACTTAAAAAAAGGATTCTGCAACAGACTGAAAATTCCTAAATTAAATTACATTTTTACCTACATAATCTGATTTATATTTAAGTAAATATATTCAGTTTCGCAAATAGATACACCTGAAGTAAAAAAAAAAAAAAGTTCCATATTTAATCTTGTCCAACTCAAATGGTGTAATGTTTTTATTAGAAGTATATAGTAACAGTAACAGCACATAAATGTATGGAGACACACCTGGTGGTTTCCTCTGGTTCTGCGGCGCTCGGTTCCTCCGGCTGAGTCTCAGAGAAGTCCAGCGCCCTCTTGGTCTCTCTCTTTTGGAAGAAGCGCAGGGAGAGACGACTCCTTTTGGTCGGACTCCCCGCAACCGCCACTCCGTCGGCCTGGAGCCCGGGCATCGTGCTCCTCACACTGGATAAAACTGAGATTGAAATCGGCTCCAAATCGGATTAAACCCTGGAAGACAACATATATTAGTCTTTAACCGAAAATCTGTCCTATTTAAGATATCCGATTCATAAAGACACCCTCGGTTGCTAGACAACACTTCCCAAATGGCTGCTAACGGAGGCTAGCAGTGACTTACAGTCCCAAAAACTCCTAAAATGTCAAATATATATATATATATATTTATATATAAAGAAAAGCACTTATTTATATCTTGTTTAAGAACTCCTTAAAATAACGTAAACGTAACTGTACTTGACAGTAATATGTCTACAATTAGCGTCCCATGCGCCAGCTTCTTTGAATTTTTCCGTTCCACCTTAATCAGTAAAGAAGAGCCTTGCGCCCAAGGGCTCCATGACGCTATATTGCACCATTTAAGGTGGACCGTTTAGTTCCAATAAGGAGCTAATTGTAGCTTCGTGAAGCGTGTGTGGGCCGACACCAAGCTACCGCCCAGTTAACTAATCACACATCCAAGCAGGTTACAGTTACCGTAACACTTATTTACAGCGTACAGACGCCGCTCATAATTAATGACTATAAACGTTCTTGCACATATCTCCAGCCAGACAAATGCACTGTAAATTAGTACTGGGCTTATAGACCTAGGAGAGACTGGTTACCTCAGCTAACAGGCTGTGAACAAATTATATTGCTGTATCCCGCGTTATTAAATGTAAAGGCACAAACCCGCTTTTGTATAGCAACTTTCACACGTCTTGGTTACATCTTCACGCAGTATCTGCTGTGTTTGAATTTAAGAAAAAAACATCTTAAAACCGCGCATACACAGAGGAGCTAACTCTGTCTCACGGATCCGCAGAACTTTGGCGCTTTTTCCAGCAGCAACACGCCCCTCACAGCAGTGAGTCGATTCACCAAGAGTCAAAATGAGTCGAACCGACTGAATTTATATATATATCTATATCTCCACCAGCTAACAGCTAGAGGATTATTCCCAGTCCTGTAGTAACACTGAGGGGTTTACTCTAGCAGCACTTGTGTATGATACTTATACCATTGCAGCGCTAAGAATGATGAAATCATAGGTCTGCTCATTCGGTCCCACTGAAGAACATGTTGAAATGGGGCAAACCAAGTATGCAGAGCAATATAAATATATCTGGTCTCAAGGCAGAACACACCCAGAACAGGGAGCCACTCCACCACACAGGGCATCACACGCTAATTCACTCATACATTCTCACACTTGTGGACAATTTCAGAGAGCCAATTCACATACCAACGTGTGTTTTTGGTAAACCAAAGTAAACCCATATCACCCCAGAATTAACATCCAAAACACCTCACAGACCGTGGCCTGAGACAGATGAGCCCACAACCCCAGAATCCTGGAACTGTGTGATACTGACACTACCATACAACGACCATCAATAATGCTATGGCCACCTTCTACTGCACTCACTGTCCATTTCCCCAGCACCTCTGAACATATAGGAGCACTTTGTAGTTCTACCATTACAAATTGTAGTCCATTTGTTGGTCCACATACTCGTTTTGCCTCCTTTCATCCTGTTGTACAATGGTAAGAACCTCCACAGCGCAGATATGATTTTGTTGGTGCATCATTCTCAGTGCTGTGGTGACTTGTGGGGTGGCATGTGTGTATTGTGTTGGTATCAGTGAATCAGACACAGCATTCGTGCTGGTGTTTTTAAACTGTCCTCACCCAACATGTTGGTCCAACTGTTAGAGACAGTAGCCCATCTTTTGCTGCACAGTTTGTGTTGGTCGTCCTCTATCTGTTGGCTGTTTTTGGTTGGTGGATAATTTGACACTGAGGTGTATACCACTGCAGCACTTAGAATGGTGAACAACCCAAATCATACCTGCTCTGTGGAGGTCCCTCTGAAGAACATTTTGAAAGGGGCAAGCCAAGTATACGGAGCAACAGGTGAAGTTTGTAATTGCACAAATAAACAGTGATTCGATATGGACAGTGGAGCTGAGAGAGTGGTCAGTAAATGAAGAAAGTAATTGAGAAGACGTAACAGATAACGCTACGCTTCGTTTGGAAGCCGAAAGAGTCGACTCTTACTGGTGGGCTGAAACAATTGAACTGACTCACCGAGGAGGATTGATGACCACAGTTGTCTACAGAAGGAAAGACTGGTCTAATTGACTGAATTAATCGAGCGTTAAAAACATCTACGACAGCATAGCTGTAGTTCCTTCACGGACAATTGTTAAATGATTCGATTTAGAATTTACTAGGTGTCTCGCAGGCAATATGTGAGACTACCATTTTGTCACGTGCTCTGTTTGTGAGGGTGTATAACCCCCCGCCATTAAGAATGTATTTGTTGACGAAGCTGGGTGCGCTCAGGTCTCATTGGCGGGCTCCAGTGTTTAATGTAGTTCACTTAATTCTCTGTGTGAAGTCGAGCATCTCAGAAATTGACCTGTTTCTGTCTGTATGAAGACATGGAGCCCGTTTTTAGTATAACGGGAGGGAGAGAAATACTCCTAATGTTTATGGGGCCAGAATCGAAAAATATAGTATCACAGCAGTTTCCTTAAAATATTCTGTATTCGAAGAATGATAGTGCATACATATGTTTACATATTAAATATTTTATATATTTGAAAACGTCAAATGGAAGAATTTGGTATTTTGGAAAGAGCAATTTTCAGGTTTGAAGCCATTATAATTGAAGGGGGGGAAAAGATGATAAGGAAGAAAAAAAAGTTCCCTTCTCTAGTAGTGTTAGACCCCAAACAAACAGCGAATCATATCTGAGTTTTAAAGAGGTGGAGAAGCAGATTCAAGCCTGAGACCGAAGACATTGTCTGATCCAACATGTAATGTATCTGCACTGTGATAAAGCCTAGCGCAGGTGTTATTAATATAATTAATACAGCGCACGAGCTTCGGGGAAGTCAAAGCTTCAGTTTAGAAAGGTAAACACACGGTTGATTCTGGTACAATTTGCCTGTAAAAAGTTATTCACCTTGTTATATGCAACGTCAAGTTTAAACGTGATGAAGGCAAGGTTTGACCAGTAGAGGGACTCCACTGCCACAGAAATGGAGGAGGAGCTAGTTGTGGAAAGATGTGAATGAGAGGTGAAGATAATGAAATGATAGTACGAATGCTACGATGCATTATTAGAGGAAAATATATCTAATAGCATGCAGAGATATTATAAAAATGTGTGTTTGCGGCATTTCTGTTCTATTGTGTCCATGAGTCCATTTGTGTTGTAAACCTTAGATTAGACGGCGTTTCCTTTGATTTTATTTGCAATAAGCCTTGCGAGTTTAGCTTGTTTTAATAGTGAACACGCGAAGGTGATGGGGTTTACGCGGGTAGGTCTGTGATAATGCAAGGTTTACTTTGCTTTTATGGTGATGACGTCGCGTTACACCACGTGCGTATTTCACATGCTCCTATTTTTAATGTTTTTTGACCTTCATCACCTTCTTAAATGCGTACAAAACTTATTTAGATCCGTAGGATTGCATTCAACTATTAGCTCACTATGTTTCACCGTGCAGTCTGAGAAAACCCTTGAGCCATAATGAAAACAAGTGGCAATATATACTAAACACACGCACGTTGTGTGTGTATATACCATATGATTGTGGATATATATATATATATATATATATATATATATATATATATATATATATATATATATATATATATATATATTTATGTATGTATTTTCACTTACAATAATCAATTATTCATACAAATGTCAAGATTGTAGTAACGAGTTTGAATTTGATATTGGTATCAGGATTTCAACCTTCGAATTACTTGACTAGAAAGCATCCCTTGTGGCAGCGTGGGCATGCATGAACCTGTGAAGAAATCTCAGCACATATGTATGTTTGTATGTAAACCCATGATGATTGCTGGAGGAAACACACACCCCTTCCCATTCCTCAGCTTCATTAAGCTCAAGGATGTAGCCCTCTGTAAGCACAGTAGGAGGTAAAGTAATTCTAGCTGCTCTACGCAGAGCCCATGGGATGGAGAACCGGAGTGTGGAAATGCAGAGAAATAGATCAGTGCACCCCAAGAATGAGAGGCATGTCCTGAAATCTGTCAACCCCTGTCAAGAAGTGTGCTGCTTTTGCATTCAAGGTTTGCACTCTCCCATAGCTGCATTTCCTAGTGGTGGAGTCTTTTTTTTTTCCTCACAGAACAGGTCACATTTTTATTCTCCTTATGAGATACATGTTTATGCTGAAACATATAAAACTCTGTTCATAAGGATCATATAGCCATTAATCCATATTAAATTTTAGCCTGCCAGCACTCCATCCACTCTGTTAAATGTGTTTTATTTAATCCCTGAGCATGCTTGAAAATGGCTAGTGGTGGTATTAAGGGTGGTGGTCGTCTGCTCTGTGTGTGTGTGTGTGTGTGCGCACGTGTACGTATGTATATGTAGCTAACACTCTGGCTGCCATTGGGCAAGCTTCAGGAGAGGGGGAGTGTTCAGTTGCACAGTATAGAGCTTGTGTTATGGGAGCACTCCTCCATCCCCCTTCATATTCCTCTGTAACAACTGTATTGCAGCTCCAGATGCTGCGTGTGAGGTAGAGAAAGAGAGTGAGTGTGTGTGAGCAAGTGTGTGTGCAAGCGAGCAAGAGAGAGGAGGGACCCGTCTGCTGTTGCTGCTGCTGTCGCTGTTTCTCTGGGCTGGGTTTTCTTCAGGGTCTGCTTTGCTTCTGCAGTGGACACGGAAAGGAAGAGAGCCCCAGAGACAGAGCTAGCTGAGGTGAGATTATGCATAATACATTCTGTCAACTCCATCCATGTGCTGTTTCTGCTTTGTTGCTGATTGCACTAAACCTGTGCATGTTTTTTTTTTTTTTATTTATCCAGTCCTTCCTATGACAGCACATGTATACAAGGCTGTGTAGTAGGTTTCAGGGTATTCATAGTAGACACTCTATGTAACCCCAAATACATGCTTTATACAGCTATCACTGAAGACTCCTTTGCTCTGCCTTGTTCACTATGTCTTCATCTCATTTTACCTCCATATTTCATCTCTGCCGTGTGCCTGGCTGTACCATGTTTCAGTGGACCCCCCTGCTGGGCTGTGGTAATGTCCACCAGCTGGCTGTTCTCATGGCTGGGAGAGGTGAGAACCGCCCTGTGAAAGAAGCAGTGCGTTTGTTCAGGCTTAGTGCAGCACCTGGCTCATTATCCCAGACTGCCTCCCACTCTCTTTCTTACACTCCATTGCTGATGGAGAGTCCTGTCTGGCTCTGGAGCGATACGGAGGGGTAGTGAGTTAGCTGAGATTACACTGCTCTTCTGAGGCAGAAAGAAGCAGTAGAAGGGGGTTTCCTGTGGGAGACGTGCAGCCAGTTGCTTGGTGGCAAATGCAGCATAGCAAGAGCCAGTAGGTTGGTGCTTCAGTGTTGATTTTAAAATGTGAAAATATACTGTATAGTGCTGGTTCTAAGTCATTTCTTTTAGGCTGGGCTTTCATTTTATTCTAAATTAGTGCTGAAATCTTATGCATTTAAAAGGAAGAATGTACACGCACACTGATTAGGCTCTTTGAGAATTACCTATTAAAATGTAGGGTTGCATAACAAAATAAATATTATAAATTCATATATAGAATAGGACTTACCTGAACAAATGAATACTACCCAGAATAAGCCTGCTGTTTCAGGGCTTATGTTCATACTTATATCTGTCAATGCAATGCATTTGTTAGAACAAACGTGTCATATCTTCTAGTCCAGTAGAGTTTAAGGGTGCATGGGTGTAAGGCATGTGATTCAAGGGGCCACCCAGGGGGTCTGATGTTATCCACATGATGACTAACCTCTCTGTGCAGTCTGATCTCCCCTTTCCAACACAGGCCTGTTATCCTGAACATACCAGGAATATTCGCCTTTCCTTTAGAGGAAAAAAACATGTAATGCATTTAGCAACTTTCCTGAGTCTACTGCTGTTCTATGGTCCAAGTACTCCTAAAAAAACAACCAGGAACTTGCAAACAGTTTTATGTGTACTCTTTTAGGCAATGTATAAGACCCGTGTGGATTTAAGAGTTATTACAGATGATTAAAATTTTCTGGGTCCTAGGCAGCACAGTTTGAGGTCTGCCTAAGTCAGAAAACATGGGAAAAGTGTTCGGATTAAATATGACAAAGGTGAGAATGGAAAAGAAATAACCAAGCGAAAATGACAGAAATCATGAATTTCTGCTCCTCACTCTTAGACTAACGTCAGCTGTGGCTCATTCTCATTTAAAGGGCTGTTTGTAAAGGGGGAGAACAGGGTTGTGTTGTTTGATCCTTGTGGTGTTTTAGCCAAAGCCAGACCCAGGAAAATATTACTTTTTAAAGTATTTCTTTTTAATCATTTAAATTTTTGCAACTAATGTTTGCATGCGCACAAGAACACATGCATATATAATGTTATATAAAAAATGTATATAAATATTATACAATTGTAAACATTGTAAACATTTCATGATGAATGGAACAGTGGTAATGCAGTAAAATGTATATATTTGGATATGTATATAGGGCGGCACGGTGGAGCAGCAGGTAGTGTTGCAGTCACACCGCTCCAAGGACCTGGAGGTTTTGAATTCAAGTCCCGCTCCTGGTCTGTGAAGAGTGTGTTGTCCCTGTGTCCGCGTGGGTTTAGATTTCCTCCAATGGTCCAAAAGAAAAAACACATTGGTAGGTGGATTGGCGACTCCATAGATGTCCATAGATGGGAGTGTGTGAGTGTGTGTTGCCCTGTGAAGGACTGGCACCCCCTCCAGGGTGTGTTCCTGCCTTGCGTCCAGTGATTCCAGATAGGCACTGAACCCACCGTGACCCTTAACTGGATAAGCACTTACAGACAATGAGTGAATGAAAGAGGATATGAATATATGTATATGTATGTATTTTATATGTAGGTTTTGTTTTTAAATTTGTGAGTGGCTTGTAACAGACCAACACATCTCCAGATTCATGAGGTTGTGTGTTCAAGTCCCTCTCCGAGTGACTGTCTATAAGGAGTTTGGTGTTTTCTCCCTGTGTCCGTGAGGGTTTCCTCCCACAGTCCAAAAACACATGTTGGTATGTGGATTGGCGACTTAAAAAGTGTCCACAGGGGTGTGTGTCTGTGTGTTGCCCTGTGAAGGACTGGCACCCCCTCCAGGGTGTATTCCTACCTTGCGCCTAGTGATTCGGGGTAGGCTCTGGACCCACCGCCACACTGAACTGGATAAGCGGTTACAGATAATGAATGAATGTAAAAAGCCATAGTTGCATCTCAGCTGATTTTTTCAGTTTGTGATTTTGGAAATACCAGGTGAGAACTATGTATGGACCTTTATTGGTGCCTTAGATATCAGCTGCTGCAGACATTGAAAATGAATAAAAATGAGAAAACTGGAAGTAGGAGGGCCTATATAACACTGATACACATTTTGTGATTCATTGATTACACACTGGCAGCATGCAAGGAATAATAATATCAAGCCTGTGGTGTTCGGTTTTCATTTAAGGTGACATTACTTCACATTTTCAGTCCTTAACAGAAGTGAGCTTGATCTACGCTTTATGACGCACAGCATGTGGAGAAAGTTTGTTAGTATACCATTTATATTATTGTGGAATTAGACATGCTCTTCCTTCCCTTTCCTAGAAAATCATGGCACATCTGTGAGAGGAAGGAGAGGATGGGTCTGTGCTCCTGTAAGAGATCATGTGGATCTCATTGTTTTTGTAGAAACAATAATGACATACTCTGTAACTCTAGATTGCTGGATCCTGATGATGGGCCTTCACTGGAAACTCTGACATTATGGAAGAATTGTAGAGGATCATAGACCGGCAGAATATGTTTTATTTTCTTGTCCATTGATAATTGCATTGGAAACCTTAGGATATGAACAAAGGCAGTTTTATATTCCCTTGTGTTGGTATTGAAATGAGAGTTCTGACCCGGGTTTTGGTGGCACTGTAGTGGGCGTTGAGGCACTTACAGAATGAGGAGGGACTCTTGTTGGAGGGAATGTGAGGTCTCTTGGGGTCATGTTAAGGTCTGCGGGGGGCGGTGGGGTGGGGGGGGGTTCCCTTGTCTTTTGTTTCCTGCTAAAGGACATTTCTCAGAATATGAAAGAAGGGAACAATAGATGATGTCATTAGGGTGCTGCAGTCGCCTTTTGGATTTGTTTCTCATGAGGAGTAAGGAAATAACAAGACAAGCTGAGGGAGCTCAAAGGATGAGGTTTTAAAGACCAGACAGCCAGAAGGCGCAAAAAAAAAAACCTCCACAAACCAAAAAAAAAAAGTCTTTCTACTGGATACTCCTAATATTATGTGACTCGTGTGAGCTAACAGGATGTTAGCACGGGTTTGTAACCCTTGTGTTGACGGGGCTTGTCGTTTCAAGTGTTTTGGTATGCAGGGATGACAAGCACTTCAGGGATTCCCACTGACAACACACAAAGTCTCTTCATTAGAAGTTTAGGCTGGCCATTGTGAAATGCAGTTCATGATGCAGTTTATGATTTAGACATTCCAGAAATGGAGATAACTGGCACCCAGAGACTAAACACCGCATTGGTGATAGACTGCTGGGTTTGTTTGGCTGCTCTGCTAAAGCACATGTCTTATTTGCATACCATCTGGGAAAGCTATGATTTTCACTTTCAGGCTGTTTTGCTCTAAAATGCCCACAGAGAGGCTTGGAAACCACTGGGTTCTACTCTCTCTGGTAGAAATTGTTGGATGCACCCAGTTAGAGGTGGGCAAGATGGAAAAATACTAAAAGACTTAAGACATTTTCATAATACAAGGTATGAATCTCAATATTTCATTTGATTTGGGATTTAAAATCATGGAACATTAGAAGTGTAATGAACAGGCAAAACGTTAGTGCTAGTGTTTCATATTACATGTCACTACATTCTTTTAAACAGGAATTCAATAATTCTGTATACTTTAATTATTGAGATGTAAACAGGTATTCAGACATAGAATGCTCTATCATTGAATAAAGGAAAAGCATGCATTTCTTTACAATGTTTTTGGTAGAACGTATCAGCAGTGCAAACATAGCCAATCTTATTTGATGACCATTGAAACAGTGCATATGCATGTACTTTTCTGCCTTAATTGAATAATTTAAAATGTATTTACGCTACTCTTTTATCTCAGAACTATGAGAAACAATGTCTAAATGTATCATTTAATGCAGTGGATTTATGTCAGGTAACTTTTAAGGGTATTAAATGCTTTGGATATCTGTTTCCGCTGTGAACACTTGTGATGATTTCTAGAATGGAGCATTTCACATTGCTTCACTCCAAACTACTTTGTTTATATTTTAATGCTTTCCATATGTCGACAGTTTAATAAATCAGTGACAAATCCCTTTGCACATGACTAGGTTGGCACTCAGAATTTTGCACTGGTGTTATTTGAACTTGATATCTCCCAACAATGAGGGAACAGCTGTGAGATTTGGGAGCCTCTTTTATATGAAACATGTTAGTTTTGTTTAAACAGTCAAAATATTGAAAATATGCTCAGCAAAGTTTATCATGGTTTGACAGTACTATATATTCATATCAGCCGCCCCTACGTTCAGCGTTTAGTTCAGTCGCTTCTAGCAATCATGCTTGTGTTTTGACATTGATTAAACCTGTAGAACATAAGGTAGTTCACCCGTACTCCTCTCAGACAACCTCACACTTGAATTTCAGATTAGTCTACTTACCGTCCTATAAATGTTTCATGGCTCTGTCTTCCCAAAGAAGTGAGGATGCCATTTTATTATGCATTCCCTTTAGTACCTCTACAGGTGAGTTTATTTTATTTTAACTGCATTTAGATTCCAAAGTATGCCCTGAACCATTATGAGGCATACCACAACAGAACACACAATTATACAGAGCAGCAGATTTGGCCAGGTGAAACAGGGGTAGAGAGGTAACTGATGTGTTTGAGGTGAGCAGAAGGTTAGTGAGTGTTTCAGCTCTCGTGAAATGAAGGAATGCAGATAAGCTATGCAGCATATCAACAGATCAAGTACTATATCAGTATATCACACTGTGTGTGTGTGTGCAGGCATCGATGCAAGGCTGCTTGCCTTTTGAGTGTGTGGGCATGCTGAGTATTTGCAAACAGAGAAAAACATTTTCAGAAGTGTCTGCTTGTTAAGTGATATTTGTGTGTAGTTAAAAAATGCAAGTTTTTAACAGCAAAGAGAGTGTCAAAGTTATGATGCTTTCAGCATCTGGTCATTCCCCAGTGCAGGTTTCTGCACTTCTCTAAGCAGTATTGCTCTGAATTTACTTAATTCAACTCTGTACACAATTTCTGTATAAGTAAATCCCCAACGAGGCTGATTAAATTTTGATGGGAAATTAAAAACCCGGTCTCTTTGCACTCTACTGTAATATTCATGCCACTTGTCATTAAATGCTTATTTAGGTGTGATGTTTCATTAAGAATGCTGCCATTCCTTGTTGTTATTTTCAACACTGTAGTCGTCTGTGTTCCAGTTTCGTGAACGAAGAAGAGAAGTCGAAGCTGGCGTGATGCAGGTGATGCAGACACTCTGCTGTTTGTTGTCCCTTGTGTCTTCTCAAATTTTTCTTTGCGTAAGCAGTAAGCAGTATCCATGCCCCTCCTCACCGCAGCAGGAGAGTGAAATTAGGCGGGGGTGGAGTGTAAGAGGAAATAGTATAAAGAAATATGATTCTCATCCCACACTTTCTAAATCCTGAAAAAAGTATGAATTTTATTTTGGTGTCTTTTAAAATGTGCAGTGTTTAATGATAACAAAAGGCTTCCCGTTTTGCCATCAATTATACATAGTAGAGTGCTTTTGATGACTAAAAAATAGATAAAATGGCACCTGGCTTTCAGTAAAATCGAATATATCACAAAGTACACTGGAATTCTTTTTGTCTCATTAACTGCTTACAGATAGATTCAGATTACAAATATGGCTACAGTTCATTGGTTTTTCAAATTCACAAACTGTTTGCAAAGATTATGCATAGATTGTGTTGAAACCATCAAATTTATGTGCAGAGTTTGGGAACATCATTTTAACGTTAAAGGTTCCCTAAAGGTAAATTATTCAGTTAGAAAAACAACCAAACAAAACGTCTTATTTTCAAAAGAACATTTCTGACATTTTTGTTTGCTTTTGAATTTTCACGTGTTGCCCAAGATTGCATTAGACATGTATTTTGTAGGGTAAATGTATTTAAATGAACTACACCGTTTATTGTGTTCAGGGGTGTTGTGTCTATAAAATAATCCTTGTGATTTATTAATGCCATGGTTGTGGTTTGCTTATGCCTTTCTCATTATTCTGACACCATCTTGTGTTTGTATGCAGTCCTGCGTGTGTAAAATGAACTACGACAATTCATTCAAGATGCTGCAGTTCACTGTGTTATAATTCTTTGTCAGCTTTCTGGCTTATTGCCACAGTGCCACATTTGTCAGTCATGATTTCCAGATGTATAGTGTTACAGATACGCTTCTATTGCACCTGACAGCTGGTTGGTGTTTTTGTTTTCTGTCTGCAACTCCTGCTTGGATTTAGGGTTGATATAGCTTGTTGATGCGAGTATATTTATCACTACAAATGCTGTGTGCTTGTCTAATCCTAAAGTGCGCCATCTTAAGGCTATTATTAAGGGTGGGAGCCTGCTGGTGTTTGGGGGGTGTCCAGATGTCAGCTTTTCTATAATCCCTGCAGAGAGATGCACTAAAAGGGCCTTTGTCAGGTGACTGATGTGGAGTATACCATATACAAGGTTTTTAAAACTATTTACTTTCTTTCTAAGTGGCTTTGATTCTTTAGAATCTACATTCACTTTAAAATGGAACTGAAAACTGCCCTGCATGTGTTGTATTTGAATCGTACTATTTAGCCACAGCTAAAACCTTCCAAAGGTTAAAAGTAATATCTGTAACCTGTAACAGAAGCAGTGGCTTACAACTTATATATAAAAAAAATGACCTGTGTTTTTGATATCTTTTCACCTGATATATATTGCATCACCTTCCACAAAATTATTGAATCATTATTGAATTTTGCTAATTATTGCTGGCCATTGACTTTTTTCACTTTTAACAGCATGGACTTCTGTTGGGATGCGTATTGCTTTAGCATTTTGAATGCTGATGAAAGCAGGCAGCGATTAGAGCAGACAAGCATGCTCGTAGTATTTATTCCACCCTAATGGTAATATGAGCATTCCAGCAGTGTTAACTGTGCTATTGAAAGTCATTTAAATCTTAAAATGCCACAGAAAACGCCTGCCCCTGGCCTCAGTGGTTAGTCTTTCACTTCAGCAGTGAGGAGCTTCTGGCAAGGAAGCAACGGCAGAGATGTGAGTCGTGTCAGGGTTGTAAACTCCGCTCGATTTTAGATAACATCCCAAAGCAAAACGTGCCCATGGCTAAGAGTACCCTCACGCTGTGTGGTTACAGCAGGAGGGACCAGCACTGCAGCTGATTACAAACTTAATCCCACAGGATAAGCATGCCTGATTACAGTCGTGCAGATGGACACCATGGTCTCGCAGAAGATCATGCCTTTTGTCACTCATCTCTTGGTCTTCTTGACAATATTCCTTACCAAGAGGAAATATAATATATAATGAATATATATTTATCCTCTTCATTTCTAGCACAGAGGGATGAAAATAGTGAGTAAGATTAATAAACTGGCCCAGTTTCCTTTCATATATGACACTGATCTTACCCTTGTCTTAAAGATGCATCCTGCACAATGACTCTAATGCATGTTACTACTGCTCCAGGAGTGTTGATTTCCTATGGTCTGTTCTTGAGCCAGCATTATGAGAACGAAATGGTAAATGCTCAGAAGAGGGGTGAAAAAGCCCAAAACAAAATGAATTAGCCACATTTAGAGCTGAAATATTAAATGTTATTATATCACAATTGCAGTTCACAGGATTTATAGATTGCAAGAGCTGCAACTGTGATTATGGACAGCGTCACCAACAGTACTGTCCTAACCAGTTTTAAGCTAGCAAATTTTAACCCAACAACACCAAGATGTTGATTTCCTCATATATAATTTAGCTAATTTAGAGCATTACCAAGCACCAAGCAAACAAATGCCCATATGCTGTGACATCACAGCCATCACCATGCAAAAAAATCCCACACTCTTCAACCCTAGTCACAGTCTTGCGTAAATCCTTTTCTTTCATTGCTTTGCCTTTATTTTCCGAGCCATTTTCCTATTCCATTGAGACTGCAAATGTTTTTTGTCATAAAGTGCAAGGCCTCACCTGACCTTCCCTTTCTTAAAGAAGCTCACAGCAGCTTGAGGCTGTCAAAACTTCAAAAGGCAAAGGGAGGCAAAGGGAGAGAATGCAAGGGAAGCAGATTGAAGCAATAATAAAACAGATAAAGAAGAGTCCCAAGCCAAGATTGCACTTAAGAAAACAGCTGTGATAAGAGTGAGCCAGGAAGTGTGTATAGCCCTGAGAAAGAGCAGAGAAGTGTTTAAAAATGCAGAATCTACCTGACCACATCGTTCTCATTCTTCTGCACTGTGGTGTATTTAGTTCTGGGTGGCATTAAAATTCATCATCAAAATATTTTTTACACTATCAGAAAACCGGTCGCTCTGGTGGTACTTTATGCTGTCAGTGTAGTATTATCCTCAAGGGTACATATTCAGTACCTTTATTTAGTAGATTTTAAAGTTATGTTAATTCTATACTCCACATTTTCCAGGGCGTGTATAATTTAGTTTTATTTACACCTCTCCTTCGGAAGAATGTGATATACTTATTAGCCTTGCGCCCAATGATTCCAGGTAGGCTCTGGACCCACCGCGACCCTGAACTGGATAAGCGGTTACAGATAATGAATGAATGAATGAATGAGTTTACACTCATATTCATACATGATCCAGTTAGATGGTGTGTTTGAATTACTGTGTGAATATGTGGATTTTCCTGCCTCTAAAGACAGATTAACATTCAGGCCACTAGTTTAGACTATGGTAGTCTCTATTTGAGGCAGTGGTAATGCCTAGAAAGTCGTGCCAATGCAGTGAGCACAGCTTTCAGTGAGTGTGGAATGACTCAAATACAAGTCAGTCATTTTCATCTAGTGAATCAAATAACAAGATATGACAAGGTGATCTTCCTTCACACATGGTGTGCACAACCAATTAGTCTCACTTCCCTCACTTTCCTCAGGGAATCTATTCCAAACCCAAACATTATTATATAACCCAGAGCATCAGAGCATAAAGCGAGGAGTCTATAAAAGAACAAGATGTAATTTGATTACTTATTTATATCTGTTTATTCCGATTTTTTTCCATTTGCCTTCTAACTAGAGCTTTCCAATATACATTTGCACCCTTATAAATTGTATCAAAAAATTTTAGGCACACCATATAATTAATGAAATTGGCTACTTATGTGTGTCCATATGCTGGACACAGACAACCAGTTGTGAATATGCATCTTGAATAATCTTCACAAAAATGCAGTGGAATTCTCTAGAGCACATGCACATGAAGTCCCAATGCACAATGCCAAGCATCAGGAATATAAACCTCACTGCATTGCTGTGGAGCAGTGGAATTGCATTCTCTGGAGTAATTGAGCTCAATACTGTACCTTTGGGGTGAGTTGGAGAAGCATTTGTGATTTAGGACTCATCATCCGGCATTATTAAAGTTTTCATGACTTAATGCCATCGGATCTTCAAATGTTCCCGCATCTAAAACCAGCTTAGAAGAGTGAAAATAGTTATTACAGCAAAAGTGGACTAACAATAATTTCAGAAAATGTGCTGCATGAGCTGGAATTTACAAGCTTTGGGATATATATACAGTAATGTCAATGTATTTAGGATCTTTTCAGTTAACAAATGAGTACTTAAAAGGTAGTGCATGTTTCTTGTTTCTATTTATTTATTTATTATTATTTTTTACCAGAGCTACCAAGCTGTTGTTAATTCCCTAATGTGATATCCCCTCTGATGCTGAACTGGTAAAGTCTGTTACTAGCATTGATATTGTTAATAGCATTGATGGTGTCTGCATTTTGGCTTACTATTAGGTGGCCATTGACAGTTTTTGATGTTTCAATCACAGAAGTAGAGAGGATGGAAAGGGTTATTAACAAGGCCATAAGGAAGTGGCTGGGGTGACACAGTTTTAAAGTAGCATGGAATGGTATGGGAGAGGGGTACTGGAGTTACCACTCACAAGTTTAGTTGAATAATTTAAATGTGCAAAGGTGAGTCATGAGATGATTTTGTCAGAATCGAAAGATGCAGTGGTACAAGCAGCAATGCCAATCACAAAAATAGGAAGTAAAATCCAAAAGTTAGAAATAAGGGATGTGATTGGCCAAGTACAATGCGGAAGAGCAGGCCTTGGATCAGGTGATATGTGGAAAGCCTTTAGTAAGGCCACATCACAAGAGAAAATGCAAATGATGACTAGTTTTATTCGGTAGCAGGAGGAGGAGGAGGCACAGTGTGTAACAGCAGCCTCACCGGCAAAACAAGGCCTGTGGCTTCAATAGGAAAATATAGAGATATTTCCTGGCAAGAGATGTGGGCAATGGAGGCAAGTCGTATTAAATTTTTGCTGGGAGCAACTTATGACGTCCTTCCAGCACCGCAAAATCTTGCACAGTGGGTAGGTGAAAACCCTAGTTTTGGTTTACGTACAGGGGTTGGCACGCTGAAGCATATTCTAACAGTTCATAAAGTTAATTTGTTACAGGTTCGGTATACATGGAGACATAATCAGGTGTTAAGGGTTTTAGCATGTTTGTTGGACAGCAAACGGCTAGAGGTTAATGCATTGACGAGTAGCTTTAGTAATAAAATATTTGTGGGGAAATGTTTTCGAAATAGTGCACCGGCACAAGATTGGAAATTGCTGGTGGATGTAGGGAAAGGTGCAGGTCCCAGAGTGCATTGTGTTAACGACACTGAGGCCAGACATGGTGCACTACTCTTAAAGTAAACTGAGATTTTATTTCATAGAGTTAACAGTTCCATTTGAGGATGCAGTAGATGAAGCATTCGAAAGGAATAAGTTGAAGTATGTGAACTTGGTGGCTGAATTGAGGGAACGCGGGTGGCAGGCACATGTAAGACCAGTGGAGATAGGTGTTAGGGGTTTTGTAGCCAAATCGGCCACATCCCTGCCTGTGCAGTTCAGCATCAGGGGCTAGAAACTGAAAGAGTTGTCAGAAACAACTGAAAGGTCTAGTCAGTGGTTGTGGATAAGGAGAGCACAGCTTACTTGGGGAAATGCACTGTAGAGGTGCTATTAGGATTGTTGGTGATGTAGCATATAAAGATCACATGGAACTGGTGGCACTGAGCATGCATTAACAGTGTCAGTGGGGCTAGGTACAGTTTTAATCACCAGGGAGGCCAGTGTGGATTTACGGTTGTTGAAGGTAAAGGGAGAGGTAGGACTGTAAAGCTGGCTTTGAGGGGGGTGGGTCTGGGACACCAGACTTCTCTGTTGAGCATTCTGGAGGAATTGTGGCTTAATTCAGGGAAACACCAACAAGAGGAGGTGCCTGCCTGATGACCCCTGTGAATTAGCTAGTGATACAGTGGCTGGTTTGGGTACTCATGGTCTGTGCTTAATGAATAACTGTAGTTGTTAAGGATAGCCGGTTGCTGATCGGATCATAAACGGCCACAGCAGTCTTAGTGTTGAGGTGTAGGATTCAACAGGAATTTTGGTGGCTGCAGGTATGAAGAGAGTGTGGTGGGTCATATATGAAGTTCTAATGGATTGGCAAAGGATATTTTACATCTTGTGTATGATTATAATAAGAGACTGCAGAGAGTGCATGGTCTCATATTTATTGCACAGCCTTTATTTTCTGTTCTTGGTCATTCCCTGACCTACGTGTCTGTCACAAAGCTTCTGTTCTACTGCACACACAAACCACAAAACTCCTAAATCCTTCACAGTCAGTCATACTTCATCTAAGGTCATAAGAAGTGCCAAGATGGCAACCAGCATTTCTAAGTATTGTTAACAGTTGCTATTTAAAGTCGTATGCAATTGCAAATTTGATGGGAAACATTTGACCTCCAATCTTCCCATGGTTTGAACGTAATGGTTAAGAGAATGCCAATTAGAAAAGTGCTGACAAAGCCTACACATGGGGAATGTAAGTCTCGCAGGAAAAGAATAACGATGTGAATCTCACTCAGCATTTTCTAACCATGTAATTACAGTAGAAACAGCCTTCCTATGTGTGTAAGCAAATGAAGTATTTGTGCCAACGTTAATGTGTTTTTCTGATAAACAGTAAACCATAAACTACAGTATAGTGACTTGATTTCATAAATGGTGTAACTGGTCTGAGCTAGAAACAAGTGGGCATCTGAGAATGATTAAAGCATTGAGCTTTACAAAAGGAAGTAATACAGATTCAGCTACCACAATTGGCAAGTGATTGTTTAAGGTTGGTTTTACTGATATCTTAATAAGATTGTGCAACCATGAGATAACAAAGTGATTCATATTTGCTATCAACCCTCTCAGTTTCTCTCTTTATATTTCATATGGTTTGAAAATAAATACATGTAGCGTATCTCTCAATATATCAGTATGCTATTTAAGGACTTTGTTTTTGTTTTGACATTATGAATTTTATTTATTGATTGGGTGTTATTGGTTGGCTGATTGATTGGTAGTCTCCATTTTCCCACTGAGCACTGAACAGCTGAGCAGGATTTATATTCATATGTTCATTAACAATTCCAAAATGCCTCCTACCTAAGCTCCCATTTATCACAGTTAATAAAATGTTTCATTTTGTTAGAATAATTTAATAAAACTAAGGTTATTAGCTCATTGCTCATTGGAAAATGTAGGATTCTATGGAAAATGTTGGTTACATGCTTTGATTGACACTGCACTTGCATTCATAAGATTTGGTTATGATTAGGCGTGCATGTAAAGTTAAAATGAAGAAGCTTTTTTTTAAATGTTAGAGGCCACTCAATTATACATGAAAATATTTTTTATGCAGTTGACATGGTGTTATAAATGCAAGTAATGATGTTAGTCAAATATGCTGCAAAAAGTTATAATAATAATTTGAATTATATGTTGTTATTATCATACTATTATGTAATTAGAATTGTAAAACATTTATTTTAAAGCTGCATGCTACTCATTAGACTGTTATCAGTTTGTATCTCATTGAGTCATTGTGCATTTGCTTTGAGCAGAGTAACACACTGTGCCTTTATGTGCTTTTCGAGCCTCTTTGGTGCTTCCTGAATGCATGGCATGTATATAGATGTTTGCATGAATCCACTTAGCTTCATGTCTCATTATTATCCTCTTTCATAAGACACGGCTCAGTGACTGGAACAGATGAGCTTGTCTTTAGCGAGGCTACCCTTGTCCTTCAGAGGGTAATAATCAGATGTTTCAAACATACTGCAGTGGTGGAACAGGAGCCTAGCCCTCTGTCCCTCAGAGACTGCTCATGTCACGTGTGTGTGACCTTGGCAAATCTCTGCTTCTCTGATATTTCTGAGCAAGACTGGACTAAGCATTACATTTCATATGCCCTCTCTCCTTTTAGACACTTGTAAGTGTCTAGTGAAAATTAGATCCTTTCTACTTTGAGAAATATTCAGGTTATATATGTGAAGCTATGATCAGTCTTAAAGCCAGGTACTGAAGTTACGTACAATATAATTCATAAGAGCGCCCCACTTAAGCATCTCACTAATGTATATATTGTGTAAAAAAAAAAAAAAAAAAAAAAAAAAAAGGAATTACCCTGTTAAACATCTCCAATATTTTCTCAAATAATGTGTTTGGAAGATTATCCAAAGTCTATGTCTCAGAAGAACGCTGACACTTATCAAATTTTCAAATTTCATACATTTCATACATACATGGAATACATGTCTGATAACAGCTAGTGACTCCACTTCAGACTACATAAAATAGTGCCATGTTAGGAAAAGGATTACATTAAAAGTGCAAGGTTGTTTTCCCCATCTTCTATCTCTTACACATTCTCATGTCTGTGAGATCTGAAGGGTGGAGAGATTCACTGTTGGAGGCTTCCAGCTTTGGGAAAATGAGGATAGCCATGAAAAAAAACAGAGAAAAAGAAGGCAGATCAAAGAACAGAGGGAGCACAGGACTGTCTGCCAGAGGAATGGAGGGCCTGCAAGCTAAGGGTCAGAGAGTGAGAGAGCATTTCCTTGTTTTCAAATTCAGCCTCATTAGAGAGGCATTTTACTTTTACAGTATGGTGAGTTGATTTATACTGCACGTTTCATACACAAATCAAATCCACCAATGTTAAATAAATAACTTTTTAAAATAATATGCAAGGATATGATTTTTGGAAGGTTGCCAGTTTGATCCAAATTATAGTCCTTTCTCCTCCCTGAACATCCATGGCTCAAGTGCCCTTGAGCAAGGCACCTTACTCTCATCTGCTGCCGTAGTGTGTGTTTATGTGTATGTGGCCTCACTGCCCCTAGTCTGTGTGTGCAAAAAATGCTCAAAACTGTGTTTGTGTGTGTTATGTGCCACAGGTGCAAGACTCAATTTCCCCAAAAGTATTAATAAAGCACCACTTCTCTTCTCTAAAGCACTGAAGTGTGGGGCAGTGATGAAGCGACTGTGGGATGAGTTTTAATGGTGGGTTTTAGATTCAAAACTAATTACCCATCTATCAGTACCTGACCTCCTTAATGCTCCTTATGGCTGAATGCAAACAGATCTTCATAGCAATTTCTCTAAATTTTCTTATGGCAGCAAAGGGTTAATTCATTTGATTTCAGAAGAACTGTTGGAGGAGCAGGTATCTAAAACCTTTTTGACATACAATTTTCCTGTTGATGAGACACTACTAAATTTATATTATTTGTGACATAGACTTACCGCATTCATATTCAAAACAGTTTGTTCATTACATATGATTCAAATCTAAAATGTTACTGTCCAAATTGTGAGCTACTGCATGTATACCACAGTTCTTTATGCCTTTATTTAGAGCCCTAACATGTGGGAGGAAATAAATGTGAGTGGGAATTATTTTTTTTTTCTTTTTGGACTGTTTTTATGGGCTTTTGGCTGATGCATTCAAGGTATTTACAAAGGTGCTAATGTGCCTTTTCATCCCATCCACGCGGAAAAAGTGCTCATACGGCTATTACAAAGGAACATGGCAGAGAATATATACACTGCAATCTTTAGGACACATAGAATATGTAATATTAAGCCTGTATTACAAGAATTATTAATCTACTTAAAAACCTGCTGAATAAAACTCAAATGAGTAAAAAAAAAAAAAAAGAATAAAGTAATTACAGGGAGACTTATACACTGAGATATTTTTTTTTCCTTTGGATGGGGAGTATAATGGGTGAATTCTGTGTCTGTAGTTCTGATAAAAGGCTCTGATAAAAGGTTCTGACCAAATCTATAAAGTCCAGTATTTTGAGGTTGGTGCTACAACAAATGATTTCAAAATAGCAATTTTACAGGAGTAGCAATAAAAGGTTCTAAAAATGTAATTGCAGTAATTCAGCAATTATTTATTCTTAGCAACCTTGAACCATTTCCATTTGTTAATCGGGAAATCTTGACACAGTGTAAACAGCAACAGGCATTTTCAGTAAGCTAATGAAAAACAAAATGGATAAATATATACCTCATGCAGAGCTTTGAACCTGGTTACTAAGCTAGCTTGGCTCAAATATTGTGTTGCATCCCAAGTTCTAGTTTCTAGTTCTAGAAAAATCTCTCAATGTCAAAATTTTTGCAAATCAATCTCTCTCTCTCTCTCTCTCTCTTCTCATTCGAATTTCCATTTGACTATTTTAAGTGCACAGTGTTATTTTGTATTCAGTTTTGCTAACAGCAATTCCAAGCCTGCTAATTAAAAATTGTGACATGAGACACATCAAAGTGTCTCTGTGTTCAAAGTGAATGAGGATACATCTTAAAGAAAGTCACATTTGGAGGATAAAAGTTAGTATGATTTTTAATGAGACCCTCCCTTGGTTATGATTCTTTTTTTGTAGCTGATCTAAGTTCACTGAAGCAGCTTTTGCTACAGAAGGGTTTAATCACCTTATGTATTCTTTTAATCATATCTTTATACAAAATAATTCTACATGGGACGATGGCTGTTTATAAATGTTTGTCTTATTGTTCCCCTATAGGAATATAATTTTACATTTAATGTGTATTTTTAAATATATATATATATATATATATTAGGAAATATAATAATATGATTGGGTTCATAAAGACCTTTGATACTAGTATTTGTTTTACTTGGCCTGACACACACTGTCAGGACACGGCTAAACATGGCACTGACACGAAACAGGACTTTGGTCAAAAAGCAAAAGCAAATTTACTCAAATTCTTCTCTTACTCTGAATATGGTCATTCAGCCAAATCCTGTCTGGTTTCCAAACTCTGTTTTGTACTGAAGCTATAGCTTATAACTACAACTAATGGATCCTACCAGTTAGCATAATGCATGTTTTTTGCTCCAAACTGCATTAAGCCCTTGGGTAATCTCATACTGATTTCCTTACATGTAGGCAATACATAACACACAAAAAAACAGGCAAAAGATAATGCAATTCAGCTACTCAATTCCGTTTAGGAGAGGATACTTTTTTATTATTTATTTTTTAAATTAGCAAATCCCAGGCAGTACACAAAGACAGCTGCTCTGTACAGTTGTAAACAAACACTGCATACTGCTCATATAGCAATAGCTATAGCATGAGCTTAACATTAAATGGGAAGTCAAAATTACATACATTACCTTGCATATTTGTTTGAGGTTGTTTTCATCTTTTCCCCTTTATTTTGTAATTATCATCGACAATTTATAAAAAGTCATCATATGCCCAGAAGGCCATGGGGTGAGTGGGTTAATTGCATCAAACTTTGTAGGAGGACATGGGAATCCAGAGCAATGTGGCTGGAACATCAATGAATAAATGACCTGCCATAGTTTTCCACCTTCGTTTTAAGTCAGATATTTGCCTTGGCATCATAGATAGTGAAATATTATTGTAAAAGGAATGAAAACATTGTTCTCGTCTTCAGCTGTTAGCTAGGTGCTTAAGTAAATGAGATTTTTTTATTTCAAAATCAAAGATCAGACAGAAAATATTTTCATGTAATTTAAAAATGTGCATCATGTGTCCACCATGTGTTGTTAGAGTGCTTTACTGAGCAATGCTGAGACAACGATTTACAGCAAGTACAGGATGATAAAAGATGAGTTAAAACACACCAATGCCTCTCCTCAGGGCATACAGGTCACATCATAAACATCCATGACTGTCTTTGTCATCTGCCCGCACACGTTTACTCTCTAGCTTTATTCTCTAAATCTTTCTTAATGTAGCACATGTACGGCAGTGTTTCATGACTGAAAATCAATGAAGGGAAAGCAAATGACAACCAGCTCCTTTTACACATCTGGCAGAATTCCCCACACTTTCTCTTTTTTTGCTTGTCATTTCTCATTTTTTCTTCTGCTTCTCCTTCATCTTTTTTTATTATTATTTTTAATTATCTAGGTTAAGCCTAGCTGTATATGTCTGACTGTATTTTGGTCTATTCCTGTTTTTCTTTTTTAGATGGAAAACATTTAATGACCTGGACTGTAACTCATTCATTAACATACATATCCCCCTTCATACATAATTTCTCACATACTCACTCACATTTAGAGACTGGGCCTCAAGGGGATGCTGTTGAGCTTTGCATCAATTATATTTTGTATGTTTGTCCCAATTATTTTCCCAATTTGTTCTTCTGTGTTGTTTATGTCTAGTTTAAGATCTGCCTTTTATATATGTCCACTTACATGTTTACTTATTTGTATACTTTCTTCTATTCCTTAAGTTTCTTTATGTCATCTGGTGTAACGTGTGTGTATGTGTGTCTGTCTAGGCACCCCCCGCCCCTCCAGACTGAATACAGTCTGTTGTTCCATGCAACACATCATCCACTGCATGGTTTCTTTCCTCATGTAAATAAATCAGAACCCAAAACAACACATTCAGCTTTACCCATGTGGGAATAGTTAAACTGTCAGGCTCCAAATAAAATAATCTTTATTTGCATTTCAAACATTCATTAACTGGGGTGTTTTGTTGCTTTTTGTCTTAAAAAACATTAAACAAACAAAGAGGATTCCCCGAAGGAGGTTGACTACATGGCTATTTTTTTGTTTTGTCTGTCTAAACGCTGTAATCCTGAGCACTAGGAGGGCCGTACTAAGCTCTGCGCTTCCCTACACCATGCGTCCCAGTTATGCAACGTTAATCTCCGAATCATGTTATGCCAAGTTTAAATTCTCCTACATTGATTGAAATGTGCAGCTAATTGTTTGAGGGAATGGGCATATAGTATGCAGAACACCAGGTTCCATTTCACTTTAACCACATGGCATTAGGAATGACATCCATCCATCCATCCATTATCTGTAACCGCTTATCCCATTTAGGGTCGCGGGGGGTCCAGAGCCTACCTGGAATCATCGGGCGCAAGGCGGGAATACACCCCGGAGGGGACGCCAGTCCTTCACAGGGCTAGGAATGACATAACAAATATTAATTACATAACATATCATATGGCATAGTGTCGCAGTCACACAGCTCCAGGGGCCTGGAGGTTGTGGGTTCGATTCCAGCTCCGGGTGACTGTCTGTGAGGAGTTGGTGTGTTCTCCCCGTGTCCACGTGGGTTTCCTCCGGGTGCTCCGGTTTCCTCCCACAGTCCAAAAACACACGTTGCAGGTGGATTGGCGACTCAAAAGTGTCCGTAGGTGTGAGTGTGTGAGTGAATGTGTGTGTGTCTGTGTTGCCCTGTGAAGGACTGGCGTCCCCTCCAGGGTGTATTCCCGCCTTGCGCCCGATGATTCCAGGTAGGCTCTGGACCCCCCGCGACCCTAAATGGGATAAGCGGTTACAGATAATGGATGGATGGATCATATGGCATTTGTCACTGTTTTAGTTAATTTTTTACCCCTGTTATTCTGTCATGTATCTTGCGTGATGTCTTCAGATCAAAGTAAGAGTCAAAAGCCCAAAGTGTTTGTTCTTTGGTGCAAATTTATTTATCGAAAGAAAATTCATATTTACATCTATAGGTTTCAGCAGATGTTTTGCAGAGTGTAGCCTTTTTAAAGGGTCCTTAATATTACAGCATGGATTTCCTGCTCGAGCTGGGAATCAAACCTTTGACCGTAGAGTGTAAGACAGTTGGCAGTTTATAGTATTCAGCCAAGAGCACATAAGGGTTCAGGTATAAATGTTGGATGATTAGTTCTTGATCATGAATTCTACTCCAGGTTATACTAGAGTTAATGTCTAATGCTCCATTTCTCTAGAGCAAGCAGCTCCACTGCCACACAGTCCAGTGCGGTGGACTTTATACCCATTATCCCACACTTGGCATTGGGCATTGTGATATTAGGTTGTGTGTGTCTGTTCCAGCACATCCACTCCTATTGGAAATGCTAGTCTATGAATATGTTACAAACTGTGTGTCTATGTCCACAATGGGTAGTACTTACATGGGTAGTAGTATTAATCATTGTACGGCTTCAATTATGGCCATGTTATTGTCCTTACAATAGTCGCCATGGTCATTTCTACTGTCCTTTGCTTAATAGCCATGGTTGTTGACAGTAACATGGGGAGGTAACATGGCTGTATCAGCAGTGAAATGGAAGATGTATTGAATTCTATTCACAAGCCCCCCTGCGGTAAAATACAGAGCTGTTCGATAATCACTGAAAAGAAAGATGGCTAATTTTCAGTTGCTTTGTTCATTCACAGTAAATGGCTCTGGTCGGCTGTCAGGCTGATGTTGAGGTGGCATACCACATAATGCTGGGTCCATATTTGAGTCTAGTTTCTTCCATTTTCAAGCTTTTTTAGCCACTGTATAATACTGAAAAATAACCAGTGACCAGCTTGTGGAATCGTCTTTCACAAGCTACAAGATTCAATTAAAGCAACAATAATAATGAGGGGTGTTCATTCAAAGAGCTTTCATGCTTTCACTGCTGACTTGTGCTCAAATGCCACATGAACTTTGTAGATCCTTGTACATCAATAATTATTTTGATATCAGAGGTATCCAGCCTTTTTTTTTTTGTTTGTTATAGAAGGGAGGATTTGACTGTTCTGCCACAACTGCATTAATGCAGTAAGGTACTGATGTTAGAACAATGCACCACAGGGTTCTCTCCCTCTCTTTCTCGCTATTGGCACTGGGCACAATGATGTTAAGCTCATACCCAGCTGCTCCAGAATGACCAACAACGCTTTTCTAACAGCGAGATTCTACCAGCTGTGTGTACAAGTAAAAGACTGTATCAGCAATGGAAATAGAATTTACTATTTAGAAGGAGCCTCCATTAATTTTTGGGCATATTGTGTGTTTCATAATGCTGTAAATGACTTCATGTCACTGCATTCCCTACTTGTATGCATATCAGTATCAATATTTTTTGGAGGGGATCTTCATTAAGAAGGCTTATGGCTTTAAACAGAGGATCTAATTTAATCAGCATCTGTGTAAATTTCCTTTAATATATTCATAGACCAATCTGCCTTAAAGGTGACATTCACAATTTTAATTCAACAAACACCACCCAACACTTTCTTTAATAAAATCCTGAGGTTAATTATGCTCACCATTTGCTAGCTTTCCTGTCTTTTGTGTGTTCAAAACATGTCTAATTTGTTTATGAATCCCCATTGTCTGTAAAAATGTTTCTGTATGCTAGGCTTTCTTTCTCTGCTCATGGCAGAAATACAGCTTTTGGTGGTTTTAAAATAAAGTGTAGGCAGCACGGTGATGCAACAGGATAGTGTTGCATTCACACAGCTCCAGGGACCTGGGGATGTGGGTTTGAGCCCCTGCTCTGGGTGACTCTCTGTGAAGGGTTGTGTTCTCCTTGTCTGCATTGGTTTCCTCTGGGTGCTCTGGTCTCCTCCCATGATGGAAGGTGGGAATATTCCTCCCATGTTCCTCCCTCTAGGGTGTGTCCCAGCCTTGCGGTCAGTGATTCCCAGAAAGGCTCCGGACACACTGCAGTCCTGAACTGGATAAGCAGTTACAGACATTTAAATTTAAATTGTCATGAAAGAATGAAAAATAAAGAACAATATTGGTACCTGACCTCCCACAAACACTATAAGTACAATATGCACAAATATGGGCTCTTTAAACATTCATTACTATATTTTATAATTGTATAGGCATTAATTTTGCATAAAAAATTGTATTTTGTTTTGATTTCTTAATGATTGGGCTAATAGAAGTGGTTCACAATGACTTGAAATACAATCTCTTTGTATTATACACTAAGGTTTAGTTTTTTTTTTAAATGATTTTCATAGATAATACATTTTCTTTCATCAGTCCAGCGCTGGCTCATTTTTTCTTGCTGATGATTGATCTTTCTGTAAATGAAAGAGATCATTTCTGTGTGTGTATCTGACTGAAATATGAAATCCTTCATAGGCTATTCTGGTAGCTGTCATTAGTTTATATGTTTTCATTGGTGCAAAAACGTCAGTGTTTTTGCAAATGTCTCTCTTTGTATTTCTCTCTCTCTCTCTTTCTCTCTCTCTCTCTCTCTATCTCTATCTCTCTGTAAGAGGGTGTGACTTTTTCCATTAGCTGCTGTTCCCCCGAGTGGCTGTGTTTGCCTGGTTCAGTTCAGAGATGGTCGTTTAAACACAAACGCCCGGAGGGTCTTATCAGCCCCTCTCACACTGCACTCTTCCTCAGGAAGCATGTGTAGACCACCCTTTATCACAGACACTTTCCCCTGCACTCCTCCCTCTGTCTACTGTGCCTCTACCACAACTGGACACTACACCTCTCTCTCTCTCTCTCTGAAGTTCTCTGCTCCTCTGATTCATCACTTCGCTGGCAGTAATCCCATGCTAATATTCCCCTCTAATATTCAAATTTAAAAAAAATCACAAATTACTCCACAAAAAATAAATACATAACATAAAGAAATAATAACAATAGACAAATAAATCATTTATTTAAAAAAATCACATTTGTACAAGTGTTATTTTAATAGAATTTAATGGGGTGGTATGTAATTATGATCAATTCTACTTTGCTTTTAGTAATGAGCAGTCAGTATTTTTCTCTTAAGATTATTTGCACATTATAAAACAGCATTTACACTGACATCTAATAGCCTGAATATATTAGGGAGTCAATACAAAATGTTTTATTCATGGCCACCCCCATCTGGGAGACCCACTCTATAGAGCATGTTTCATTCAGTGACTACAAAGCAGTTTGATTTTTTATTTCATGTGAGATTTACCTCCTAGAAAAATGAGAAAATACTAATTGCTAACTTTCATAAATACTGTATGCTAACTTTTAATGTTGAAAGAGTGGGGATGAGCACCATGGGGTGTTATAGCCCTCTAGCCAGTGCTAGGTGCATTGAGCTAGGTGACCTTAAGCACATTTGTAGCTACTCCAGAGCATCCAATTTCATTTTCAAACAGCCTGTTATAAGAGTTGTTTCAGCCTGGACTGCATGTTGAATGCAGGCAAAAATGCATTACCAACAAAAAAGAATAGGTATTATATGTAAAGAATCAGCCTGTGTAAGTCTGAGGCATTAGAGATGTTACAATATGGTCTCCTATAAATATCTCAGAGGAATCCTGTGGAAAAATGCAGAAAATGGCCCTGAAAATATAGGCCATGAGCCCTTTTTACTGCATGTAATGTGGAAACATATTTGGATTTGGGGCAAATATGTGTAGTTGGCCATTTATATTAGCCAAATGACACATTGAGGTCCCATAATGAGAACTGCAGATATGGTGATATTCTGTTGTTTTATTAGTGACAGGATTCCACCCTGTTAACCCCCTCCTGCTAAAACTAATACCTGTTTCAAAGCAGGCAGCAGGGACTGAGAATGAAAAGCAGACATTCAGAATGCTTTAAAATCTGATAAATATGCAGCCTTTTTCTATATATGGTGTTGCTGTGTTTCGAAAGCCCCAAGTGTGTCACACACTACTTTGCATTGTGTTCATTGAAGTGGTTTTGCCTCAGGGAAGAAAGTGCAGTCTGGAATCATGCATTTCCATTTTATATTGGGTTGTATGAGTTTGCAGCCGTCATGAACACACTTCCTAGCCCACTTTGACTTGGCATACCATTCAGGGGGCTGTTTTAGTATAAAAATCCCTTCAACATTTTGACAATTTCACTGATTAAAATGAAAAAGATGGAGGATCTTATGTGTGTTCCACATTCTGCTGAGACGATACATTTGTTTCCAGAAGACATATCAGTGTAAACACACAGGGATCGCACAGATTTTCTTTCCTGTACAAAGAGAAAGGCTAAATATAGCTGCAGAAGCAGAGTGCCATACAAGGAAATCTATATTACACACAGGAAATGCATAGAAATTATATCTGGCAGCATTGTTGGACCTTGAAATAACTCACAAGGCCACATGTTCCATGTATGTGGATGCAGGGTCTTCTCACTATGTAAAGGTGTGGGATTTTCCAGCCATTCTGGATGCTTGTGTTCAACACAGGTTTTTATGTGACCTATTTTTTAGAACAATGCTGAGCTCCACTGGCCGGGTGCTCAGTTCTTGCTCTCTCCTCTTCCCCTCAGACTCTAAGAAAAACAAGCAGACCAACTGCTTCTTTGCCTTTTAGTATGTGTGTGTGTGTGTGAGTTCATGTGTGGAGCTCCATCTCTTATATAAAAGCAAGCGACAGTTGGGGGGGGGTGGTATTTATAGTCAGCTTCTTCCAAATCAGTCCAGCCAGACAAGAGGATGGAAATGGACTTTCATTACACTCTCAAAAATAAAGCTTCTTAAATGGCCCTTGGCTTGGTTGAACACTGCAGGGAAAATTAACAGACCACCCATCACTTATTTAATTACCAGTCAAAATGGCCATTAAATACAATTTTTTTTCACCCTCTTTCCAGGCCTATTTTTGTGGAGATTAGATAGAAGATAATACACTTGCATAAGAAAGAGCAAAGTCAAAAGAAAATAAGTGAAAAAAGTGCAATTCAAATGCAGATTACAGATATAGAGAAAAAGGGATTCTTAATTACCATTTCCAGATCTGGTAGACCACCAAAGTGGTCACAATCAGATAAAGAGTATTTGAGCGTTTGTCTTTGAGAGATAGAAGAAAATCAAGCTCCAGACATGTTTGAGGTTGGAAAAAAGGACTGCTGTTTTAAATGTCCTGGGTCTGAAAGGATGAATACAGTTATTAAGAAAAAAAACTCACTGGCCACCCCAGAGCCCATCCCTCAACATCATTGTGTGAGTTTGGGGTGTGTGTGTGAGGAGGGTGGTGGTGATGATATTAATTTTAGTTGTTAAATTTTACATTTA